>NW_024039120.1:0-600000 GCF_016077235.1 Cyprinodon tularosa | reverse complement strand
ATGAAGCTCATGCTTAAGGTCTTCAAAGTCTGACTCAATTTTTTTTCCCCAAAGCAGGCAGAGACAACTCTTTTAGGAATGATGAGCTTTTGGGGTCAAGAGACTGCACTCCTTCCATTATCTCACAGTTCTTTTTGGAAAATCACCTATTTCTGCCTCAAGACAATCAAGTACCTGATAGAAAATACTTCTAATTAACTCTTCATTATTTTCAAACTCAGATTTCCTCTGTTCAACAGTGCTCATTTCAAGTGAGTCCAGAAATTTGGATTTTTGTCTTTGGTTTTCTTTTGTTTTGTTCTTCAGTGACAATGTTGTATTAGTGCACAAGTTCTTCAGCCTCCTTCCATATATCACCAAATGTACTATCACTTCTGTAGCTTTTTAATGTGTCTGTAAGGGAACCAACCAGGTCTTTTGCTCTAACCAGATCAAGACTTCTGGACTGGAACAGACAAGATTTTCACATCTCCAAACACTATACAAAAACTAAATAAAAGTCCTATAAACTGTAGGTCAATTTGGGCTAAAAGAGTCTTTGCTTATATTTTCTTGTCTCCACTATTCTTCTCTAGTGAAATGTCTTGGCGAAAGCCTGTTTCTCATAGTTCTACATGCCATTTACCTGCAAGCCTACCTAACATCTGAAAGTTGCTGAAGTTCCTTTTGCTTTTCATGTGGATACATTTCTTTTTGAAAATCAATCCACTTCATGTGGACAGCAAAGCAAGACATGAGACTAGTAATTGAAGTAGTGATATTCATAGGTAATACTAAACACAAGCACTATGGTGCAAAGTCTCCCATACTTCCCATTAAAACAGCACCAGATTAATTTAGTATGAATACTAGCAATGAAATGCTTTTCATTGATCCTGTGTGCCACTGCCGCTGTAGGTACCAGATCTGCTCGGGTGATCAGATCTGCTCAGGGCCCTCCCCCTTCTTATGATGTCAACATATGGAAAATCCACTTGGGAAAAACTGTATTGCACAGGTTACTTAAAGATCAAATCTCTTTTGGAGACTCAACATATTATTACCTGTATTTGCTTTTATTTTACATTTAATTTGCGATCTAAAGTAGCCAAAAGTAGAAAACAATCGTTGTCAGTCTTGAAGGAAAGTAAAGGAAAGTGTGTTCTAAGACTGAGCTCTGCTAGGTGACAAAAAAGCCAGCTTATTTTTATTTCTTTTTTTAAGATCTGAGGGCAGTGGAGGACAAATGGGACATCTTAAAAATGGCTTTAGTAGAGATTTTAGACAAAAAAAAGACAGTTATTCTACTTGTAGAAAACTAACGGTTGTTGTTGACACAAAGTTAAAAGTTGTGTAGCTTAATATGGCTACGTGACCGAGCTAAAAGCACAGCAAAAAAAGGCTATCCTCTTGGCTGCTGAACACAGGTAGCCACAGCGCTAGCCAGTCCCCCACCCCCTTACACCATGGTCTTGCAGTCACTTTGTTCACCATAGACATTTTTTTTCCAGTGTTGTTATTGATCAGTTAAAACTTCATCGATCATTAGACACACTAACACTACAGATGCTCCCGACACTGACGCTGTGTGATGTTATTATCATTGTCCGGACAACCACAGTGTTTTACATTGTGTGGTAATGTTCAGCCAATCATGTAGTGTAACGTCACAGGCATGCGCAGGACCCGATCAAATCTGGTACCTACAACGCCTTCTGTTTTTGAGCCGTTTGGAGAACGAAGGAACTGCATGTCAGCTTAACCAATGAAAAGTGTAGGAGAAGTGAGCTCCATGAGGATGCATTCCAGTCCGCTGAGAAATTTGACCATTTTCTTCTCAAATGTCTCAGAAGTGGCAATTGCCATGCCAACTAACCCTCTGGCTCCACCACTGCTGGTGTCAACTTAAGGAAGCAAAAGTGCTTGTAAGGCACTAAGAGGTCAATGCTATCTTCTGGCTAATAAATAATTTTTTTTTTTTTTTTTTGGTTGGTTGGTTGGTTACCATTAGCAGATCTTGCAACCGACTGGCAAACAGCACAATTGGTTGAGCTAGAGTGCACCACTTAATATCTGGTAGAAGTTAAATCTGTAGCTATTGCCATTAAACCATAAAATAAAGACTATAAGAACAAAAAATATATCTGAGAAAAGAAGGTAATACATCCTACAATGTTTCCATTTTCAAAATGGACTGCATACACTGAAGTATGGAAGCCAATTTATTCAAAGACAAGGCATGGTATTTAAATAAAAGTTAGTGCAGCACCATCAAAAATATGGTACTGCTGTGGCTCAGAGGGAGGAAGACAGTCATCAAGGCTTCCTGGACAACTGATGCAACAAAACAACCTTGGCTAAAATTAAGTAAGACCGCATTTTAAATACATTGATTAGATTTTGCTTTTGGCATTTTACAAGTGAACTGTTATTGGAGAAGAAACATGCCCAACAGTGACATAAGAAAAAAAATGTAGGGTAGACAAGCCCTCCAGTTCACATTCACGCACACACTTCTTGAAAATGCATATAATTCCACATCAGTGCAAGAAATCAGTTCACTGAACATTTATACATGCATGACGTGACAAACCTGACATACACACATGGCAAGTAAATTGGTAGTCTGCCAACTGCCGCAAGTTGGAGATTAGTACTGATATAGTCTGACTTTGAATATCAGTGGTGTTCTTGGCAGACAAGTCATGTGTTTATAATGTTACACCATGCTGTTATTGCTGCCCTTTCAAAGACTAATCAAGCAATTAAACAATCTTTCTATAAACAGTGTGTATCTATGGCAACACCAAGAACAAGGCCTATGTAGATGAACCTCTGTGTCCTCAAAAAAATCAATGTGTCTGTAATGTAAAGTTTCTAAATGGCCCCTAGTGCCCTGGCTGTAGTATTGAGTTATTGGTACCCATTAATTACTGGAAGTGTGACCTGGAGGTATACATATGTGTGCTCAAGGATCTTGATTTTTTTTTAACTGGTTTCAAGCTTTGTCAGTACATATTGTACCTCAGTAATCAAGGTTTTTTGCTAAGTAAGTTTTACTGGCGGAATTTCACAAACATGAGTTTATTTATACATTTACTTTTTATTTCTAAATTATGATTACATATATTTTCTAGACATTACAGTTTTAGGGATGTTCAGTGGTGGAGATTGTAGCAGAAAAGTCCTTTAGATTATGCTTGGAGTTTACCTATTTTTGTTCAACTTGCATGGGTTTTCTCAGGACACTGAAGCTTCCTCCCCACATGTAAATAAAATCAGATCAAACTATATTTATATAGCTTTTTAATACAAAAGAGGATCTTAGTGGCTTTAAATAGAAAACTTCAAATCCATGCCAGATTCAAAAAACATACAGGACACATAGCCTACTAAGACAAAAATCAAACTATTGATAAAGATGTGACAAAGGCAAAAAAAAAAACACATAGAAAAACTTAAACCTCTTTCAAAAGAAAAGGCTTCATCTTGATTTTGAGGCTCAGTTGGGGGCCCCATGAAAGACATTGATATTGTGCCCTCACCGCGACCCATAATTACACAAGCTTTAATACTGCTATAAGGATCGATGTCAATGTAATTTTATTGTAATATTTCTACAAAGGAATATTATCAGAACATGAAAAATTTAAATATACAATAACAGATTATCTTTAAAAATTTTAGGTCAACGGTACAGTGGAGGATTTTCCAAATAAGTTAAAAAGGTTAAAAAACAAACTACTGGACTTTGTTTTTCCAAGTTTGAAGACTATTCCCTTCTCATCCAGGGAGCTTTTTCAATTCAAAAGGTCTGGATTGGCATTGATTTCCAAGCTTTATAGAGTATAGCCCAAAAAAGCCTTGTCATGACTTAGAAAACATGCAAATTGAACAGGAAGAACAGGTCCATCCCTTAGTAATGGGGAGTCGTTGAAATCTTTGCTAGCCTGCAATACCCGATATTGAGAAGATAGAGGGAAGGAATCAACTCTATCCCTGCATTGTAGGTTTTTGAGAGCTGAAACCTGAGTCAATCCCCTCTGTTTAAGGTTGTTTTTTCTCTCTTAACATAAATGGCTTCCTTCACATCCCTTTCAAACCACCTGTCTTCTTTGTCAAGAATGTGAACATTCTGGTCCTCAAAAGAATGTCCGTTGTCCATAAGGTGTAGATAGACAGCTGAATCTTGTCCAGAGGAGGTAGTCCATCTGTGTTGAGCCATGCATCTGTGGAGAGGCGGTTTGGTTTCTCCAATATAAATATAAGAACATTCTCACTACATTGAACTGTGTACACCACTCTGCTCATCTAAGGTCTGGGGGTTTTGTCTTTAGGGTGCACTAGTCCCTGTCTAAGGGTCTTGTTTGGTTTGAAATGTACTGGGATTTTCTGTTTCGAGAAAATCCTCTTGAGTTTTTCAGACACTCCAGCAACATATGGGATGTACGTATGGTTTTCATCCAAATTTAACTGGGTAATAGAGATTTGGTCCATTAGAGTCTTAGGGTTAGGGTTATGTACAACATAATTCGTGTACATATCTTGCAGTGTCTTTTTTCCACCAGAGATGGCAGTAACTGAGAAAGCAGAGGAACAAATGTTTTTTTTTTCCTTTTTCTTTTTGACACAAAAAAGGGTTAGGGTGTCTTTAAAAGCCTTTTGTTTGCAATGCGAATCACAAATTGTCAAGAAGCTCTAAACCTTGGACTCAATATTCAACAGACAGAGCTGGAAGAGTTACAACAGACTTTATTTAACAAGCAGCGTGAGACGGTGCGTCAGCAGGGGCGGATTACACGGATCCTCTGTGGAAACAGAAACTCAGGTCAGTGACTAAGAATGGATGGCTGGTAGCAGTTAAGAGCTAAAGTCACTGACCTGGTTCAAAGTTCATTCCGATCCCAGAAGGAGGAGCGGAATCCACGAAGTCAACGGTTCTCCGCTGCAGGCGGGCGCGGCCCCTGAAGCGCAGTGAGGAGAGCGGCGCTGAAGCCAAACGGCGCCGAGGAGCAGGTGTTGCCAGAAAAGGAGATCCAAGCCATAGTCGAAACAGAACCAAGTTCGTTTACCAGGAGATCTGAGAGCCGATGAGGTACCGATGAGGGAGTCCAAGCCGTGGTCAGGAAAACAGTCCGGGTTCGGTAAGCCAGTTGCATTCAATACACAGTCCAGAGCCGATCAGGCTAATTGAGCAGACAGGGGCGAAGCAAAACTCGGGATCCACAAGACGGAAACAGGTCACCAACAGAATAATCAGAATAATAGTTTAAACGCTAGAGTTACTCTCACCAAAACAGCTAGAATAATCTGGCACTGGGAGCTTAAAACCAAACAGTATATATAGGGGCAGGAACCAGGTGGAAGGGATACGAAATGAAGAGAGAACAGGCAGAGCTAAACAGGTGGGTGGAATAAGCAATCAAGCCACCAGTGCCAGGACCATGACACAAATAAGAGCTGCCTCCCCCTGGACAGGTACTCTGGGATTTCCTACAGCTTTTTATCTGTTTGATGTGACTGAAAGTGAATATTAAGTGTTTACAAAGTATGTGGGAAAAACTGCAAGTACCACAATATAACACCTAATATTTTCCCTTGGAAAGTTCTAACATTTGTATGAAGATGTCTATATACCAA
The DNA here is from genome assembly GCF_016077235.1 of Cyprinodon tularosa. Classification (NCBI taxonomy): domain Eukaryota; kingdom Metazoa; phylum Chordata; class Actinopteri; order Cyprinodontiformes; family Cyprinodontidae; genus Cyprinodon; species Cyprinodon tularosa. The sequence continues at coordinate 594,381 of NW_024039120.1, read as the reverse complement.
ACTGAACGATTGTTATTCTCTACTTAAAAAAACACTTTAGATTTAAGATGGAAAAATGTTATGTAATTTTTAAAATATTTTTTTATTTGATAAGTGCATAAACACCTCATTTTATTTCAGTGTTAAATTCTGTTTAAAGTAAAAGATTACCATTAAAAATGTCTCTGGACCTTTACAGGTTGTTGATTTTCTATATTCGGACCCCTGATACACTGATACAAAGTACTAGTTGGACAAATCTAATTTCTTACACTAAATCGAAACCTTTATCCCTTGACTGCATCACTGGATATGACCCAATACCTGACCTTACCATATTTGCCTCTTCCAAGAGCAGTCTGCCCTGAGTAAATGGCACCTGCTTGAAGCTATGTGCATTCATCTGAATAGTCCATTGAAGGAGCAGAAGCGTTAATTTTGAGCAGCAAAAGCTTCAGACAAGCATAAGTGTGTCACGTGCCAATTCTAGCCTCTTAGATCTGGAGGAAATTAGATGTTTACAGTAAATGGGGCTCTTAGCAACACCCACAGAGTTCAATATTGATTCAATGATTTGTTTTTTTTTATATGAGGAGAAGCATCAGCTTTCAGTTCTGAGAAGCATTATCTTCTTTCTCCTCAAGCTCCATTTCCATATAGGAATGACTGGGAAAGGGCATAATTGTAAGCTTGACACTTTCTTAAATTCAACCATGACAAGGTTTCCTTTTGTTTTGTTGGAGTTTTCTATGGTCATTCCTGCTTTTTGAAACCTACTGATTGGATATTTTACTCAATCATGAACAAAATTGCTAGAACAAATAATGTCATGATGCTTTTACTATATTTGGGCAGAATTCACATGAAATGCATTTTGAGATTTAAAAAGGGGGATCTAATGCCCTAACTTGGACACTTGTGAACTTTGAAGCTAGATGTTCTGGACTCTGAATTCTAAAGGTTCTGGTTCTTGAGCTGTTCTGTTAGTTTTCTTGCAATCTAGAGAGAGGCTTGGCTTTATTTGATTAGATAACATTAAAAAAAATTTTTTTAATTTTTTTGAGTAGACATAAAAAAAAAAATTAAATATATATATATGTGTGTGTTTGTGTGTGTGTGTGTGTATGTAGGAAATTACCTACAGATGGCAGCAGATAAAGGCTCACCTTCCCTCCTCGTACTCCACTATCTGTCTGCTACTTTTGACACTCAAATTCTTCTCAACACGCTACACAAAACTACTTGACTCTCTGACACTGCTCTTAACTGACAGAATGGAGTACATCCCATTTGGCAATACAAGTTCCAGACAACACAAAATCACCTGCAGAGTCCCCCAGGGATCAGTTGTTGGACCCATCCTCTTCATCATCTACATCCTCCCACGCGGTCATGTTATCAGCCACCATGGAGTCTCATTTCACTTGTACGCTGATGATCGACAACTGTACATTAAATCTGATTCTTATACCACAGCAGCTTCAACAAAAGCATTATCATCTTCAAAACTCACTGCCTGTCTAGAGGAGATAAAGATGTGGATGAAACACAATTTTCTCCAGTTGGACAGCTCCCAAACCGAGGCAATCCTTGTTGGTAAATCACACTAAGTCCAGTCATCCTCCATTACTGGTATAACCATCTCTGGCCAGGACATTCCCCTCTCCACAACAGTCACCAATCTTGGTGTAAATTTTGATTAACAACTCATCTTTGAAGCCCATATAAAACACCTCAGCAAAATATCCTATCATCTAAGAAATATTTCAAAACGCCGTTCTACGCTTACCTTGCAGAAAAACTGGTTCATGCCTCTGTTTCCTTCAGGCTAGACCACTGTAACACACTTCTCATCAGGATCCCTAACAAGAATCTGCAAAAACTACAGTAAGCTCACAACAGTGCTGCATACCCATTCTCCACTCAATTCACTGGCCTCCTGTTTCTGCAAGGATTGAATACAATGTCAAATGCTGCCCAATACCAGATGGAACTGCTGCTCACCCCTCTCACTACAACATGATCCCACCGCCTAGAACACTTAAACCACCTCTAACCGATAAAGAAAAAAAAAGTATATATATATATATATATATATATATATATATATATATATATATATATATATATATATATATATATATATATATTTATTGGTTATAGGGTCTCAACTTCCCGTTGGATGGCTGTCAAGTCAGACATCTACTCCGTGATTGAGCAATCAACAGCATGTCCATAGCTCCATAAAATCACATTTATTTACAAGATGCTAATTCATTCAGATTTACCTGTAAGTGGAGTGGGAGGAAATTTAATGTACAAGTAGATTTAAAGGAATAGTACACCCAAAAGATGATTAGCCTTCATTTTTTACTCACCCCCATGCTGAACAACACTCTGGAGTACTTTTTTGATATCTCAAATGCGTCTGGAGATCTGGGAGGCTTCTTGCTGTCTTCTGACATTCAAATAATGGAGGTCTGTGGCGCCCAAGGCAGAAAGGTCCATAAAAGTCCACAAAAAACGTGTCAATATTCCTCCATACTGCTCGTCCAATGTATTCCAAGTGTCCTGAGTGGGTAGCGTCCATAATTTACTTGAAACGAAGTCATTTAGAATGTTTTTAGAGCATAAACAGTAGTGTATAGGATTTCCTAAAAGCGCGTTCACGAGTCTACGGAAACCGCGGCAGACCAAACCAGATGAAAGTGCGCATTCAGCGTCTGCTCTGCCGATAATGCAAGCGTAGAAGAAGAAATGTGCTGTTTACCTGTGCAAAGAAAGAAACAACAAAAGAAAAATGTCTGAGGACTTCAGTTTTGAGGAAGAGCATGAGTTCTTTGCCGAGCTGAATGCGCACTTTCGTCTGGTTTGGTCTGCCGCGGTTTCCGTAGACTTGTGAACGCGCTTTTAGGAAATCCTATACACTACTGTTTATGCTCTAAAAACATTCTAAATGACTTAGTTTCGAGTAAATTATGGACGCTACCCACTCAGGACACTTGGAATACATTGGACGAGCAGTATGGAGGAATATTGACACGTTTTTTGTGGACTTTTATGGACCTTTCTGCCTCAGGCACCATAGACTTCCATTATTTGAATGTCAGCAGACAGCAAGAAGCCTCCCAGATCTCCAGATGCATTTGAGAAATCAAAAAAGTACTCCAGAGTGTTGTTCAGCATGGGGGTGAGTAGAAAATGAAGGCTAATCATGTTTTGGGTGTACTATTCCTTTAAAGTATCTGATTAGCATACACATTTAATATTTACCAATCCAAATACCAGTTGCTATGAACACACTATCAAATTCATAAATAAATAACATTTACACACAATATCATCGGCTTGAAGGTATGCCATTTTGTGAGAGAATATACATAGATGTGTCATGATGGGTTCTCAGAAAGAGACCCAAGAATGCAGAACACCACTTAACGGACACAGGGATGAAAAGTTTAACAGTTTATTGAAGCTCAACACACAGAATGTACGGATGACTGGTTCGGGCCTGGGTTCTGGTTTCACCGGAGTCTGCGTGAGAGACAGAGCGGTTAATGACTGCTGATAGGATTAGGTTTCCAAGTGAACTCAGATTTGTACCTTGTGGGTTCTTGAGGTTCTCTTGGGAGAGTCACTGTTGGTTCTGGGGAGAAGTCTGTTAGCAGAATCCGCTAGCTGCTTCAGCGTCTCACGTCTAGCTTGATCAGACCTTGGGTTTGGTTCTTCAGCTCTAGTCCAGAGCTGCTTGGAGATTTTCAGAGGATCTTCAGGGTTTGGCTCAGAGGGTCGGCTCGGCAGGTTTGCTCCTCCAGAGCTTTCACTGAGGAGGTACAGGTTTCCTGGAAACACAGAGAGAGTAGTTAGGATCCGACCTGGATTCAAAGACATAGAGATTACTCTAGGATCAAGGCTTTAGCGCTGACCAACTGGAACAACACTGCGGCGTTGAGGCAAGGTCTGAAGACAGCTTATGTAGGATCCTCTGATGATGTTGACGAGCTGCAGCTGCGCAGGAGGCTCCCTCAGAGGATCCACAGCGGACTCTGCTGGAGAAGGATGGAATCCTCCCCAGCTCCCAACAGTACCCCCCCTCAACGACCGCCCCTTGGCGGTGCAGAAGAGGTGGATGGACAGGAACGCTCGTACTCCTCGATCAGAGTGGGGTCGAGGATGTACGAGCCCGGGACCCACTGACGGTCCTCAGGTCCGTAGCCCTCCCAGTCGACGAGGTACTGCCAACCGCGACCTCGTCGACGGGAGTCCACGATGCGGCGCACCGTGAAGGCCGGATGACCATCAACTTCCAGGGCGGGTGGTGGGGAGTCGGACGGAGGGCACAGAGGACTCGAAGAGACGGGCTTAATCTGGGAAACGTGGAAAGTTGGGTGGATTCGGAGGGACTGGGGTAACTGAAGGCGGACAGCTGAAGGGTTGATGACTCGAGAAATTTTATATGGACCGATGAATCTTGGGGAGAGTTTTCGAGACATCCCCTTGAGGGGGATGTCTCGAGTGGAAAGCCACACCTCCTGGCCCTCAGAGTACTCGGGAGCGGGACGTCGCTTGGTGTCGGCAAAGCGTTTAGAAGAGGCAGAAGACTGATTAAGTGTGGTGATGGTTTCCCTCCAAATCCTCTGGCAGCGACGGATGTGATGATTTACGGATTGCACCGATATCTCTCTCTCATCTGCGGGGAAAAGAGGTGGTTGATAACCGAGACTGACCAGGAATGGGGACTGACCAGTGGATGCAGAGCGGAGGGAGTTGTGGGCGTATTCAATCCAAGGAAGGAACTGGCTCCAGTCCACGGGGTTACTTGATGTGAGACAGCGGAGGGTGGATTCCAGTTGTTGATTCATGCGCTCGGTCTGACCATTCGATTGGGGATGATATCCTGATGTGAGGGAAGGTTTACAGCCGAGCGCAGAGCAGAAAGCTTTCCATACCTGGGATATGAATTGAGGTCCTCGATCCGAGAGGATCTCCTGGGGGATACCATGAAGCCGGAAAACGTGTTTGATGAGGAGTTGAGCGGTCTGGAAGGCTGTGGGAAGCTTTCTGAGAGGAACAAGGTGGCAGGACTTCGAGAAACGGTCTACTATAGTGAGTATAGTGGACATACCTCGGGAGACTGGGAGACCGGTGACAAAATCGATGGCAATATGGGACCATGGACGCGAGGGAACAGGAAGTGGTTGGAGCAGGCCAGAAGGAGGTTGGTGTGAGGCTTTGTTGCGGGCACATGTGGGACAAGCCAACACATACTCCTTTACGTCCTTGTGGAGTGAGGGCCACCAGAAACGCCTGGAGATGAGAGCAACTGTTCTACTCACTCCTGGATGAGCGGTGAATTTGGCGGTATGCATCCACTGGATCAGACGGGACCTGACGGATGAGGGAACATAGGATCGATTAAGCGGACCGGTACCTGGATCTGGTTCAGTGGCAAGGGCAGAGTTGATAAGATCCATTATCTCCCAATTGACCATTCCAATGGTACATGAAGGTGGGAGGACGGGTTCAGGTGTCTCTGGATGATCGACGGAGTAGAGACGAGAGAGAGAATCGGGCTTCACGTTCTTGGATCCGGGCCTGTATGAAATGATGAGGTTGAAACGGGAAAAGAATATTGACCACCTGGACTGGCGAGGATTAGCCTGCTTTGTGGACTGGATGTAAGCCAGGTTCTTATGGTCTGTCCAGACGAGAACTGGATGCTCAGCTCCCTCCAGCCAATGCCTCCACTCTTCCAATGCCAGCTTAATGGCCAGGAGTTCTCGGTCACCCACGTCATAATTTTGTTCGGCTGGAGAAAGCCTACGGGAGAAAAAGGCACACGGATGAATTCTTTGATCTGAGTCTAACCTTTGAGAGAGAACCGCTCCAACCCCGGAGTCGGAAGCATCCACCTCTAGGATGAACTGTTTCGTCGGATCAGGTTGGATGAGAACAGGTGCTCTGGAAAACAAGGATTTTAGTCTTTCAAAAGCAGTTTGAGCCTCGGGGGTCCACTGAAAAGATCGCTTGGTGGAAGTTAGTGTGGTTAATGGAAGGGCGGTTTGACTATAATTCCTTATGAACCGGCGGTAGAAGTTGGCGAATCCTAAAAACCTCTGAAGCTGTTTTCGGTTCTCAGGAACAGGCCAGTCCAAAACTGCCTTTATTTTGTCCTCTGATGGTTTTACCTGGCCGCCCTCGAGCACAAACCCCAAAAAGGTGACTGAAGGTTGATGGAACTCGCACTTCTCGGCTTTCACGAACAGTTTGTTTTCCAGAAGTCTCTGTAAGACAAGACAAACATGTTTCTTGTGTTCCTGGAGGTTCTTGGAGTAAATGAGAATGTCATCAATGTATACGAAGACAAACACATTGAGGAAGTCTCTGAGTACATCATTAACTAGAGCCTGAAAGCAGGCAGGTGCGTTAGTTAAACCGAATGGCATCACCAGGTATTCGAATTGACCCAGGGGTGTTTTAAAGGCAGTTTTCCATTCATCGCCCTCTCGTATCCTAAGGAGATGATAGGCGTTTCTTAAGTCCAGCTTGGAAAACACTGTTGCACCCTGTACAGGTTCAAAAGCGGAGGCGAGAAGAGGCAGTGGGTATTTATTTTTAATTGTGATCTGATTCAAACCTCGATAATCAATACAGGGTCTCAGGGAACCATCTTTCTTGCCCATGAAGAAGAAACCGGCGCCCAATGGAGAGGATGAAGGGTGGATTATTCCAGCAGCTAATGATTCGTTGATGTATTTTTCCATTGTTTCTCTTTCAGGCTTGGAAATGTTATACAATCTGCTGCTAGGAAGAGGTGCACCAGGTAAAAGTTCAATGGCGCAATCGTATGGTCTGTGTGGAGGTAGGGACGTCGCACTGACCTTGCTGAAGACAGGGGCTAAGTCATGGTACTCAGGAGGAACTGAAGAGAGGTCAGGAGAGTCCATCTCCCCCCCACCACTAGGAGGCCCCACCATAGGGGCAGCAGAACGAAGGCAGGTTTCGTGGCACGTAGAGGACCATGATTCCAGAAAGCGTTTAGTCCAATTAATGTGAGGGTTATGCTTCTCCAACCACTCGAACCCGAGGACCAGTGGGGAACATGCAGAAGGAAAAACAAAGAAAGTTATAGTCTCTCGGTGGTTACCTGACAGAAGTAGCTTGAGGGGCTGGGTTTGGTGGGTAACTCGATGGAGTCTTTTTCCGTCTATGGCGGACACACTGAGGGGCTGAGAGAGAGGAACGGTTTTAATTTGGAGTTGCTGGACGAGGTTAGAGTCGATTAGGTTACGCTCACAGCCTGAGTCGATGAAGGCGGAGAAAGAGAGACTTAGGTTATCACAGAAGAGGGTGGCAGGCAGCAACAAACGAGGAGATTTTATTGTATTTGTTTGGCCCGCCAGACTCCTCAGATCCTCTGGCGGGCCCCGGCTTTTGATTTTGCCGGGCAGGAGGCGATGAAGTGTCCACTCTCGCCACAGTAGATACATAACTTACTTAGGAAACACCTCTGTCTCTCCTCTGGAGTGAGCCTAGTATGTCCCACCTGCATAGGTTCATAATTCCTCTCCCCCGAATGAGAGGCTTGAACAGGCAATGGTAGAGGCAGGGGCTTAGACGTCTGAGTGGGCATCTGCTCTGTGGAGGGAGAACACACAGTAACGTTAGGAGAGGCAGGAGAGAAGTTACTCTGCTTCTTTGAACTGTTTCTGGCTCGAATCCTATTATCTAGTCTGATGGAGAGGCGAATTAAATCCTCGAGGGAAGCAGGCTCGTCGAGGGTTGCTAGTTCATCTTTAATATGTTCGTTTAGCGCCATGAAGAAGGCTCCCTTCAAGGCGCTTTGGTTCCATCCGGAAGCTGCCGCCTTAACCCGGAAGTTTATTGAAAAATCTGCCACCGATGAATTTCCTTGTTTAAGGTTGAAAAGAGCTCTGGAATCTATTGTTTGGTCAGTCTCCTGGTTGAAAACCTGGGAAAATTCAGCAATGAAGTCAGAAAAATGGCAATTTAAACTGTCGTCAGTGGCAAATCTTGCCTGAGCCCAGTCCAAGGCTCTTCCTGTTAACTGAGAAAGAATGAATGTTATCTTCTTGTGATCTGAGGAAAAACTGCCAGGAGAGTTCTGAAAAATCAACCGACACTGGAATAAAAATCCCTTGCAATCTTTCATGTTACCTGAGAATTTCTCTGGAAGACTAGGGCGGAACTCTGATGACGTCATAGGTTGTGACCTCGGAGGAGGGATTGGACCCGGAAATGGTTGTTGAATTGGTGCAGCATTAGCGCAATTCAGGAAGTTAGCACAATTCTGAAGCATTTGGTTATGTGTTCCAACAAGATGATATAACTCACGAAGCGTTTGAGATTGTCCTTGTAGAAGAGCATCCTGTTCTTCCAAACGACGATTGAGGTGATCTGCTGGGCCTTGAGTTTGGCCGCAGTGTTCTGTCATGATGGGTTCTCAGAAAGAGACCCAAGAATGCAGAACACCACTTAACGGACACAGGGATGAAAAGTTTAACAGTTTATTGAAGCTCAACACACAGAATGTACGGATGACTGGTTCGGGCCTGGGTTCTGGTTTCACCGGAGTCTGCGTGAGAGACAGAGCGGTTAATGACTGCTGATAGGATTAGGTTTCCAAGTGAACTCAGATTTGTACCTTGTGGGTTCTTGAGGTTCTCTTGGGAGAGTCACTGTTGGTTCTGGGGAGAAGTCTGTTAGCAGAATCCGCTAGCTGCTTCAGCGTCTCACGTCTAGCTTGATCAGACCTTGGGTTTGGTTCTTCAGCTCTAGTCCAGAGCTGCTTGGAGATTTTCAGAGGATCTTCAGGGTTTGGCTCAGAGGGTCGGCTCGGCAGGTTTGCTCCTCCAGAGCTTTCACTGAGGAGGTACAGGTTTCCTGGAAACACAGAGAGAGTAGTTAGGATCCGACCTGGATTCAAAGACATAGAGATTACTCTAGGATCAAGGCTTTAGCGCTGACCAACTGGAACAACACTGCGGCGTTGAGGCAAGGTCTGAAGACAGCTTATGTAGGATCCTCTGATGATGTTGACGAGCTGCAGCTGCGCAGGAGGCTCCCTCAGAGGATCCACAGCGGACTCTGCTGGAGAAGGATGGAATCCTCCCCAGCTCCCAACAAGATGAAAAATGACTTGTGCAGGCAGATACTTATTGACTGTGGGGAGGTGTAGTTAGGTGATTTATGACCAAAGAGGCCTTTAAGATTAATCCCCTCATGTCTCCTAGCTATGAGCTCAATCAATTTATTAAAGTCTATTGGTTTCTGATTAAGAAAATCATTTAATAAAGTATTATTTCTGTCAAGTTTGAACCATGATTGAAATAATGTTTTTTCTATGCCTGTGTGAATTCTCAGTTATCCGAGTCATGGCAACCATCTGGAACTCCAATAAACCAGAAGAACAAAGTGTGGCTATTTAATTTGCATCTGACTTGGAAAGTGCTTAGGAGGGACCAACATGCTACTTAAATAAATATAGTTCTCTTTTTTTCTTATGTCCTTTTCTTCTCTCCCCTTCCCCGTCTTTCCCCTCCTCCTTTGTCACCTCCCTTTTTTGCTTTTTTTTTTTTTTCAAAATACACAACTGGAACCTTAATGCAACCCAAATGCTGCTCTGCTTGTTAAGGCAAATATGTTGGGGTATTTTCCAGTACCAGAACATCAATTCTTAGGGCTATGTTGACAAACAAAAATGAAAAAATAAGAAAATGTAGTAAATGTAGCAAATTTGCCAATACAACTCAATGACTTAAAAAAAAAGAAACACACAAAAAAACTCTATGGCCGTGCTGGTTCCTGTGAAAGACAGGTGTTGCATTACAAATTATGCTCTATTTTTGCTCTTATGAAAAACATTTTTAATATGCTTGTTTAAGTTATCTCATTCTAAAGTAAAGGTGTAGGTGTTTCCGTTACACGACAATGGGATAAAACATTAACCGAAAAAAGATAGAATATATAGCATTAATAGAATTGAAGATAATTAACTGGAGGAGAGACTGAAAGTCAGAGCTGGTCAGTTGGCTGGTTTGGTTTAGTAACATCGCCCTAACCTGATAATCTTCCATCTCCCACATGCCGCTGCATTCTCGCTCATACATTGAAACCCAATTTTTATTGATCTAATCTTTTGCCACAAGCTAATAGGTTTGCTTCATTCACTGCCAAACACAGAGCTTTTGACGTATTTCATTAAATCTAGGAAGGTAACAACTCTCAGTATCACCAAGCTGTATTTTCTAGTATTGCAAGCTTGATTAGCTTGTGGTAGTGCCAAGCATAATGCATGTGGGATGTGGGCTTTGTTACTGCTGTCCTAAAGAACAAAATGTACAAAATGCTTGCCTAATGCAAAGCAATTTTAAATGTACTTGCTTGTCGCACATATTTGACAGTTACTTAACTGGATTAAGAATAGGGGGAGTTAGAGTTAAATGAATTTAGGAAAAATTGTGTTGTTATTTCTGAAAGTCTTTTAGAACAGTGTATCTGGCACTGTAATGCTAGTTGTCCTCCTGATCAAAACCACTGGAATACATGAGCTCAACTATATCTATGAAATGCTTTTTTTTAAACATCAGCAATCCTTATTAGAGACTTAGACTTAGACAGATTTATTTTGTCAGTTTGTATATAGTGTAAACAAAAAGAAATTTCGTTTAGACCAGCACCCTAGCCAATTTCATTTTTTAAAGTGTAGCCTTGATAAGGTAAGCAGCAGTTGTTTTTGAGCTGCTGCTACTGCCTCCAGCTCCTGAAGCACTCGCTTCTCCTGGCTCAGGGGAGGGAGAGGACGATGACGACGGTGCTGTGATGGTTGTAGCCTCCTGGGTTGAAGAGGATGATGTGGTTAAAGCAGCAGTTGTGCCATGGGCAGGTTTAGCAGTGACAGACAATGCTGGAGAAGGTCTGGAAGCCGGAGAGGGCGGGGAGGAGCCGGCTGGGGATGTTTCAGCATTTGGCAGGGAAGCATCTAGAGTCCTCTCCTCATTTTCACCTGCAGAGGGCTGTACTTCCCCTCTAGATGCCAAAGATTGGCTGGGAACAGCCTCAGAAGAACCTCCATTCACGCTGAGCTCTTTGTTTCTATCGGCGCGGTACATTAGCAAGCCCCCCAGGCAAGCAACACCGTCTGGTACTGCTTCACGCAGCCAACACCCCATCAGAATGATGGTACGGCAGTTACATATCTCCTTTTTTGAAGAGAGGTCCAGTCGGAGATTATCTATTTTGTTTCACAACTAGCACACATTGGAGAGCAGGATTGATGGAAGCAGTGGTCTGTGGAGATATCTCTTTTTCTTTTTATAGTTAGCCCCCCACTGTAGCCTCGCTTTCTTCGTTCCTTGCGCATCTCTTTCTCCTACCATTATTCGCCTTAAACATGCTCTTCTTTAACAATAAATTATTAAACAATACTGCACTCTGCCATTTTGGAAGTGGTATGGCAACTGTTTCTTCTCTTTTATTTTAGCTTTTCTGCTTTTTATGTTGATCAATGCCCCTCTGTGTTTTTTTGCGAGTACTGCAACTACATCTGCATCAACTATAAACATGTACAGCACCTCTATTGCCTCACGCATGGAGTGCATGGACCGGTGCAAACACCCAAAGTGCCAGTATCTGTCAGCCTTATAGTCAGGGTAGAGGTCTGAAGGCTTGAGAGGCTTGGGATGCAGATCTGAATCTTGAGGGACTCAAAGTGATGTCTGGCAGCATGAGATGCTCAGGGCTTGAGTGACTGACTGGAACTGATCAAGCTGACTCATGGTGGCACCCTGAAACCTGTGGCCTTGGTAGGGCCCTAGGGGCATGAAGTCAGCATGGAGCCACAGGAGCCACACTGGAGATGGAATGCATAGTGCTTGGAGCCACAGATGACCCAAAGTGCTTGTAGCTATAGTAGAGCCTGGAGTGCTACCCAACACTAATGAGACAGGAAAGTCTGTAGAGGACATCATTGTTGATTATAACTTGGTTCATAAGTGTTAACATTCAAGATATAAGAAATGTTTTTGGTTAAAATATGGATACTATAATGCATGCTAGCCTTAGCCTATTTTTTTTTAGCTTAATGCAAAGTGCTTTTGAATCCATCGTATTAGCATTCTGCTAAGAAGGAACTTAGCAACCAGGAAGTTATAGTGATGTCCCAATTCCTCATTGTATGTAGGGGTAGTGGACATAACAAGGGTAAGGGGTACGAATCTAGCCCTTAAGAATCAGGGATTTCAGATACTGACTTTCAGAGGAATTTACAGATACAATTTCCCAGAAAACACAGAGGACAGGGATTCTAGCTAGTGACCACACTCTTTTTCTTTTTTTCTTCTTTTGAAAGCCAATCAAAGCCGTTGGTAATGCCATCCCTCCGTTCGCCAAATTCTCCAAAACAGAGGTGAGGGGAGATGACATTGTGGAACTAAGACAAGAACAGTGGGAATTCTGTGCAAGAGCACAATCAGACAGAGCACCTGAACCGAGAACAGGCGGATTACCCCCTCTATGGAGCTAAGGTACCAGATTGGAGCCTTCTGAGAAAATAGTGCATCAGAGTGTGTGTGGATGGGGGGTATTTGCAAGTACTAGTTCAGGATGCAAGTGGAGTTCAGGATGCAAGCAGAGAAATACAGCAGTAGGTAGGGGGGGAGTGGCGGCCTAGTGGTTAGGGTGTAAAGCTTGGAATCCTGAGGTTGTGAGTTTGAAACCCATCCACAGACTGCCACTCTGGGTCTCTGAGCAAGACCCTTAACCCCTGACTGCTCCCCGGACATCCCACATTGGCAGCCCACTGCTCCCCAAGTGGATGAGTTAAATGTGGGGGTAAATTTCTCCAATGTGAGATCAATAAAGTTAAATTATTATTATTATTAGGTAGAAGCCTGAGCTAGAAGTGGCTACTGCTGGCTACGGCTTTGACTATTCTCCTATGGTAGGACATGAGCTGTTATGTGCATATGTAAGTATGCACATACAGGTAAATACATTTGGCGCACTCTGTTGACACTTTTGGTCTCAATGTAGCATTACCGATTACCAAAAACAACACAGAAAAAACAATAGGGTGTTTTGTTTAATGGTTTTATTTGAAGGGGAAGTGGATTCTCTCTGGATAGTAGATATCTAACTGTAAGTGAAAAGGTGCAAAAACAAAATTTCTGCTTAATAGGTCCCCTTTAAGCACAGTAAAGTCCAATTACTTTTTAAGTAAAAGGGAAATTAAAGAAGCAGTAAATTAAGTTTCACCACTAGATGGGCTGTTGAGAACTATCTGTAGACAAAAATGATGGGTTGCAAGCCACCCTTTTCTCTACCTACTCTCCACCTGTAAAACATACTGTATAGCACATGTCTATGGTGAGGAGCATTTGAGCTTGTTATATTTCAGGGCAATCAGCATATTTACTATCGCATCTGACATGAATTTCTTTTTTCCAGAGTTGGGGAACAGGCCAGAGTTATTTGCAAGACAGCTGAGGTGGAGAAATGTTGGCCTAGTAGGACTATTCTTGCTCTTTACCAGCATGGAGTGTGTCTTTGTTTTAAACTTAACTGAAATGCAAAATTGTATAGCTACTCTGATATTAAATTAAAATTATAAGAGTGAGAGCAGTAAAGCCATATAGAAAAGCACAGGTTAATTAAATGATGAAATAAAGGGAGTTGTCTCTTGACTTAAATGTTTTGTAATGAATTAGTTCTAAATTAATAGCAAATTGTGATTAGAGAATAGTAATTAATGTTAAGTAACAAGCATGACTATTTGCAACCTATTGTGTGTCTTAATTGCAAGATCATGTTTTAATGTTTTTTTTTCTGACTCTGACAGAGTTGTCTTTTACTGCTTACCTTAAATTGTTTTCCATCCTCATTGTCATCTCATGTTTTAGAATGCCTCTCCTCCCACCCTCCAAAGGATAAACTTTTCAGTTCCAGTCACTATCCTTGTGATGCTCATACAACATGAAGGCTGTGTGGTAGGAATAGGCCTCAGAAGCATGATAAAAAAGGGGGAAGGGAGGGTTAGGTTATGGCTCTGTACGCTTCCAGCATTCACCCTTGTTAGCCTTTACCAGTTTGACAATACCCTGATGAGACATGACAGGACAAGCTTTCATAGCCATGTTTGGGCTGATGCTCTTAAAGTGATCATAACTGGACTGTTTTGTAGCTTTCATGAAGAAAGCGAATTTTAAATGGCCAAATACAAACGCTTTGTTAAGCATGGTAACTGGAGGAATGACAGAAAAAAAGTATATTAGACACCAGCCACCAAAAGAAACCCTATAGTTTTTGGCTTCAAAAAAGGAAAACCAACTTTTTATATTTACAAATGATCAATATTGACCCAATTTAATGTTTTGCATAGTTAATAAAAATATGAACAGTCAGATTCTTTCATCTATGAATCAGAAAAATACACATTGTTTTTCTTTTTTGGAGAATGAACAAAGTATTACCTGTTGGCTCACAGCATCTCCATTAGCTCTAGGTTTTGCCATTGACTCTTCTAAACCATTTTTTATTCTCTTGTTTGAGCCATACAAAGTTGGACTGGCTGGCATGATTTGAATCTCTGTTTTGTTCTATAAATGAACTGGACTTGAGATAAAGGTCTAACAAAGAACTGAACACATTTCTTTTGGATTTTCAAAGGAGAGCAATATTTGGGCGCCAGTCAATTTATAAATGTTTTTTGGGTCAGAGGTCTCCAACTATGGTCCTAAGGTACCACTGACCAGCATATGTTAGGTGTTCCCTTACCCACACACACCTGACTTAATTAAATGTATAATTAACTTACCTCTCCAGCCCTTGAAAGCTGCTGAGGAGAAAATGCAATCATTTTATTAAGGTTTGTGAAGCAGATGAACAGCTAAAAAAAAGCAGGGCAGGGCTACCAGAGTTGAAGATGACTCTGTGTATCATTCGTTCTTTCGTTTTTCAAATTAAAACCAAAAACTAAAAATGCAAAAATACACTTGTTTTCTCACTACTTGTTTCCAAAACAAAAAGAAAAAAATATATAATGACTTATCTACATATTTTTTGGTTATTTGATTTGTGTTTCAGAAATGGGAATTATAAACACAAAAACAAATGGTGATTTGACTTATGGACATAGAAAAAAAAAAGAAAATTAAATATTTAATGCATTTTTATTTTTCATTGTCAAAAAGGGAAAATTAAAAGTTGAAAAATGATTTGAATTCCATTTTCCATTTCAGGAATCAAAAAACAAAAATGATTTTGAACAGAAATGAAAAAAGGCTTGTTTGTGGTTGCGCCAATGAAGTAAGAGTAGTCCCAGGAAAAAAAGGTACTTGCTGCTGTGTAGCTGAACTTGAGCAAAGACATGGAGCTGTCATGGTCCTGGCACTGGTGGCTTGATTGCTTATTCCACCCACCTGTTTAGCTCTGCCTGTTCTCATCATTTCTTATCCCTTCCACCTGGTTGCAGCCCATATATATACGGTTTGGTTTCAAGCTTCCAGTGCCAGATTATTCTAGCTGTTTTGGTGAGAGTAACTCTAGCATTAAAACTACTTTTCTGATTATTCTGATGGTGACCTGTTTCTGTCTTGTGGATCCCGAGTTTTGCTTCGCCCCTGTCTGCTCATTTAGTCTGATCGGCCCTAGACTGTGTATTGGATTCTACTGGCTTACCGAACCTGGACTGTTTTCCCGACCACGGCTTGGACTCCCTCATCGGTACCTCTTCGGCTCTCAGATCTCCTGGTAAACGAACTTGGCCTCTTGGCTTCAGCGCCGCTCACCTCACTGCGCTTCGGGGGCTGCGCCCGCCTGCGGCGGAGAGCCGACTCCTTCGCGGATTCCTCCCCCCCTTCTGGGATCGGACTGAACTTTGAACCAGGTCAGTGACTTTAGCTCTCAACTGCTTCCAGCCAACCATTCTTAGTCACTGACCTGAGTTTCTGTTTCCACAGAGGATCCGTGTAATCCGCCCCTGCTGACGCGCCGAACAAAACTATGATGTCGAGGACAGAGAATTGCTGGCAGTCAAACTGGCTCTGGAGGAGTGGAGACACTGGCTGGAGGGAGCCAGTACTCCTTTCCTGGTCTGGACCGACCACAAAAATCTGGAGTACCTTAAGTCTGCTAAGAGACTAAATCCCCGACAGGCGAGGTGGGCACTGTTCTTTGGCCGTTTCAATTTTTCTTTGTCTTACAGACCCGGGTCTAAGAATGTCAAGCCCGATGTTTTGTCCAGGATGTTTGAGGCGGATGATGTGAGCTCAGTTGGTGCTGAGGAATTTGTCTTGCCCGAAACTGTAAGGTGCTCTGTCACTATGGTCGACAGAAGGAGGTTAGGCAGGCCCTCCACAACCAACCTTCTCCCTCCGAATGTCCTAGTGGCCGTTTGTTTGTCCCTGATGCCCTCAGACAGAGAGTGTTAAGTTTCTGCCATGCATCCCGTTTGTTCTGTCATCCTGGTGTGTCCAAAACCATCTGTGTTGTCCGGTCTCAGTTTTGGTGGCCTTCTCTGTCTGCAGACGTGCGGGAGTTTGTGGCAGCCTGTCCCATTTGCAACCAGTCTAAGTCATCCAAAAGACCTCCTTCTGGCTTCCTTCGACCCCTTCCCATCCCATCCCGGCCATGGTCTCAGATTTCCATGGATTTCATTACTGGGTTACCGTGCTCAGAAGGTAACACCGTCATCCTCACTGTCATAGATAGGTTTTCTAAAATGATTCATCTGGTTCCTCTGCCCAAACTTCCCTCTGCCAAGGAGATGGGGGAGGTTCTTATCCGTGAGGTCTTTCGGCTTCATGGCCTCCCCACTGATATTGTTTCAGACAGGGGTTCTCAATTTGTGTCCTGTTTCTGGAGAGAGTTCTGTTCTCTGTTGGGGATCACGGTCAGTCTGTCTTCAGGTTTTCACCCCCAAACAGACAGTCAGACAGAGAGGGCCAACCAAGAGGTAGAAACTAAGATCCGCATTCTCTGTGAGGCTGATCCTACTAAGTGGGCCAGCCAATTCCCTTGGGTCGAGCATGCTGTCAACTCTACTCCCTCCAGCACCACTGGGTTGTCCCCTTTTTACATTGTTTTTGGTTTCCAGCCACCGGTGTTCACCATTCAGGAGAAGGAATCCAAGGTTCCTTCGGCCCATCTTTCGGCCCTCAGGTGCCAGCGGGCCTGGAGAAGGGCTAGAAGGGCCATTTCCAAATCCCTGGTAAGCCAGGCCAAAGCTGCTAACCGCCAGAGGGATCATGCGACCGCTTATCGGGTGGGTCAAAGGGTTTGGCTGTCCACCAAGGACCTGCCATTGAGGGTGGGCAGTAAGAAGCTGGCTCCCCGTTTTATCGGGCCCTTCTCTATCTCCAAGGTGGTGAACCCGGTGGCCGTCCGCCTTGACCTTCCTCGTTCCTTACGGGTACACCCCACATTTCATGTGTCCCGAGTCAAGCCTGTTGTAACCTCCAGGTTTGTGCCCACCTCTAGTTCGCCTCCACCGATACGTTTTATTGATGGGGGTCCGGCCTACACTGTCAACCGTCTCTTAAGGTCCAGACCGAGAGGCAGGGGGCTCCAGTATCTGGTAGACTGGGAGGGTTACGGGCCTGAAGAGCGCTCTTGGGTCCCAGCCCGTTTCATTTTGGACAAGGACCTGATCAGGGATTTCCACAGAAATCACCCAGAGCAGCCTGTTGGGGCGTCTGGAATCCGCCCTTGAGGGGGGGGTTCTGTCATGGTCCTGGCACTGGTGGCTTGATTGCTTATTCCACCCACCTCTTTAGCTCTGCTTGTTCTCATCATTTCTTATCCCTTCCACCTGGTTCCAGCCCCTATATATACGGTTTGGTTTCAAGCTTCCAGTGCCAGATTATTCTAGCTGTTTTGGTGAGAGTAACTCTAGCGTTAAAACTACTTTTCTGATTATTCTGATGGTGACCTGTTTCTGTCTTGTGGATCCCGAGTTTTGCTTCGCCCCTGTCTGCTCATTTAGTCTGATCGGCCCTAGACTGTGTATTGGATTCTACTGGCTTACCAAACCTGGACTGTTTTCCCGACCACGGCTTGGACTCCCTCATCGGTACCTCTTCGGCTCTCAGATCTCCTGGTAAACGAACTTGGTTCTGTTTTCGACTTCGGCTTGGATCTCCCTTTCTGGCAACACCTGCTCCTCGGCGCCTCTTGGCTTCAGCGCCACTCACCTCACTGCGCTTCGGGGGCTTCGCCCGCCTGCGGCGGAGGACCGACTCCTTCGCGGATTCCTCCCCCCCTTCTGGGATCGGACTGAACTTTGAACCAGGTCAGTGACTTTAGCTCTCAACTGCTTCCAGCCAACCATTCTTAGTCACTGACCTGAGTTTCTGTTTCCACAGAGGATCCGTGTAATCCGCCCCTGCTGACGCGCCGTTTTCACGCTGCTTACTAAATAAAGTCTGTTAAACTCTTCCAGCTCTGTCTGTCTGAATATTGGATCCAAGGTTTAGAGCCTCCTGACAGGAGCCATACGTTGTTTTCTGAAAAAATGAAAGAGTCTCTCCCGGGGCCAAAGTAAGAAACTTTGGTTAAGTTAGAAAGATATTCACAGATTCAGCTTCCCTGGATAATTTTTTCAAAATGGCTAGGGTTTGTAAGAAAACTAACACCTTCTAGTTTCTGAATATATACACTCACCGGCCACTTTATCAGGTACCCCATGCTAGTAACTGGTTGGACCCACTTTTGCCTTCAGAACTGCCTCAATTCTTTGTGGCATAGATTCAACAAGGTGCTGGAAGCATTCCTCAGGGAGTTTGGTCCATATTGACATCATGGCGTCACACAGTTACCGCAGATTTGTCGGCTGCACATCCATGATGCAAATCTCCCATTCCACCACATCCCAAAGATGCTCTGTTGGATTGAGATCTGGTGACTGTGGAGGCCATTTGAGTACAGTGAACTCATTGCCATGTTCAAGAAACCAGTCTGAGATGATTCCAGCTTTATGACATGGCGCATTATCCTGCTGAAAGTAGCCATCAGAAGTTGGATACATTGTGGTCATAAAGGGATGGACATGGTCAGCAACAATACTTAGGTAGGATGTGGCGTTGCAACGATGCTCAATTGGTACCAAGGGGCCCAAAGAGTGCCAAGAAAATATTCCCCACACCATGACACCACCACCACCAGCCTGAACCGTTGATACAAGGCAGGATGGATCCATGCTTTCATGTTGTAGATGCCAAATTCTGACCCTACCATCCGAATGTCGCAGCAGAAATCGAGACTCATCAGACCAGGCAACGTTTTTCCAATCTTCTATTGTCCAATTTCAATGAGCTTGTTCAAATTGTAGCCTCAGTTTCCTGTTCTTAGCTGAAAGGAGTGGCACCCGGTGTGGTCTTCTGCTGCTGTAGCCCATCTGCCTCAAAGTTCGACGTACTGTGTGTTCAGAGATGCTCTTCTGCCCACCTTGGTTGTAACGGGTGGTTATTTGAGTCACTGTTGCCCTTCTATCACCTCGAACCAGTCTGGCCATTCTCCTCTGACCTCTGGCATCAACAAGGCATTTCCGCCCACAGAACTGCCGCTCACTGAATGTTTTTTCCTTTTCAGACCATTCTCTGTAAACCCTAGAGATGGTTGTGTGTGAAAATCCCAGTAGATCAGCAGTTTCTGAAATACTCAGACCAGCCCTTCTGGCACCAACAATCATGCCACGTTCAAAGTCACTCAAATCACCTTTCTTCCCCATACTGATGCTCGGTTTGAACTGCAGGAGATTGTCTTGACCATGTCTACATGCCTAAATGCACTGTGATTGGCTGCTTAGAAATTAAGTGTTACCGAGCAGTTGGACAGGTGTACCTAATAAAGTGGCCGGTGAGTGTACATGAAAATTGAGTGAGTAAAACACCCAAGCTGCATCAAGCCCAAGCTGCATCAGTTCAAACAAGACTCAAATTTGTTTTTTTATTCTCGAAAATAATAGGTATTTTTTTGAACAGCAGTTATAAAGACATGCTTGCTTGTTGAGGCTGCTTTGTCATGGTACATTTTGACATGCTGCTATATCTGTGTAAATTGTGCTTCGGTGCTCGCTATGTCCATAAAATGAGCTAGGTGGTTGAATTGTGGAGAATCTAAGCTTTCCAACAATGTCTAACATGTCTATATTGGTAAACATTTTACCAGTGTAATTTTCATGCATTCTGATTAATTATTTGTAAACACTTTAAAACGCTTTAAAATGGTGGGTTTTAAGAAGTTAAGGCGACTTACTATATACAGTAGATACTATTCAGTTGTCTTTCTGATTGTACAGCACCGACATTATTCAAATCTGGATTTGGTTTACTGAAAATTACTAAACTTTCTAAAAATGGATGTTTAAAAATGCAATCAGTCCTTTCAGGCAATACCTTTTCCAAATAGGTCCGGCCCAGCTTTCAAAGATTTGCTCTCCCCTGACTAAGGGTGTGCAAAATAATCGTCATGACGATGCATCGCGATTCTAATTTTTGTGATCTGCTGCATTGATTCTTGATGCCAAGTATCGATTCTTAATTAACAAAAAGGAATAAATAAAATACATGAATGGTTGGCACACATCAGCCAGAAACAAGTAGAATACAACTTTCAGTCCAGTAGATGTCGCTGCGGATACCGCGACGATTCATTCAAAAACAAAACATGGAGTAGACTGAGAAAATTTGCCCAGCTCCATCACATTCCAAGTCAGATGTTTGGATGCATTTTGGCTTTATTAATTATTATTATTAATTAAAGAAGGTAAAAACGAAATTGATATTATGCACATCATTTGCAAAAGGGGAAATGTCAAACATTTGAGTGTTTCCATTTCATTGGTTTAAAGGACCACTGAGGCCATGTAAACAGCACTGTTATTTTAAGTTTTATAAATCCTAAGCACTTTTTGTCAGTGTGTCCACTCCAGTAATAGTAATATTTGTGTCCAGTATTTGTTTTTATGGCAATACCTTCAAAAGTTGTTTCAATAAATAAAGCTATGTATGTATTCAGTTGTGTTCAGTTATTTATCAATTGAAGACACTATCCAGATCATACACAGCCAGTCAGCCACTGTAAATAGCTGTATTTTTTTCTTACAGTGTTCAGTGAAAATATTGCAATGCATCGCAATATATTAAGTATCACGATGCATCGTGATAGAATCGCATCATGGCATGTGAATTGTGATTCGGATCGAATCGTGACTTCTTTGCCAATGCCCACCCCTACCCCTGACTATTAACTAAGGTTGGCTTCTTGGATATTTTAATTCAATTAAGGATCTGAAACATGTATGTGTGAAAAAAATCACTTGAAGAAATCATCAAGGGACAAATAATTTTTTGTACCAGTGTTTTTTGCATCTGAGATGATCAAAAAAGGAGGGGAGACACAGAGGATTACCTGTGTGAGTTTGAGAAGGTGTGAGTCTGTGTGTATATGAGTATGTGTAAGGGCATGTTTGTAGGTGTGCAACTGATGGATATTATAGCGGAGCACAGGCTGAAAGGTCCCACGGTGCCAGATGAAAGGCAGGATTAACAGAAGAGGGGTTGAGCTGTGATGAGCACTGCAAGTGCATTGGGTGAGATCAGATGAGGAAATAATGGAGAGGGGTGCCTTGCCTTCAGAGATGGGGCACAGAGGGAAGTAGCAAAGCATATGAGGTGCAGAACAGTTTGAGGGGACAGAATAATCACTTCCAGAAAGTTGTGCACTTCTCTGGCCAAGTTTCCAATTCTCTAAAGAAGATGAAGGTAAATGTTCTCAATTGTAAAAAAGGCTAACCCAGAATGCTTATATAATTGCATATTAGTAGCTGGTAAAACAAAACAGAAAATGCTACTATTACTTCAATAAAATGTTATCCACACTAAGAACCATGAACAATGAAATTACGCTTGTTTTTGTGTTGTTATATTTAAATTTAGCAATGTTTTGTGGCTGCTCTAGCATATTTGATTTGAATTTTTGGCTAATTTTGTCATTTTATGCACACGCAAAACATACAGTCACCCTGCAGGGCTTGATGTTAACCATCGCCCGATCTCCCTGGGCAAGTAGTTTTTATTGTTGGGAGTGTACAAATTTCATTGCATTTGCCCGCCGGGCAAGTGCAATGATCGCAAAAAATATATATATTTATCACTCAAACTTACTTTAAAATCACCGACATTCAATGAAAACGGCCAGAAGCGCTGCTGGCGACATTTTTGTTGTTTTGTACACATTCTCGCGTGATTTGGAAAAGCTGCGTGATTTGAAAAAGCCGCGTGATTTTCCACCAGATGCCGTGATTTTTGTCGTGATTTGGCGTGAATCAGATACATTTTTTTGACTTAGCAGGCTGATAAAAAAAAAAAACCACAAGGCAAAAAAAATGTATGTACAGTAACACACCCACCACCTATTTTACCCTCCACCTGTTTTACCCGCCACCCAGATAACCCTAGATTAAAAATTATCGTTCAGGGATTAGGAAAATTGGCATAATTGTATGCCATGCGCACAGTGTAAATATGGCTATCATATGGCAGTCTTCTGTACAGTGATGCAGGTAATATGTTAAAAAATTTTCATAACATTTTTTTCTCTTAGACATTGGAGAGGTGCATTTAAATGTTATAGAGCTAAACATGTTAAATTGGTGACCTGTTATGTTAATATTATTGTATTTTTGCTGCATTTATTTTGTCAGGGAAAACTGAGTCAGTTAAAAGTCAGGGAATTCTGAAATTATATAAGACTGTGGAAATCCTGTTTAAAATAACTATCTATAATACTTCTCTAGAAAAGTCACATTATATTAATAGTATTATCTTGCATAAACATACCGTGACTCTAAAATAAAAGTTATTCATTTGTGACATTGACTTCTGTCTTGTGATTTATCTTAAGTTTTTAACTTCAAGTTTTTTTTAGATTTTTAACATTATAATCTATATTTTTCCAAGCACGCAACAGTGTAAAGCAAAGTTTAGTTTGAAAAGAATGTGCAGGAAGGATTGAAAAGCATGTTAACATTGTAATGTAGGATTGAGTTCATTATCTGATGCATGCATATACATACCAGGAACATGTAAACTTAAAAAATACTGAATTACCAAAAACATAAAAAAAAAACAAAAAACATGTTTCATTGATATATATACCAAAATGAATATTAGGAACTATATTTATCAAACATTATACTAGGCAAGTAAAAATTGTTTCTGGGCAAATTAAATGTGAATGTCACTTGCCCGAAGGGCAATTCATCTTATCACAGTGAAAACATTAGAGGAATCAGTATTACAATATTTGTTTACCGTTTTGTCTTTCTAAATGTTTATACGCAGGTGAATTATCAAGTGGTGGTCAATTTCTAGCCTGCCTTTCTTGGCCGGCTTCAAGTAGCAGTGGGGAAGAAAATATTTCTGGTAGCTCCATTTTAATTTTTGTCTTCAATCTTTGTTTTTCTTCTAAAGAAAATAGTTTTTGCTGCCACGTTAAAGGACTATACAGATTCAGGTTAATGGAAAAATATATAGAAACATTATTTGGTTATTATCTTAAAACAGTCTATTTACTGTTTTTAAAGCAAAAATATGCCTTGATCCAAACCATCTCATTGTGCATTTTCAATGTCTTAAGAATAGGATGTTCCAGTATCAGCTACTGTTCAAGTCTCTTTAATAAATATTCTATAATCTAATTCATCATTTTTCTTTATTTAACTATCACAGTTCTTCACAGTTCAGGTTGTGTTTAGTAGTTAGTTGTAATTAGTTAGTTTCATGTATTTTGCCAAAATCATCTATTTATTCTCCCCTGACTGGACCACACTGCTGTATTAGCCTGATTCAAATGAAATAATTTGAATCAGGTGTGCTTGAGTAGAGACAAATCTAAAACATGATGGTCTGTGGGGCCTAAGGACCATATGTAAGAAATCCTGGATTGGTGACCTTTAAAGGAAATAACTGACACTGGATTTATTTTAAATAGGTGTCAACCTAAAAGGCGGTGACTAGAAATGAAGACTAGAAACTTCAAAATGTACCATTTATTTGTACAGAAACAAATTCGAATCATGTACATTTTGTATGTAAAGGTTGGTTTAAATGCTATTCCAAACTATTTCAATTTAGGCTGATATTTTTACAGTTTTCCTTATCCAAAATCGTTTGTCTATGTTTTAAAGAAAAAAAGAGTTGTATTCTATAAACAGGTTATTTTCTTTGATTTTTCTGAACTGTTAATGCGTCGATTGATAGATAAGCAGCCTATCCTCAAAGCCATGTAATAAAAGGAATATCAATAAAAATAGGCAAAGAGCTTAGTCACGAGGACACCAGAGAGCCACATAAAATGGAAAAAACAAACATTAATTAGATTCTTTTAAAGCTTTGGCAAACACAGATAGTATTAATCTAAAAGTTTAATGATTAATTATGGATCCTACAAGATTTACTTAGATCTTCTGTTTCTCAGTTTTCCACTTGCAACAGAGGTTTAAAGTTTTTAATCACTGTTTCATCGAAAAAAGGCTCAGGTAAATCATTCTAAATGTCTAAATCTATATTTTTTCTTCTTTAAACTGCCAATAAGAAAAACTTAAAATACATTTTTACTATAACAATGTTGTCTTTTATTTTTCTTAAGAACAGTAAGATAAAAAAAAAGAAGATAAAACAGGCTGTGTGTATGAACCCTTACATGTGACACATTTATTGCTTTAGCTGTGTACATTTGCCTGGTTTAAAAAGTTCCCAGAGGAGGCTGTGAAAAGAAAAGACAGATTTTACTACTACAACTACACCCCTAATTGGCTAAAAAGATAATTTAGACACAGTTACCAACATATTTTATTGAAATAAAGAAAAGGTTAAAAAAAATGTAATCGCCTACATTGTTACTCAAATTAGTCAGTGCTGACTTTGAGAAATGCCATTAATGATGTAAAAAAAGAAGCTAAGAGTTTTAACTCAGTTGCAGTCACAACAGAGAAGCACCACAACGTTTTCCAATGTTTTTATGAAAGTGAAAAAGCCTTAAAGTTAATTTTGTGTTTCTATCATGACTGTTATCAATGATTTATTGATGACAGTGATGGTTTGCAAACTCACTGTAAGAAAGGCCAGCTTATCAATAAGCGTCACGTGCCTGTCTTCGGCAGTCTATGAGCAGAAGGTGGAGTACACACTGGACAGGTTACAACTCTGTCTCAGGGCAATGCAGCCATTAGATCATGAGCGCACACACTCAGACCTAAGGAGAATTTAGAAACATCAATTAACCTAATAGACATGTTTTCTGACTCTGGGAGGAAGCCAGAGCACCTGAGGAGAAGCTATGCACGCATGCAGAAAGACCCTCGGTTCTGAATCAAACTCAGAAGCTTTTTGAAGCAATGGAATAGTTCTACAGGGTGTGCAGCCAAATATTCATGAAAAAGTGGACAATTGGCTTGGGCAGGTTTGGATTCCCAGACTCCAGAGTGGAAGCCATGCACCAGTCGGCCAAAGGAATATCTCATAGGCCATGTAGCTAAGGCACATGATCCGTCAAAAGCATAGTGACCTCACATACTGTCTAATATTTTTAAGGTTTTTACAGCAGTAGTGGCCCTGTTTTGTATTTACAGTGGGCTGACAGAAAAGGGAGTAAGATAGAGGGGAAGAGACAATGACAAAAAATAAAAAATACTCAAAAATGGCTGAGAGCAAAACATTGGATTATTCTGAAGCTGTCTGCTATGAGCCCTAATATAAATCATGGGCGTAGGTTTGCATAGGGACCATAGGGACATGTCCCTACCAAAATTTTGAACCGACCTAATTGTCCCTACCAATAATTGGATGTGAGCAACATGTTTATAATTTACAGCAGTAGTTGTTGCAGCAGTGGCTTCTTTTCCTCTCGCAGCTCCTCTGCCTAGTCTCTCCTGTCCCTTTCACGTAGCATCGCATGGAACTGCGCTGCGCTATTTAACTCCACTCTCATTGGTTGTTCTGCCTTAGGTCCCGCCTTCTCTCTCCTTGATAGGCTGTTTTCTAGCCTGCGCGTGCTTGGAGCACAAAATTGAAAATTTATTCACACTAGAATGCCGCGGTTACTGCAATTAATATCAGGCTACAAAACAAGTCCCAATAAAAAAAAAAAAAAAGGAATATCATGTGCACTAAAAAAACAAAAACCTTTTTTCTTTCTTTTTTAAAACGAAATATTCTGAGTCAGCCAGGAGTTCTGAAGACTGCTGGAAAAATGGGCAAATAAAGGCTGTAAGCCATCAACATTTCTGATTCTTAGCCGCAGCTAATTAAGAAAGAAAATGTGAGGGTTTCCTTTTTACCGATATTTAGTTGCTATTACTGTTTTCATTTTTTGATGACTCTTTCAGGTATAATTATTAGCAGGTGTTATTTATTTTATAGAGTAGCTTATAACAACAAGAAATGGTGCCTAAACATCTGCTTTTTTTTGTTTAAAAAGCATAATTAGGGTTCCACATAATAATAATATTTTAATTGACTATTTATACTTCTAGAAATAGGATAAAGACAAGAACAAACAGAGGAAGAATATTAACATTGATTTTATCTTACATAGATTTCCACACAGTCTATAAGTAAATTAGTACAAACATTAATGTCTGGTTAAAAATGCTTGAATCTGGGTGTTTATTTTGGATAATGTTAAATTACAGATAAGATAGTGTTATATTGTCTTTTATAATTGTTAAAAGTGATTTTATATTTTAATACACTTAGGCTCATTCTCAGTGTGGTGTTTGTAGATGATGCCACTAAAAAAGAAAATAGACATAAGGAGCTATTTAAACAGACAGTAAGCAATATAGGATGATGATGAAAGGTTGTGTTACATTTAATCCTTTACTATTGAAAATGCAGTTATACATTATATGATTATAGGAAACTCAGATATCCAGTAATAATGATGCAGGGCAGCTTGTAGGTGAAGCAGCTGTCATTCAGTGCTTCAGGTGATGTCTAAATAAACCAGGTGAAACTAAAATATTTCCACATGAGGAGTTCTGGATGGAGAATATTGACAGACAAAAACATTTTTTTTATCTTATATATTATATATATATATATGTTGTATTTTTAAAATTTTGGTATAATTACTGATCTAAGTGGGTTGCTCTGTCGGAGAAAGGTATGTTTTACATTTTTATTATGTTTTAGAGTCTCTATACTCCAGTTAATGATGAATCACTCACTAAATTAGTTGACGATTATTGAAATAATCAATTAATACGATTCATTTTTTCAGTCCCAGATAAAAAACATGAAATGGGCTATACAGAGTAACTACAGCCCAGATGTTCAACTTTTATAGTGAAGTTAATATTTTAATGAATGTATTATTTTGCTTGATACAGAGAGAGAATAGTAGGTAAAAATATAAGAGTGGAGTTTAACTCTGCACAATTCTATATCTTCAGAAGAAAATACTGTATTTACCTTCTCTCTTAGTCGTTCAAATGAAACCATTTTCAAAGTGTAAAACAGTCCTAATTCCACATTGATCAGAGCCGCTGATACTTCAAACACTGATAAACAGCATCTAATGAGTGTAGTGCTTATACAATTTTTATTAATGTAGCAAAATGATGCTTTTCTCTTTTAACAATGAATTCCTCTTATCAGTACGGATCCTCACACCGTGCATAAAAAAGGACATGCATATTGCATAGCACCAATGACAACCGACTGATAGTGTCCCTTCCAAAGTTCAAATCAAACCTACGCCCTTGATATAAATCCAGTTGGATGTCAGTGGAAGGAGCTGGAAAATGCCTTCTAGTGATGGTAATTTTCAGATCTAACACAGCTGGAAATTTATTGTCATTTTGTATACACAGAGTACATACAAAGAAGTTCTGATGCATGCAGCTTTTAACAGTGAATGAGCAGCTTACAACAGTAAAATTAACATTTTAATTTTTAAAGTACAACATTGATCAGAATGTAAAGAGCGTAGGAGAAAAGGAAAACCAGTTTAAAGTCATGGTGCAAAAGTCACTAATATGGACAGGCTTGGTGCAGTACAAATAAATAGGGTCAAAATGCAGTAGAACATTGAGTTGTGTTCTATTTAAAGATATTATGAAAAAAAAAATTGGCCGTGTTGGTAGTGCAAATATGATGTTTTCAAGTGTGATGCAGAGTTTTGATTAGAGTTTCAAAAGTTCAATGGTCTGATGGCAGCAGGGAAAAAGCTATTGCAGAACCTGCTGGTCCTGCAGCGAATGCTGCAAAGCCTCTTCCCAAAGGGCAGCAGGGAGAACAGTCAATGGTGGGGGTGTGAGGGGTTGCTGATAAGGTTACGGGCTTGGGATGCGCAGCACTGGGATGAAATGTCTTTAATGGAGGAAACAGGAGCTCTGATGATCCTCTCTGCTGTCCTCACCACTCTTCTCTCATTCTTCCATTCTGAGGATTGAAAACATACACTCCACACCACACAGTGAGACAGCTGGTCAAAATGCTCTCTATGGCGCTTCTATTGAATGTCGTAAGGATGGGCAGAGGCAAGCAGCTCTCCTCATCCTCTGCAGGAATTACATTTAACTCAACAGAGGAAGCTTATTCTCACAAGGGCTGTGGAATGATGTGAAGAAGTGCCATTTTGCCCGCATTTAAGCTCAATCATGGAGAAAAAGAATTTGCTTTCATCTGTTTCATTGTTTATACCCCCTAACGTACAAAATGGGCAATTGTGGAGGAGAAACAATCCTGCCGCTGACGTCACTAATTGAGATTTCAAAATTGATTCATGGAACATTTTTTATGACGCCAAGGGTGAAAATGAGAAAGACATTAGCTTGTATTCACTTTAATTCTGTCTCACAATTAGTAGTCTTGAAAAAGAAAGTGGACTGTTCTACCTGCTACCCTCTGGGAAGACGCATCACAGCATTCAATGCAGGTCCAGCAGATTCTGAAACAGCTTCTTCCTCACCGCCATCAGACAGCTGAATGTTAAAAAAACTAAATCATGTCACAGACTCTGCATCTAACTGATGTTTTTTTGCACCATGTTGTTTTCTAACCACAATGTTTACATTTGATCACTGCTGCACTTGAAGAAATGGAAGTGTCATGAGAGATGTACAAAATGAATTTTCGTTTTGTGTACACTCTGTGTATACAAAATGACAATAAATGTCGTCAAAGTCTAAGAAAATGAAAAGAAAGTTTGGATGATCTATGAACTTCATTTACGAATCAAAAATGCAGCTTTGACTCTAAAATGAAAATGCATTTGTTAAATTTGAAATTTCTAAATTAATTTTGGTCTGTTTTTGGTTGGACATCTTTTACAAATTTAATGTTCAAAGTCATATTATTATTAATCATTTAAATTAAGCGTCAAGATTAGCATTCTTGGAAATGAAAATTTCCAGTTTGGGTTATTAATCGCTCAGTTTATGTATGAGTCAAAAAATACAACTATGACTTGAAGATGAAAAACCCTTCTTGTCGATGCTTTTTCATTTTCAAATTTGACATTTCAATATGCATTTCGGTCACTTAATTTTCCAAATTTATTTCAAATGTTTTTTTGTTTTTTTTTTTCATTTTTATTTATTTACAAAATGAGCAGCATTGAAGAAGAAAATAAAAATGAAAAAAACACCCCAACATTTTTCTCAGTAAAAATATTTCTAGAGGTGCTACTGACATGACATTTTCAACAGATGTCACTAACAATTCATGCAATCCATACATACAAAGGAATCAAACTAGATGTCCCGAAATTAATGGTATAGTGGAAGATTTTCGCATTTTTTTTAAAAGACTTGTTCGCTCTACATAAAAAAAAAGATGCACCAGCACAACTCTGTAGCCCCCCTAAGAAGGTACACCTATTTAACTCGTGAGAGAACATGGACAAGCCCATTTCTGCTCGTGCAGTCTCTGTTTTAAATTTGCTGTTTGCATCGCTCATAGAAGCTTACTTTCCAAAAGACGATTTACAATTTTTCCACTATGTCAGACTCAACACCTACTACCTGGGGTTAAGCACGTAAGATGGCCTTATGTAATCATATCAACAGAATGATTGAAAATTAGGAGGACCACTTATTTTGATGATGCCCCCAGAAAAAGAACATCCTCCACTATACCTCTAAGTTTTGTGTAATAAAGTAAAATGACACAGGGGAAAAGTATTGAAAACACTTATGACTCATGACATTTTCAAGATGCTTTCTGTAAGGAGAAATTAGCGGCTGTTGGGAGCTGGAGAAATTCCACCTTTCTCCAGCAGAGTCTGCCGTGGATCCTCCTGAGTGAGCCTTCTGCACAGCTGCAGCCCATCAGATCATCAGAGGATCCACTACTTAAGCTGTCTTCAGACCTTGACTCAACGCCGCAG
The DNA here is from genome assembly GCF_016077235.1 of Cyprinodon tularosa. Classification (NCBI taxonomy): domain Eukaryota; kingdom Metazoa; phylum Chordata; class Actinopteri; order Cyprinodontiformes; family Cyprinodontidae; genus Cyprinodon; species Cyprinodon tularosa. The sequence continues at coordinate 563,991 of NW_024039120.1, read as the reverse complement.
TGTTGATCCAGTTGGTCAGCGCCTAAGCCTAGACTCTCAGTGAATCTTTGTTGACTCTTGAATCCAGCCTGGATTCTAACCCTTGTCTCTGTCTTCCAGGAAACCAGTTTCTCCCCAGTGGAGCTCAGGAAGAGCTAACCTGCCGAGCCTACCCTCAGAGCCAAACCTGAAGAACCACAGTGAACTTCCATGCAGCTCAGGAGTAAGAGCTGGAAAACTCAAAGCCAAGGTCTGCTCAGAAAAAGAAGTAAGACGCTGAAGCAGCTTGCGGACTCTGCTGATCAACTCCTCTCCAGATCCAACAGTAGTCCTCTCAAAGCTATCTGCAAGAACCCTCAAGGTACAATCAGTAACAATCAAGAAAGCAAACTCCAAAGTACAACGCTAACTGAACTGTCTCTCACGCAGACTCCGGTGAACCAGTTTCCAGGCCCGAACCAGAATCAGTCTTATCTGTGTGCTTGTGCAAAAATAAACTTGTTGAACTTTTACTCCAGTGTCCGTCTAGTGGTGTTCTGCATATTTGGGTCACTCTTCGTGCACCCATCATGACAGAGGCATGCATTGCTCCTGTGTGATTTTGGCCAATTCTTTCATGCATACAGTATTTGAATCTTGAAGGTTGCATAACCCTTTTCTATGAACGCTGATCTTTACATTTTTCCATAAATGTTCTATTGGATTAAAGTCAGGTGATTGGCTGGGCTATTCTAGCAGCTTTATTTTCTTCCTCTGACACCAACTCAGTTTCTTTGGCTGTCATTGTCATTGTGGGTCATTGTCTTGCTTAAATGTCCACCCACGTTTCATCTTCATCATACTGGTGGATGGCAGCAGATTTTTATCAAGGATGTCTCTGCACATTATTTGATTGCTAGTACCATATGCTGAAAAACACGCCATGATGTTCCCACCTCCAAACTATAATGTTGGTATGGTGTTTTTGGGGTGATGTGCAGTGCCATTTGACCTCTAAACATTATTTGTATTATGGCATCCAATGGGTTCAATTTTGGTCTCATCTGACCAAACTATATTCTCCCAGTATTTCACAGGCTTGTCTGAATGTTGTGCAGCAAACTTTAAACAAGCTCCAACAAGTATTGCATGGTTAGCGTGCATACATTTTTATTACTTCTTGTTTTCTTTGAAACAATTGTACCTGCTAATTCCAGGTCTTTCTAAAGCTCTGCATGAATGGTCTTTGGCTCGTTGACAACTCTTCTGATAAATATTTTCACTCCTCTGTCAGAAATCTTGGGAGGAGCACCTGGTGGTGGTTGGTTTATCATGAAATGATGTTCTTTCCACTTCCTAATTATGGCCCCAACAGTGCTCACTGTAACATTAAGAAGTTTAGCAATCATTCTGTAACCACTGCCATCATTATTTGCAACAAAAAGGTTGTGAAGGTTTTGAGAAAGCTGTTTACATTTACCCATCATGAAATGTTTCTTTTGTGATACCAGAAACAGACCATAATTTGGGATTGAACCAGCTGATATTAATTTGCACTGACAAGGGGCAGGATTGCTTTCTAACTACTGAATAATTTCGGCTGGTGTCTTGTTTTCCCACAGCTTTTTGCACCTACCTTTCTTCACATATTCAAAGCTTTTTCACTGTACCATTTACATTTATTACACATAACTTAATTTTTGGACATATATAGTTTAATTTCTTTGCATGCATGGCTTGCATGTATTTTTACCGACATCAGGTGAACATGTCATGTTAAAAGCACATCTAGAAATATTTTTACTGAGAAAAATGGTGGTGTATTTAATTCCATTTTTGTCCTTATGTATTTTTAATTGTATTTCTTAGTCACGAATGCAGAGTTTCTGTTAATCCATTTTAATTAGAAAATTGAGACACATGGTCTTCCATATTAGGTGACCGTGTGTTGTAATAAGACCTGTGTTCAGCGCTGTGTTGAAGCTTGCTGTGTGGGAGCTCTCAGGAGCTCAGGGAACCTTTAACGTTGACTTCTTTTTTTCTCCCTCAGTCTGTGAAGAGAGCAGTTTCCCTTTGCTCTTGTTGTGGTCCGATTAGTGTTGTTAAAGCAGTTGAAGATGCATACATAAATGTATTCATTGGTTGTTTGGGTCCATATTGGGTAAAAAAAAGTCCTAATACATGTTGGCTAACATAACAAATGAGTTCTTTTAATGAAAACCTGCAAACTTAGGAGGGCAGAGTGCTTATCATATAACTGATTGAGCTGCTCTGATGATAAAGCTTGTTTCTTTGTTGATTCTGAGTGTTTGAGATTGTGCGTGAGATAGTAAGTTGTCTACCTAAGTGCACACTTAAAATAGATCCGTTTAATTTTATAGCCCCATTTCAGACCTGTAATCTGATCTGGTGTGAAGTGACATATGCCCCCATAAATTGGAGATTTGAAGAAACCTTCACAGAGATTTGTTCCTGGGAAGGCAAAAAAGAGTCTTAAAAACTGAGGTAGGGCAAAGAGGAGTAAAGGAGATAAAGAAATACATATAAAAGACAAAAGATTAAAATAAGGGAAGGAGGAGGTCACCCTTTTTTTTCTTGTTACATTTGTGCATTCCAGCCAAAAGGCTTATTTGTGGCTATTGTTTCTACATATTTGGTGGTAAAGTTGTGAATTATTAATGCTTATACTCAACTGAATACCTAAGACAAGGGGAGAGTTGAACATTTCATATTTTTTTAAACATTTTTTTTAATTTGGAAGCTGTTAAAACCACCACACCTACACTTCAGACACAATGATGTGTCACAGACCATCAATAAAAAGATTGTCTCCTGAAACCTAAAATCCCAAACTTGTTGTCAATTGTACAATTAAACTCCTCTGGAAAACATATCCAACTCCCACACCAGTCAAAAAACATTGGCTGCCATAAGGCCTGAAGACAGAACTCCAATTAAGTAACAATCTGTTTCCTTGTAATTATATATACCAGCTTGCTTAAATTAGGCTCAACTCAGCCGCAGAATTAGATCTTGAAATTGGGTCAAGAGTGTGTCACAGCATTTCTGTTTTGGCAAAGCGAAAGGGAGAATCAATGGGGGTGCTGGAAGCAGGGTGGTGATGGGGAGGTGTCAAGACGGCCATCTCACTGGAGGAGATGAGGGCCCCCCTGGGAATCATGGATAGTTCTTTCATAACTCCCTGGACAGATTCTTCAGACAACCACAGAGCAGCCACGTCAACAAACAAATGCTTGTTTTTTGCTCATTAGTGCAGTCTGGTGAATAAGGAAAGTCCTATGGCCAAAAGTGGCTGTAAGGAATTACTTGTCAAGTCATGTCATGCCTCTTTTAATGTGCTTGTTGTTGCAGGCTGGGGGTTAGAAAATAATAAAATATAAAATACTGAGGGATATATAAAAAAATGCTTTTTGGTTTTGGTTATGGTGCAACCTTTTATTCTGCCATGAGTTTGTTTAATTTATTTCTGTGTATCCATGCATCTTTATGAGTAAAGATTTATGAGGTCAAATTGATGTTCATGTTTCTGGTCCTGAATTCATACAGTAGCACGAACGCATTTGTTAAAATGTTGTCCATTCACCCTTAATTTAAAAATAACCTTGTTCTGAATACATCCAGGAATAATAAAATATAGTCAGAGGAATTAAGCAACTGTAATTAAATTAGAAATGCAGTACAGGCATTGTGATCGGAATCTTTTTTCCATTGAAACTTATTCTTTTTAAACCAATAGATGAAGAAATTGTAATTTTGATTTCAAATCTGTTTTATGGTTGTTATTTAAAAAAAACAAAAAAAAAACAATGTTATGTTGTGTGGTTGCCATAATCCACTTACATTGTTAAATAGCATAGGTATCAGTATCTGCTTTACTGGCCAAGTTTGTAACCTCAAACATGGAAATCAATTCAACATCTAATTAATTCATATACAAAGACTTTGTAAAAATATTTTTAAAATATAGATATATAATAAGAGTTTTTTTTTATATACAGACGAACAAAATGTTGTATTAGACAATGTATTTGGCATAATTCTGCCCTTTTATCTGACTTTAGACCTGTAAATGTCATAGATTTTTGGAAAGTCAGCTCTGATAGTCTGCTTTGCAGACCTGCTTTTTGTTATTGTCTAGTCAGGTCATGTTTTGTGGCTGAGGCCCACCACAGTGATAGGTGTGCATGGGACAGAAAAAAAAACTACTTCATTTCCCGGGATTCCCCTTTAATCAGCCAAACCACTCACTGAAACAGTTCATCTGTGTCTTGTTGTGTTTGCCTTGGCTATTTAAGCCTCTCCTTGTGCAGGTTTGCTTGTTTGTCTTTGTCACTTGCGTCAAGCATTCCAGCATTTATTCTGCCTTGTCTCTTAGTTATTTTTGCTGTACTTGTTTTTGACCCGTCCCTGCTTTTGAAATTTTGCTCACTTTTCAAACACAGTGTGCTGACTCTGGTCTTTATTAAAGTCTTTATTGAGTCCTCTTTTGGTTGCCTCATGACACTGTTGTAGAGTATGGTAAAAGGAGCATTTGGCAAGTGTTATTCTGAAATTTTAGTCTGTGAGGCAGACACCCTGTCTACTTTTAAAACAATGCCTAAAAATGTATTTTTTGACAAAGCTTGTGGTTATAGTGGCTTATATAATACAGAACAATCCCTATAGTTATGCTGCTATAGGGTTACTCTGCTGGAAGACACAAAGACTACTTGTCTTCATTCTGCTTTATTCAATGTCTTTTCTCCAATTCTGCAGTACTTCAACCTCTATCTTTATGTTCTTTTCTTATTTTTTTCATTATTTTTTCATCTGGCCCGGCATTTTATTTAGCTGTGACACTGTTGAGTATTGAGTTGTTCTTTTGTTCTTTTCCAGGTTTTATACTACACTGAGTGTTTGCATTATAAAGTATTGATTTTCTGGAATCACATTAATTTTAAATAATTAAAGGGGAGAGAAAAAAAATAACAACAGCTGTGCCTTAATCAAAACACAGGAACAAAGGAACTGCTGCAGTGAGATTTGATCAACTAATTTAAACAAAAATCCCTTGGAACTTCTTGTCATTTTCCAAGGGCCAGGTTTCCATATAACTGAGAAGAAAGTCTGGCTTTCTCATTTTATTGCTTCTTTTTCATATCTTGGGCTGAGTCCCTTTTCATCAGTTTTTCATCGGGTTTCTATTTCCAATTAGGTGGTAGCTGCAGTGGACAGTAGAGGGGCAAACAAACAATAATTAAGGAAAGGTGAAACTAATAGATCTGCCAGGACATGCGTCACTGAATCACAGAGCTTAGTGCCAACACTTCTTTCTTCTGTTCTCCCCTGACTAATATTTCAAAAGGAGCCAAAATGCAGCTATACTGTCAGCAGTTGGGGCACAAAATTACTTTTAATAGTCAATTTCCTTTGCATTGAAAGGTGTTTGTCTATTATAGATTATGAAAAGCCTAGTAGAAAAGGATAATTATTAGCTTGGAAACCCACAATTCACCATTCTGTGGATATAATTGGAATTTTTTAACCTTATTCCTGCTTATCAGTGAAAACAGCTGGTCCAAGGCTCGTTGTTTTATGAGTAGTCCCTAATTGCTTCCTATAAGTTACTAGGAGTTCATATGGTCACTAATGAAAACTGTCATACCAAAGTTACCGTTTACATACAAACCTAAAATGGCCAAATTTACCAAACATTCTATTATTAAAAAAATATGCAAAGGGTAGCAAAGTTTTTAAGACTGGTATTTAAAATTATAACAGATGTCTTACCCTATTCAAAGTTTGACCCTATATCTATCTTATTTACAACCCCTTTTCCCACCAGGCATGCAGTGTGAAAGCCCTATATTTTATAAAAATTTTAATTTCCTGGTGACTAAATTTATAGATTTTATAGCATTGTCAGCTATTGTCATTAAGCAGATGTCTGATAATCAGATCAAATGTGCATTTTCTACATTATGTTCGGATATGTTTGGAATCATTCAGGTTGTAAGGGACAGAAAAATGTTTTGCAGATCAAAGAAGCCCAACATAGTTGCTCTGGTTTACAGTATGTTTACCTGGCCATTGCCATTTTTAACCAGCATTTTAGTCATAGTTTGTACACATGAAGATGCCTTTTTTCAGTATAATAAGGTGAAGGCCTAATATTTAAAGTCTAGTCCAAAACCATTTTATGGTACATTTTGATACCTTCCTTGCATGATATTACTGAATATACTGATATCATTTTCTGTCATAAAGTGCTTTCTTTGACAAAATGTATACTTTCCAGCAAAAAATCTAGATAAACGAAAATGTTTGCACTACCCAAATGTCAGTGAATTTAACTAGATTATTCCCTTCCCTTTATATTAAGGGATACTGTTAAATTATATTTTATGTTAGGAAATCTTAACCCCAAAAAAGAAATAAATGGGGAGGTGGCTTTTTTTTTTAAAGTTCAGTGTAGTATGGAGTTAACGTGCATATATGGTATATTTATTAAAAATTTGAGTTGATAAGTGATAAAGACAGCAATGTTTGAATGTTCTACTTTGAACCTTAAATTTGATATGACTTTCCACAAAAGGCCCCCCACTTATTAAGATAACTACAAATCTAAAAGAACCCCCAAAATGCAAATGTGCTTATACATCGTCTTTTCTGGTTTTTAAAGTTTTTATGCAGTCAAACCCCTTCAAATATGTTCACACAAAACGGATTAATCATATATACAGGTGCCTTGCACTTATTTCAGCATATTTTTTGCCAACGTTTGCCATATTCATGTGGTTCACACACTGCTAAGAACTGCTGTACTATTCCTTCTTGCTGAGGATGATCAAACTTGGAAAAAATGTGTTACTTTCTTTGGTAAGATGACAAATGTTTTAAATAGGCCTATGTCAGTAGCTTTTAAAATTGAACAGCAATCATTAGAGAAATAAAGAAATAAAACAGTAAATTTTTTGATGCACAGTTATTAAATCCAGGGAGAAAAAAAACCCTGTTGTGAAGAAATGCCTGTGTAAATTCTTAGTCATTGAGGTAATTGGCAATCACAAAACAGACTTAAGTTGGAAAGCAACTTGACTTTCACACAGTTTTTTTCTGAAGATGTTTCAACACCTATCCAGGAGTCTTTGTCAATTCTTTCGGCTTGCACCAAGAGATTTGCTGCATTAATGTGTGCTGGCCTGAAGACTCATCTCTATTTTGATACTATTGTTATTTTTCAGGGTCTAAGTGTATTTACATGTGCAGAGAATATATCTCCATCCTATGTCATTGTACACTCCCCTTTTGAAACCGTGCCAAGAACGGTCCAAGCACTGTAACCAAGATAACTCTTGAGTGTAAATGGTACACAGATGAACTGGATCATACCACACACAAACCAACCATGCTAAATCTAGTATCATTCAACAGCAGGACTCGACACGGGTTAGTTGTGGCTTGGATATCTGATAAGAAAGAGCATGAGCAGACCTCTTCATCTCCTATTTACAGTCAGCTGACTCATTTAGTGGGCTTTCCAGTATGTCCAACAACTAATTCACAGATCTCTTAACCTGTTCAGAACACAAACTTCTTCTCAGCCTATTAACAATAAATGCAAAAAAAGAAGGTGGTGTGACCTGGGATAATGCAGAGATTAAGGCTCTCATTGAAATTTGGGAGAAGGACGCTATGCAGGCACATAAGTTTCTGAATTTTATGGAAGCTGCCGGGTTTTTTTTTTTTGCGTAATTCCACTTTAGTATCAGGGAACGTAGCTAGGAATCTAGGAACCATGCTAGCGTGTGGTGTAATTGTTTGTAAGAACCAAACTCGGCACGGTTATCTGGTTCAAGCTTGGTCTGAATTTGGCATGGATTGGTTTCAGAGGGGGTACTGTAAATGGGGCAAATGACCACAGACACTTATGACATTCTGTTTGCAGCTGACTTTTAGAGATAATAAAAAAATTCAAAAAGTGAAGCCACGATTGAGTTTCCTATCCAGAAATACATATTGTAAGTGGTAAATGTCTATGTTTCCCTCACCTATGATTTTGTGCAGTTTGTTTATCATTATTGTACATGCCGTGTGCTGAATTGTAAATGCAAATCACTTTGCAACTTCTTTTAAAGTCTCCTCTGCACATGTTTCCACATGTTTTAATACATTCAAAACTTATTGCCCTGAGTGTGCAGTGAGGCTGGTGCCAGCCTTTAAATCTTACATATGTTCCCTTAAGCGTGTCTAGAGTTTACTCAACATTACTCAGCTCATGTTTGGCCCTGATTATATGCTCTCCGAACATCAGTTTTATGCTTTCTTCTCTCTGCACTAACTTGGTCTCATCGGTGTGCCTATGTCATGATGTATTTGATGTAAATGAACCACACCAACACGCAGTCAAGGAGACCTGTTTCCCATTCAATCAGAGTACTTTGAAATGCTGCATTTGGATGGCTGAAACAACCAATCACAACAGCAAAAAAAAAAAAAAAAACATTGTTAAAAGCAGCAGAAGTAATAAAACCAATGGCAGGATTTAAGAGAATGTTGTAAAAAAAAAAAACTTATTTCAGCCAAAGAATATTTTGTCAGCATTAAAATATATATGTGATACAACGTATAAACCAATATGTTTACTTTTTATGAGCTACTAAAAGGCGTAAATTTTTTTCCTGTTTTACAAAAACATGTCCAATAGAGTCACATTTAATAAACTAGAAAATGTGTTCTGATAAGCTCATGTGTCAGATTAAAAAGGCCTTTAGAAAATACGAGCCACTTAGCAAGTATATATATTTTTTTCTATCATTCTTTATCATTTTCTTTAGAGCAGTGATCATCAGTGGTGGGTGGTAAGGACCTTCAAAGCCTTCACTTCTGGCCTAAAATCAATCAGAAAAACTAACCTATATTCAGAATCAGCAGTGCTGGCTGATGTTACCCTAACAATATTAGTGAGGAACGTTTTCTTCAATTAATCAGATTTCAGATTTTCTCCACAGGTCCAGCTAGCGGGCCCACCTGAACATTTTCTGATTGGTCAATTAGAGTAAAAATGTTTATAGCGAAGTCAAGCTAGAGAGAATCTGCATTTTAAATTTGCTTTTGTTAAAAGTTTTCTGGCGTCAATAGCTGCTTCTAAATGGAGATACTAAGACCTGCACAAAGCCAGAAGGATGGATTTTGTTTATAAGTAATCTGTCTGATGACTGGCTTAATTACTAACTCCATTCACCTGTCTAACTCTGCCTGTTTTTCCCCTACTTATCATCTGATTCACCTGCTCCTGCCTCTATTTAATAGCCTGACGTAGTCCGACTCAATTCTAGTCAGAATATGAGTCTGATACTGCTCCATAGAGCTGTGATTATGGGGCGTGTTTCGAACGAACCAGGAAAAAAAATGCCTCTGCACTCAATTGGATAGACCTACAACCAATAAGAGCAACGGAGTGCGTGACGTATGTTAAGCAAGGCATAGTTGTTGTCCACAAAAATCAAAGCGTGCAGTTGCACGCCTATAATAAGATGAGACTTGATCGCGTTTCTCTGTTCCTCTTTTAAAATTAATTTGCTGTCGATATCTTCTAGAACAGACCCAATAGCAGAATCTACTCACCTAAACACTCCAGCGGCAGCCATTATTGTTGTCACCCAAGCGCGCATTGGTGACGTGGTTGATTACGTTATTTTACTGTTGGTCATCTGTCCATCATCGTATAAAGCCCGCCCTGACAATTTGATTGGATCACCTGACAGTGGGCGATAATACTCGCGCTACTATGGAGCAGAGCCAGACCGAACTTCCCGACCTCAAACTTTGTGGGCGGGACTAAGTTCGGAATGGCACCTAGGCTATCTATTTAAGGGGCTTGCATCCAGTCATCAGGGCCAGACTATTCTTGTTCTCTCTAGCCAGTGGTGAGAGGGTTTTTTAGAGTTCCTTCTCATTTCTGAATTCATGACCCTGACTCTTCTGCCTCTCAATCACTGAGTCTGCCTGTTCCCATCTGAATGTTTTGCCTGAACTGTCTGGAGTTCTGAGCCTGCATGTTCTTGTTCTAATCTGTTTGCCTGAACTGGCTTCGGACTCCTGCGTGTTCTCCGGGGCTGCATCATCTGGGACCCTCTGGGTGGTGCCCTTCACATCTTGTTGGCATGCTCTGTTTTATCTAGTAATTAAATGCATATTGAATCTGAACAGCTCTGCTGTAAATGCAGCGGAGCTGTGGTTATAAAGTAGAGGATTGCGGTTGTCTTAACTGGGCTTCTTTCTTAATTGATCTCTGTACTCACCCTCACAATAATCTTCCTCTTGGTCATACCTAAGCTTAATACATTTTATATTTAAATACTATTGGTGTTTTATTTTATTAATTTAATTCAGTTTATTTATATAGCGCCAATTCACAACATATTTCATTTTAAAGCACTTTACAATTCAACCAGATCATACAGTAAAATTTATTCAAAGTTTTCTATCTAAAGAAAACCAGTTAATTGCATCGACTCATTGACTTCAAGGCAATCTCTCACACTAAGCATGGTTGTAGCAACAGTGTAGAGGAAAAACTCCCTTTTAAAAATAAATGGCGCTGGGCATGACTGGAAGAGAAAGGGCGAGATGGCAAGCCATTTAGCAGCTGGTGCAGGGAGTTAGGTGAACCAGGCACTTGCTTCTGCACACTGTGCTCCAGGAAGCTTATTTACGCATCCAGCAGGCAAAAAGGTGCTAGCTATGCAAACATGAGCTAGACCCTAGTCATGAAGCTAAAGTCAAAAGAAATGTGGTACATGCAAGTGGTAGATATAGATGCCCTTTTGCCATATTCTGGGCGATTTGGTTTTGGATTTTCAAAAGTCAAATTTAGTCTTGAATCATTCATCCAATCTCTGATCCCATTCCCCCCACACATCCCTGGCATAGCTTGAAAACACACACACACACACACACACACACACGCACACACACACACGCACCCACACACACACACACACACACACACACACACACACATTTATGGATATGGTTTTATGGATGACTAAGCTCCTCACCCTGTCTCTAAGAGAGAGCCCAGACACACTACGGAAATAATTCATTCTGGCCGCTTGTATCTCAAATGTTCCAATCTAATGTTGTCCTCTGTTTACCAAACCCTGAGCCTCATTTTACTTGGGCTAAGAGCTCAATCAGATTTCAGTGTTGCCATATCCCTCCTCTGAACAATAGACACTTAAAAATAAAACTTATATTATTATTTGTTCTGTCTTTATTTTCTATTATTGAATATTATAGTTTTATCATGTTACTGTAATAAATAAATAATATCCTAAATAATAAAATGAGTCTCTGTTATTTTTTGAAACAAGGGAAATGACTAGCCCTTATGTAGTTTTACTGTAGATTCAGAAAATTACGTTTGTTCCAGAAGATTGCTGACCAGTTGAGATGTCAGCATCATCAATCTTCTGGTTGTGCCTAAGGGACACATTTTCAAGAATATGTTCTAATCACAGTTAAAGCCCTTTCGCCTGACTTCGGTTTTGAGTAGAGGCAATGGTTTGGCCTCCGGGCAACTGAACCGGTTGGTGACTTTTTTTTTTTTTTTTTACACATAGTGTATGATCTGGAGATTATGTTCTGTTCATAGTTTTACACTCAGCATCAAGACATAAACTTTGGTCTGCCACTATTCAATTTGAAATTGATGGGGAAAAAAAATATAGGAATTTGAAAATATACAAAGGTTGCCTGAAACTGTATCCTGCTTCTTTCAAAATATTGTGCATGCTGATGTGATCCTGTCACGTGAGCTTGATTGAAAGTGCTAGTGTAAATGCCTTTCCTTTCCTTCATGACATGGATACTAAGGTGATCACACTGAGAGTCTATAACTATTTGAAATTTGAGTGCATATGATCCTGATTTAAAATTAAAATAGGGGTAAAAAGTAAAAATGTAGACATTAAATGGCATAAAGAAGGTTCCTTTTTTTTAACTGCATTTTTAGTGAATTTTAGGTCCTTTTTTCCCCCTTTGCTTGGCATAAAAAGCAGCCAAATGTACTGTAGTGGTACGTAGTTTAAGAGACAAAGAAGTTATATACAATACTCAGGACTCCTATGACTCCTATGAGTGAAATAGTATACTCAATTTTTCTTTAGCACTTTCCTGTTACTGGTGAATAACAAAATGAATAGTAGAATGGGAGACTAATAACATTTAAAACGCTGGCACATTATAAATTATGAATATTATTGTATGTGTTCAACATGGGTTTTTTGTGCTTTTTTTCTTTTCTCTGTGTTTTTGATTTTGCCCTTTTAATTATTTCTTCTCAGAGGAAAAATTATTCAATTTAGGAGGAATTAAAACAAATTCTTTACAAAAATAAATTTTGAGAAAATGGAGCCAAGGCGGAGGTTCAACTGAATAAACTGATTACTCGCCTTCATCCGCCTACGACACAGCCAGTCAGCTTTGAACCACGCTTCCACAAAAAACAATCCGCGACTCGTTTGCTACCTAGTGTGCAGGCGGTGGTTGCGCTGTGTCTGACTTCATTCAGATGACCCTGTGTCACCCACTTCATGCCGCTCCTCCACCATTGTAGCTAAAACTTCATCAACGTTTGATTCCTCATGGACTCTTACTGCAATCTGCATCTCATTTTAACCGCTCCGGCTGAAGACTGCCATGTTGACCCTGGTTCTGCCAGAAGTTTCTTCCCAATGGGGAGTTTTTCCTCTCCACTGTCACTTTATGCTTGCTCATCATGGACAGGTTCTCTCAACCTGTGTTACCCAAGCTGGACTTCCAGCTCCCTAATGAAGCTTTGGCAACCGCTCATGCAGTCCACTGCATCTCTCCATAAAGCTCAGTATACTGTCTCCCAATCAGCAGTCTATGGACTGACTGACTTCAGGCCTGGGTTGAAACAGCCCTGTTCTTTACTGCTGTCCATGCATATCAATCAAAATCCAGTGCTAGGTTTCCTACCGAGGTTTGAGCACCAAAGATTAAACTAATTGTATCAGTAAATTTCCTCTAAATGTCTTTTCTCTCCATGTGAATTTTTCATATTGAAATACTAATAAGTTGGATTTCAAAGGATGATAACATGGCAAGCAAAGAAAGGAGAAGTTCACCTCTTTTTTCAGATTAATAAAAAAAAGGAGAAAATGAAAAAGTTTTTTGTCTGTCTGTGACACAGCTATCCTGTTTTTTATTACTATTATGTTATTTATTAATTTACAAAAAGGCTATAGTTTTTTTTTTGTTTCTGTCTGCTTTCTTTAAATGGACTCATTGCTTCGTTTTGAGTCTCCACATTCTCAGGGTCCCACCAGAATTTATATTTAAATTAATAGACCTATTTTCAGTTGGTAATCTTTGTGACGTATTTCTGCGGGCAAAGCTTACCTGGAGGCAAAAAGATTCCCCTCGAACAAAGTTTTTTTTTTGTTTTTGTTTTTTACACTTGTACACACCAACTGAGTAGATGAATGATATGACAGGATTACCCCTGGCTGACTGGCACCTACCTGTCTACCTATTAAGAATTTTGCGTTTAATACAAGAGCATGTTTAGTGATTATTTCTGTCCACTCCCCTCATTTTATTGCTTTAACCAGAGCCATCTAGGGCTTTGCTTTTAACCATAGCTACCATTTTTTTGTTTGTCTTTCTGTGGCAACAGAGGTCATAATAAACATCTAATTGTCTGTACTCTGTCTATTCTGGCAACAAAAAACAAAAAAATATGAAAATTTAAACTCTTTGTATAGCTGACACTCTGCTGGTTTGTACTGGCTTTTTATAGTGGTCAGGTTGTTTTGCCTAAACATCTGATGTAACTGGTCGGTTGAAAATGTCTGGACCTAAAACGTTTTAAGTATTTAACATTTTATCAAGGCTTCTCTTAGAAATCTTATCTAAAAATGGCATGCAGTATTAATCCATCATATAAAAAAATGTTTTGGAAGGTATGAATTTACAGCCTACTCTAATTTACTTACTTTTGAACTTGTTATAAATTCTGAATGTTTTGTAAACTGGTTAGTCAATGGTTGACCTAATGTAAATGCAAACAGTGACAACATGTCTTATATTGTAGGAAGAAAATTAATTTCAGGGGAAACCTGCTGATAAAATGTTATCAGTTTAAATCTTTTTGTTTTAATCAAACTGCATTATAAACTATACAACTCTTCTTTAACCTTTTATAGAGATTATATACATTTTACATAGTTTCATATGTCTTTTTAAATAATAGAATCTCTACAGAAATTACATAGTAATAGTCCTTATGAATATGGTAATGAACACTATAAAGTTCTAAACTGGAGTGTGATGCCTCCCATGATTCGTATCTGCATATTATTCCCTACACTGTGTTCCGTTTCATGCGGACTTTGTTTCTCTTCCCCTCTGGTGGACCATTCCTGGGACAGCTGAGGAGAGTGGCCATGATAACCACTATTAACATGCCACTAGCCGAGCTTTAATATGCAGCTTCTGCAGCATCCCATCCTGCACCATGTTATTACTTCTTTCCAGATGTCACTGGAAGGGATTGTCGGGTTATGTACATTTGTGTATTAGGTTTTAGTGCCTCATTGTCTCTTTTAGACACTAATTTTTTACCACCTCTTCCATTTCACCCAGGCATTTACACTCTTGGTAAATTAAAAAGTATATCATTATAATCCTTTCAGAATTTTCAGGTATTTCACACATTTTTACCGCAAATACTATAATGAACATTTTGCAAGATGTATAAATTGTCATGTCCTTGAGACATCTAAATAGTCTCTCAATACCTCCATGATCATATAATTAAATAGTAAATATTCCTTGTGAACATATGGTGCTTATCTGTGTGGCCTGTCTGCCTGTGTCTGCCTGCTTATGTGTCTTTTTCTACATCATCAGGCGCTGCTAAGATACAGCACTGTATCATCCTCTTTGCATGGGCTAATGTGTTCTCTAATTGCAGAGATATACGGGGAGAGGTCCAAGCTCCATTTGGCCAGTCATTTTCAGGCTGCCTTGTTTCCCCATCATTTAGCAGATGAAGCACATAACATCTACAAAAATAGGACATGTATTTTGGATTAAATAAGAATAATAACAGCATGTGAAAGCAGACTTTGTGCTGGTGTGCAAAAATGAGCCCTCATAAAATTTAAATGTTGGATAGAGACAAAAACTTATACTTATCGGTCATTAAATAAAACATAATCTAACAGGAAGCTATAACCTTTACTGTAGCTTGTCTCTAAATATAATGTTATTGTTGTTTATTTGTTTGTTTGTTTTGGCGGAATTTATCAGGGGAAGTATAGTGACAAGCCAGCTTTGAACAGTTAAGTTCTGCCATCAGTGTCTTATTGTTGCTCTGGGTCTGTGGTACTAATGCTTATTGAATTTTCAGTCTCAGGTCTGTAAATTGTGTTGCCTCCAGGTGGAGGCAAGGGAGATTCCAATCGCAGAATTTTCACTTACTAATATTATGTGCTTAGTAAGTTGCTCTCCCATGAAAATGTGTTTGCTACCTGATCAAGTAATCCAGTTTTTGTTTGTTTTTCACACTTAAATGTTTTAGATTATCAGTTAAACTTTGATATATGACAACAATAAAGTAAACACGGTATTAAAATTCTGTCATTATTTTAGAGGGAAGAAAAATGTATTACTGTAAGTGTTGTGTAAGTGTTGTATAGATAATTGATGGTTGTTAACAGAAAATATCTGGTATGGTTTGGGGACGACATTAGCTGGAGACATTCTCTTGTACAGCAGTCAGATGAAGGGGGTTCTCAGGGTTGTTCATAGTTTTCTTCATTTCGTAAAGTATCCCTCCTATGCGAATTAGTCCAAGTCCTGATGCAGTAAACTAGCCCTAAGCTATTTATTCATTACCGTGAACAGCCCAATCTGACGGGGGAGAATTCCGTCGGAACATATATTTCTCATTGGCTCTACCTTTCTCATACCTCATCCAAAATAGTGATCCTGAGCTATGAGTAAATAGGGACAACTTTTCCTCACTCTGCTTCATTCTATCTCTATTCTCTCATTCTGTAGTATTTGCTAAGTTCCCCCCATAACTTTATGTTTTCTGTGCCTTTTCTTCTCACAGTATCACATTGTCAGGATTCCTGGCCCTAATGCTGGTTTGATTCAGGATTCAAGACACCTGTGAGCTCCACCCTGTTTCCAATCAGCCTCCATCTAATTCCCCTGCTCACTTGACTATATAACCAGTTATTAGCCCAGTCACTAGGGTCAGATTATTAAGAGCCATCCGTGAGTTTTATTCAGCATTCCTGTAAAATTGGCCTGGCTAGCATAGTTAGCTCCAAGAAACATTGTTGCTGGAGCTAACTTCTGGGCCATGAGAGAGTTTAATGGTTGCTGTTTTGGAGGATTCCTGTACGCGTTGAAGCATGAGCTCCACATGGCCAGCCTGCACGGCGGTTGTGCCGAGAGGCCTCGCTTCTCCCTCTTTGCAAGGAGTGGAGTATGGCAAGGAGACGGGCATCACGGATGGGAAAGCAGCGGACCTAAGCCAAGGGTTACCGAGAGGAGATGGGGTGCAAATGAAAGGAACTCCCACACTGCGGGTTGCCGTCGCCTACACGCTTCGCTCCTCTCCCTGCACAAGCCCTGGTCTCGTGCAGGGAGACCAGTGTTATATTAAACAATCTTGTTACATTGTTTAATATAACCAAAAAAGTTTTAACCAACTAGATTGGTTGTTTTTCCAACCAATCTATTCTTACAACATATCTAAACTCTATCCAACTAACAGCAACTCTCCTACAAACTCCCACATCTTGACTGAGTAGTGAGGCTGTTTAAATGCCTGTAGAAATTCTTCCACTTTCTGAATCACTTCCCGAAGCGGTCACGTGGTATCACGGTAGTGAGGCTTCAGACATCATACATTTTGGCCCCTCCCCAAAATGAATCACGCCTCGACATGCACTTCGGGGAAACGCCTCTTCCTTTACTCGACAATTTAGAGAAGGCTTAGTGTTTCCAGTCAAACTCTATGCCTCACTGAATCCTAAAACAACTAAGCTATTGTCCAAGGCCTTGTTTGGAGAATTAAATCAACTATAACTTAGTGGATGATTAGGTATGGGTTTGACTCTTTTCTATTCCAGCACTGATGCAATGATACAAAATGATATAAAGGAATGCTAACTAATCACCTTATTGCTGGAGACACTAGGCAGCAAAGCATATATCCAGTTTGGACATCATCCAGGTCATCTCTCTGTCTCCCCAAACCCCCCCCCCCCCCCCCATTTTTTATTCTGTCAGAATGTCAGGCCTGTTGAAAGGAAATATTGTTGAGGGCAAAAGTTTCTCAAACAGCGAGATTCACATCCATTACTAATTTATTCCTGCAACAGATGGCAAATTTTAACCTATTGCCCTGACAGATTGCTGTTTTGGCTTCGCCGTCCAGCAGTACCATAAAAAAGAGAAAACTAAGGAAAACAAAGTAACAACATAGAGAGGAATTAAAAAAACAAAAAAACAAAGCTGAGTTAAAAAAAGAGTTCAGTTGGTTCTCAAAAAAGGCATATAATAAGACACCTTTAAAAAAAAAAACTGTTGAAAATTAAATTAAAAACTAAATAGATTTGTTCAAATTTGGCAAAAAAAGAAAAAAAAAATACATCAACTTCAAAATATACAAGAGGTGAAAAAGGAGCAAACTCTTCCCGATGATTTGTCACAGGGTAAGTTTTGACATTTCAAGAAAATTTAGATATTTATTAACTGTTTTGCCACATTTCAGAAACAAAATGTTTTATTGGAGTTATAATAATACAGCACTCCCCTTTTTTTGTACATAAAAAATACGTTCTCACATTTCATGTGTACCCAGTGGAGTATTGATTTTGGCTAGGTTTATGTCGGAAAGATCATAACTTAGATAAAGTGACTGTCTCCTTGCCAGCTCACATACCAGCTTCTCTGGGCGATGAACTTCCAGCTCCAGCACCCGGCACCTTTGTACTTGTCAATGCCTGAAAGCTCACAAGCTTACAACTCATGCCCAACACTCAAATCAAGTCACACTACATGGTGAAAACTCATCACAGAACCTCTCGATGCCCCTTGACGCGCATCGACCACAGGAAATTTCTATGCAGTGCCATATTTGGATGAAAATGTTCAACATGACTTTGGCCTAGTCGTCTTTGCAAAAGCAAATGCAGCCACACTAAAAAGTTATAAACATGAATGGCCCATTTAAGTTCATGCCACACCATGTCAGTTGAATTTGAGTCTGGGCTCAGAGTATGTGGCTACAAACCCATCATATTCTTGCTATTTCTTGCAAACCTGATTTTTTTTTTTTCAATTATTCTTCTGATTTATCCAAGAAGCATGGCCATAAATACCATTGCGTGTCAGCTTAGGATGTGGTTTGAGGACCCAAATGCAGAGGCAGAGGTGAGTTCTAGCAGTTTTTAATGAATCAACACAGGTAACTGAAGCAGGAATCTAAAATGCATCTAAAAATGATACACAAACCAGAACCATGGAGACATCAGGGGAAAACAAGCACGAGGAGCCAGGGAAAGACTAGGAAAGACGAGGTAAGACAAGGAACCAACTCTAGGGAACTGCACATGGAGAGTATTTAAGGTTGACTGAACAAAGCAAGGACTAACAACCTGATTGGGAGCAGGTGTGAATTGAGGCTTCTAGGGAAAGAGCTAAGGAAAAGGAAACCAACACAAGAGGGCAACAACGAAAAGCCTAAGAACTCAAATACATCCAAAAACAAGACAAAATTGGAAATACACCAATAAAACTAGAAAACAAAGAAAAACACGAATCAACATGAAACTGAAAACACAAAGAAAACTTAACAGAGCCATGATCATAACGTTGAGGTCCTGTCCTCTGTATTTGTTTAACTTATATTTTACCTAATGTGTGATTATATAAACTGAAAATAAATTACACGGAAACTGACTGTAGGAAGAAGTGCTAAGTCTCCCAAAATACTGCGAGGTGTTTTATATTTTTATTTATTTATTTATTTCGAACAGACAGTAAAAACAATCAAGAAAGAAAAAAAATTTGAATGAAACAAACTTAAGAATGAAAATATAAAACTATTTTGTCCATGTGACATGCAAATTTTATATTTTCTGTTCGAAAAGGAGCAGGTAGAAGATGCATCTTATAATGTCCTGCCCCTTTCCTACTTGTCAATTTATCATCAATTAACTGTAAAAACATCAAAAAACCAAAAAAACACTTGTTTCCATTCCACATGATGTTTAGCCATGTACAATTATTTTAAGTACTATTTATGTCATCAATTACATTATAGACTATTAAACAGTCATCTTATATAGCGTATTTTGAAATGAGCTCGGTTTTAATCAGTTTTTTAAATTGGTTTGCATTTATAATTTTTTTTAACTCGTCATTCAATCCATTCCAGACATTTACTCCACACACGGATAAACAAAAACTCTTCCTTGTTGTTCTAAAGTGTTGTTTTTTAAAGTATCCTTCACCTCTTAGATCATAACCCCCCTCTCTGTCACCAAACATTTCCTGTATATTGTGTGGAAGTTTTTGATTTTGGACATTGAACATGAATTGTGAAGTTCTAAATATTACCACGTCCCAGAATTTCAGTATATTTGATTTGATAAATAACTGGTTTGTGTGTTCCCAGTATCCCACTTTATGTAGTATTCGGATTGATTTCTTTTGTGGATCGGTTTTCTCTGAAACCATATTTGCAATCTGTCAAAATGTTTTGTTTTTCAATGAAATTATCTAACCTTTTACTAAACACTTTTTCTAGTATTTTTGAAAATTGACACAGAAGGGACACAGGTCTATAATTACTAATAGTATGCTTATCTCTGTCATGATGGGTTTAGGATTCTAGCCCATATGCAGAACACACTCAGAGACTGGGAAAAGTTCAAAGGTTTATTAAAGAGAGTACAAAAACAGGTCAGGGGGTTATCAGATCCAGGACTGGTCACGACTGGGTTCACTGCAGAGGGGGACAGAGGAGTTAGCTGATGTCCAGGTAATTTGCAGGATGTGAAGGTGCAGGTCTGTACCTGTTCAGGAGTTTGAGCAGAGCGGCAGAGGGGGGAAAACCAGGAGGGTCCAGAGGCTGGCGGCAGGCTAAGGGCTTGGTGGAGGCAGAGCTTGGTTTGCAGATCACAGGTTTGAGTTTCCCTTCCAGATTCTTCAGAGAGCAGGCTGGCAGGTCTTTGACTGGTTTGATTCTCCAGAGTTCTTCAGAGATCAGACAGACAGATTTCCAACAGAGGAACTCTTCAGGGTTTCTGGTTTCAGACAGATTCAACCTGGGAAGCAGAGAAGACAAAACAGATCAGGTTCTGGTTCAGGTTTTTCAGGGAGTCAAAGATTCAGACAGGCAGGTTGGCTCAGGCTTGCTAACCATAACTGGCAAACACTCTGGCGCCGGGGTGATGTCCTCTGCCTCCTTATATACAGGTCTCCTGATGAGCAAATGAACAACAGCTGGTGGCAGGACAGCACAAGCCCTCAGGAAGGGATCCTTGACGCCCTCTGGTGGGCAAACCTCCGGATCCCAACAATCTCCAGATTTAAATAGAGTAATAACCTTCGCTATTTTCATTGCATTTGGAAATGTTCCAGTTATGAATGACAAGTTGCAGATGTAAGTTTGAGGATCTGCAATATCATCAATTATCTTTTTTATAAGTGACATGCTAATTTCATTCCAGTCCATTGATTTTTTTATTGTTGCATTGATTAACTATGTCCTTAATTTCTATTTTATGTACTGGTTTCAGGTACATAGATGATGCATTTTGTTTAGTACAAATTTCAGTGTGTCCACATCCAGTGGATTTGATTTATTTATTTGTTCTGCTAACTTAGGCCCTACATTTACAAAATATTCATTAAAACCATTTACTATCTCAACTATTTCATTCAGGTTTTTGTCATTATAAGTAATATAGTTGGGGTGAGTAGTGTTAGAAGAATTCTTTCTTATCAAGCTGTGTAAAGTTTTCCAAATCCCTTTAATGTTTTGTTTATTATTTTCTAATATTTTAGAATAAAAATCTTTTTTACATTTTCTCATAATAATAGTTAATTTATTTTTAGAAGTTTTATATTTTTGCTCTGCTTCAATAGTTTTATATTTTATAAATTGTTTGTATAGATTATTCTTTTTCTTACATGCATTTTGTAATCCTTTAGTAATCCATGGCTTATATTTGTTTTTTTGCCTGTAATTACAAGGTACAGTTGGACAATTTTTATTATAAAATGCTTTAAATATTTTGATAAATATCTCAAAAGCCTTATCAATATTTTTACAGACGCCATTAGGGAGTATGTCAGTCACGGCAATCAAAGGAAGAGGAGCACATTGAGCTAGTAATGCAGGCAGAGAGTAGTTTAAGTTGTAGATGACGATGAGAAAAACATTCACTTTCTTTAGGAAATATTTCACCCCAATGAGATACTCAGATGGCGAGGGAACATTGAACCAAAGTTTTTTTGACTCTGCCTGTACTGGTTGTCAGTCAATTTCCAGCCGTTGAATCAACATTCATTATGCAACTGATATGTTAGCAACATCTTAAACTGAAAATGAAACATTTTAATCAGCGCTGATCCCTCAGTGTTGGATACTGAACTGTGTTATATTTTTGCCGGATGTTGAAGTTCAACTCAACAACCTGGTACAGAGCAGATTGTGTGCAGAAACAAAATAAAATAAAAACAATTTTCAAAAAATAAAAACAAATTTCTTTTGTAACATGTCAAGAGTCAGCATGATCCTTTTTTAAAAACTTAGTATTTTATATTTTTTGGGCCCTGCGTACATCCCTGATCCCAGGTTTGCATTATTTTATTGTAGAAATCAAAAATAATGTCTGAGATGAAATGGTATATTACTAGAGCTACAAACTTGATAAGACGTGTACTAAAAAAAAAAGATTGGTCTTGTCAGTTCGCAGAATATTGTTTTGAAAAAATCATGATTGTTTTTTTTTTTCTAACTAATATCAGAAGTCTTTACACTCTTTGTTAAATTATTTTGGATTAAGAACTCTCTCTAATATGCTTTTTTATGTCCTTAATCTCTGTGCAAGAGGTCCTTTTAAAACTTTGTGAATGATTTGCATATTGTGCTTATCACATAGTTTTTGAAATTTTGGTTGGAGTCCCAAAACCTTTAAAAAGATGTTTTTTTTGTAAGCTTAAAGGTTGTTTATTATGTTTTTTTTTTTTTTATGGTTGCAGTTACAGCTATTTTAGCCTATGTCATGCTTTCTATCTTCATCATTGATTCTGCAGGCAAGGAAAAGCTTACCTTGCAGGCAAGAGGAGTTGTTGCAAGATTTTTGAATTAAAAAACTCCCAAAATATATATTGCCATAAGCCAACAGTGCCTTAGCTTGGATACAAAAATGTTTTGGACCAATGGAATGCAGAGACATATATGAAGTTAGCGCGTCAACCAGAAGCACAATGCTGAAGCCAAACTGCACCAGTTTTAGCTGGAAGACCCTCTACTTCTTTTTAAAATATGAATAAAAGAATTTGTGCAGGATTTGTGCCTTTTTGGATGGGAAAGATGCCTGCAAGTTCCTCTGGACCAGTTCTGGTAAGAGCTTGATTTCTCTCCTCTAGTTCTCAAACAAATCACAAATGTGATACGTCTCTGCGGCTACTGCAACTGGCTAAAAGCTCGACATGGCAGCCATGTGCCCCTTGATTTCAAGTCAAAAATTGTAAGTTTCTACGGGAGTCTTGGTTGTGTCTACCCCAGGTGCTTAGCGCCTTGCTCCCCTGGTGGAAAGCAGACAAAAGGGTGCCTATTGGAGTAAGTAGGAGAGTTGGCTCTGTGGGAAAACTCCTTTTCCCAGTTCTTTACTCTCCATCTCTGATGCTTCCCCTCATTTGCTCTATCACCTTACCACACACATAGGATCTTGGGGAGGAGATCATCACCAGGGAGGGTCCTCCCATAAAAGTTATGGCCCATGCCGCCCATTGGCGGGGGGTAGGCTGGCTGGCTGTACGGCAGTTAGGATAAGGTCACCATCCCCCAGATGCATCTCACTGTGGTGTGGGTCTACCTGGCCTGGCCCTGGGCACGTCCTATGCCAGCAGTCAGCTTGGGGAGCACTTGGGGGTGCCTAGCACCTTTGCTTCGGTGGCTGGCATGCCATGCTCAGCCTAGTGACTGCCTGGCAGCCATGGCTATAAGTGGAGCATTTGGATGTGGGTGCGGCTATGACTGGCTGAGGGTGGTGTGGACTTTTTGGTTGGCTACGTGCTATAGCGTCTGTGTGTTTGCAACTGGTGGGGGGATGCCGTGGAGGAGCTGTGGCCGGCAATGTTTAGGGGGGTTGTCCTTCCTGGAGGTGGGCCTGGGGTGGTGCTTGGGGCTTGTCATGGGCTGCACTGCTGCTCAGGTAGTGCCCGTTTCCATCCCTATTTTTTGGATTATTACATATATATATAAACTCTTCCTCATCCACAGCGGGCGGACTCCCCCATTTTTTTTGCCTCTGTTGCACTTAAACATTGTAGTTTGACGAACACAACTCTTTCTCTGCACTGCTACATCAGTGCTTAGCCCGTCTAATCTACCACATTGGCTAAAGGATGCTTTGTGTTTAGGTGGTACTTGAGACTGGAAGAACTGCTGCAGTAAACTATTTCCACATTCCACAAAGGTGCAAACAGCTTTATTCTTGTCCAGTTTTCCATTTAGAAGCTTCTTAAAATTACATTTTCCCTGAAGTAAACTTGGCGGCTTTATACTGGCCTCCATGTTAACACGCCTGCCTCCTCCCCCTTTTTTATGTTTTCTGCCAGCGTCAGGTTCCTGTCTCTCCTGGTGCAATGACTGTTCTCTAAGTGCAGGTTTGGTTACTTAAGTGGGCGCTGTCTCAATTTCACCAGTAGGCTAAGAAGTTCAAGTTTTATTTTATGCTGCAGCTCTTATTTGTTATCATTTATAGTGCATTTCATCATATCAATCGTTTAGAACATTTAAGCATTTATAGGGATTTATGAATGGCAATATCTAAAAGAAAATTATACATAAAAAGAAACAAAAGAAAAATGTTTATTATCTATGAAGTTTAGGTGAATGAAGTGCATCCTGTGAATTCAGTGAACCCACCATAGCTAATGCACAATCGGATGATTTACTTTAAATAAATGCTTGTTTTGAAATCTTGTTGATCTGTCTGCTTAAATTCTGCATCCTACTTCATGGAACTTTTCTCGTCTCCCTACTTCATCTCTGGCGCTTAGTCACAGGGGTCTTTGGGTTCTTCTTTACCCAAGATTTCTCAGTTTGGCTGGACGGCCAGGTCTAGAAAGAGTTCTGGTCGTCCCACACTTTTTCCATTTAAGAATTATGGAGGACACTTTGCTCTTAGTAACCTTGTGTGCTGCAGAAGTTCTTTTGTAGCCTTGGCCAGATCTGTGCCCTGCCAAAACTTTGTCTCAGAGCTCCGTTCCTTCAACCTCATGATTATTGTGTGCTGCGACATGCACTGTGACCCGTAAGGTCTTATATAGACAGGTGTAAGCCTTTCTTAATCAAGTCCGATCAGTTTTGTTAAACACACTTGGACTCCAATGAGGTAGCAAAACCATCTCAAGGAGGATCAGAAGAAATAGACAGCATGTGAGGTGAATATGAGTGTAGCAGCAAAAGGGTCTGAATACTTATGACCATGTGATATTTCAGTTTTTCTTTTTTAAGAACTTAGAAAAAACAATCTACTTTTCTGTTTATTTATGTCAAGATGGGGTGCTGAGTATACATTAATGAGAAACAAAATAAACTTTTTCGATTTTAGCAAATGGCTGCAATTAAACAAACAGTGAAAATTTTATTTTTTTCTAATTTTAAATTTAAATGGGGTCTGAATACTTTCTGTATACACTGTACAGTAGCAGTAGAAACGAGCACACAATTTTTTCAGGTGATATTAAGAAAAAAGTTAATAGCAGTATCTCTTTAATGGGTTGGAAAAAAAAATAAAAACATTTGCAAAAGGGGAAGTTGTACTAGTTCATGTTTATGTGGAATTTGATGTTAGTACTGCAGGAGAGCTTTCTACTGCCATCACTTACAAAAGTAGCATCTTCAGACATCTGAGACAAAATTTCAAAAATAAATGAACCATTTATGTGCAAGTATTGCTTATATAAGTACAACTGTTTTATTTTATTCAGAAAATTATGCAAATTGGTATTTTTTTTCTGTTTTAACTGTATGTTTGCAAGGGGATGTTTTCTAGAAAAGATGTTTAAAAGATACAATCAATAAATAAATTCTAGATTATTAAAAAGGATAAAAAGCCTTTGCTAAAAAAACTGCTGTGTATGGGGAGATTTACACATTTTGAGCTGCTCTGTGCAAAGATGTAGGGCTTCAATCTGCTTCTTTAGGGTACACAAGACTCACCAGAGTGTATTCAGGAGGTTTACCCTCAACAACTGCTTCTTTAAGCTGTGGTTGTTGATACATGTTATCTTAACATTCTAGTTGCAAACAGTTCTCAGGGGGGGTTCTAATAGTCTGAGAAAACAGTGACAGAGAAGTAATTCTGAATGATAATGACCAAGTACATTATGTGATAAAATAAAGCATGAGTTAATTATGTAAATTAAGTTCCAAATTGCTGTAAGTGACTTTCAAAAGGTTAAATGAGCTTGGCTAAACTGCAGTCAGAAAACCATCCATTGTGTGTCAGTCAGTATATGTGCCTTTTTAATATTCAGTGATTCTGACACTTTTGCATTTTGTCTACAGACTGTTTTTTTTTATTCTTTTCATTTGTCTTTGATAACCTTAATGGTAAGGTTTTAAAAAGAAATATAAAATCTAATGAAAAGTTATTAATATTCACAAATGTATAGTATCCTTCTGTCCTAATTCACAATTAGGATATCTGAAACAATTTCCATATTAATAAGAGGGCAATGAACGTTGATGCTGTTAGAAATGGTGTATTTTTCTGGTTCCTTTAATTTCCTTTTAAACCAGATTAAATGGATTTCTAAAAGGACCAAAAAGGAGGTTAATGGTATCTGTATAACTACATTTCATATCATTTACAAAATCATTGATACCAATGAAGATATCTGTAGTGGCTCATAATGAACCAGAGCAGAGAGGACATCCTTGCCTTCCTAACCACAGTTTTCCTCTTAATTGGTACTGATTGAAGTAAAAGCACACAACAGAAAAAAAAACGATGATTTAATGCCATTGCTTAGTTTGTTGAAAGATAGCTAATTAAATTGACATTATTTTCTGATTAGGATTTTGTATTAGATTTAGATGTATGTTCCGACTAGACTGTCTCATTTGATCCAATCTGTCCTTATGATTGTATTAGTTTAAAATCATTTTCATATTCTGTTCATGCTGAAAGAAGTCTCACAGCAGTAGATTCCCACAATAGACAAAGAATACTGAAGAGATATTAAAGGTCACAGTGTAACTAACTCAGATGAAAAAGACAAAAAATAACTAAATGTGCATTTATTAAAAAATATATTATAAAAGGTTTACCAACATTGCCATTGTATTATTTTCTAACTCTGTGCAAATGTTTTTGATATGACTTTGTTCAGAATTATTGCATAAATAAAATCAATTCAACTGGACTGATACACCCCCCGCCCCCAGTAACCAATATCAAAGTTATTTTTAGATAAATATGGACTAATATCAGTTTATTTACCTAAAAAAAGGATGTAGGTTGCAACACAATTTCAACCAAACAAAATTTGTTTAGTGGACATTTTTGAATGTTGCGTTAAAGAGTGTTAATATTTTTTATATAAAGCCTGTCTTACTCACTGAGTTATGGGCTATTTGGTTGTATTGTTTGAGCCCTTCTTTTCTGGGTGCGACTGCCATGTGCCACACAACCGGTATTCTCCACCTACTTTTTATTAGCAGTGCTTTATAAGGAGCTGTAACCAGGAGGCAGACGTCAGAGTGTAGGACCAGAATTACATGAATACTGTACCATGCAGCTTTGGTATAGGTATGCTGGAAAAAGTCTCTCACACTGAATGCTGTCACCAAGTTGGCTCAGCCGTGGCTCCAGCTGCAGAATCCTTTTGTTAAGCCACATGGCCTCAGAATTTGCAACTTCAGTTCACATTGATATTAATAATTTGAATTCTTTGTAGCATGCGCACTGCATTAAGCGTGAACCTGCCATTAGATTCCAGTGTGGTAACCTGTTAACTTTGTAGTTTTTCCTATTAAAGAAAACTCTCTAGAATAACTTTCATTCTTGTCTGGATCTTTCTAAGTTATTGACGTCAAGAAGAAGTTCTCGTTGCCTCCAAACCTTGGATCTAGTTTTGTTACCCATCAAGAATCCTCTACATGGGTTCTCCACTGAAGCCTTTCTTCAATCTGAGCTCTCATCAAGAGAAGCATGGTTCTTCTCTGCTCTTCTAATCCACTAGCACCTGCCTGTTCACTATCCTTCACTCTTTCGATTCTTCTTACAACCATACTACATCTGATCTTTCTTCCTCCTGCTAGCCTCTGCTCAGTGGGTTGCTCACCTTCCCCAGGACTCATCTTTCCTTCCCACAGCAAAAGCTTTGAAATCCAAAAACTATGTTCAGTGAGGAAACTATCTGCTATTTCTCCAGGTCACCTCTGTTTCCAAGAGCCTACTAAACTGATCCATCTCCTGGTCCTTGGTCTGAGTTTCTAAAGGAAGATTGTGCTTTTTTATTTTTCAGTGGTTTATGGTTTAATTTAATTCAGAAATGCTAGCCTAGAACCATGTCAGCACTGTTTTAATGTTGACATTGTCAGGAAGTCTTAATTAATTTGATACTTGGCAAAATGACTTAAACAGCTTTTGATTCTAATGAAACTGACTTTGTGACAGATTATTTTTTTTAAATTATTTTGACAAGATTTAACTTTTTTTATTTTATTGATGCTAATTGATGTTCTCACTGTTGTAAATAAAACTATAAAAGCACTCGGCGAGTTCATACCTCCTCCGCCAAGCAACACATTTTGCCCCTTAATGTGACTTAAACCTATAGCTAAAACTTGCATGTGATCTGGATCATTACCAAATTGTAATCAATTGTTCCTTGGCATGAGTCACAGCTTAGGTAACAATTTACATTTATAAGTTTATAAATAAGGCATAGTGGTGTTTATTTGTTTATTTATTTGGATCCCCATTAGCTGTCAGTAATTTGACAGCTACTCTTCCTGGGGTCCCTTTAAAATTATACAGATACACAAAACATATTAAATGATCACATCATAAGAACCACGATACATTTCAAATTATATCACAATACAGTACAATATGTTACACAAATATTCATATATTAAGGCTATCAACAAAGTGTTTTAAATGCACCTTTCATAGTAGCAGTCAAGATGTTATGAGGCAGTTTGTTCCACAGAGTCACAGCTCTGAACAACACAGACCTGCACACTGCTTCTGTTCTCGGTCTGCAGCCTCTGGTGTTTCTTCCGTTCTCTCCTTTCTCATTCACTCTTCACTTTGCTGTATTATTTGAATAGCAGATCAAGACTTAAAGCAAGGTATGGCTCACCTTTCTTGTGTTTTCGTCTTGAGTATAACACTTCTGCACTTTTTTGAGTCTGATGCTGAAGATGTCAATAGTCACTCCTGCCACTGTCTGTTTTAGGGGCAAACTGCCATTTGTCTCAGTTTATACATTTATTTTCTTGTTTGCTTGGTTTAACCATCTCTTTCTGTTTGCATTTTTACAGATCATTTAGTATAAAATCTTGGTTTCAATCATGTTATGACTCTTCTAGGTTTTGTTTGATTATTTAAGTTTTGTGTTTTATTTTGGTGAACTTACCTTACCTGTCTTTCAGGAGGAAGTGTGACCTTACTTCCAGCAATTAGAACCTCCTGTGTAGAGCTGAGGTCACAGGAAGTTACCAGAGGAAGAGGAGGGGCATGGAAAACCCTTTATATTTTGATGTTATCAATTTCAGACCTTGCCAATGTTTTATGTAGATTTAATTGTATTGTGTTTATTTTCAAAAGGGTGCTCAAAGTTATTGTATGTAATATAAGCGAGTTAAAGGCTAAATGTATTAGCCATATCTGTTAAGAGAAGAGTCCATTGGAGACCATTTTGTAATTCAGGCCAGAAAGGTATTAGAGAATTGTGAGGTTCAAAAGAGAGAAGAAGCAGGTCAGTGTAGCTGGTTGCACTTGATGTTAATCATGGTTGATTTAAGTTCAGTTAATGTTTTGTTGAGCCATGTTAAACCTCTAAGTTATTTCTTTTGGAAATTTATTTTGTATATATATATATATATATATATATATATATATATATATATATATATATATATATATATATATATATATATATATATATATATATATATATATATATATATATATATGTGTGTGTGTATATATATATTTTTTTTTGTGCACTTTTTTTGCAATGTAAATAAACCTCCTGCTAAAATGGACATCTGCCTACTGCCTTCTTCAGCCACTTGGCCAGGCTATTTCACACTGCTTGTTCTGCCAAATAATATTAAAAATCTTTAAACAAAATTCCTGCATCTGGATTATGATGTGGATCATTACCAACATTTAATAGATTGTTCCTCTGACTGCGGTGCACCTTTGGTTAAAATTGTATTAAAATTCTTGCACAACCTTTCAAGTGAACAAACGAACAGACAGACCAACAAATAAACACTCATACAAACTCAGCTAAAACATAACCTCCTGAGAAGAGGTAATAAGAAGAATACAATTAGTTATTTCACCCTATGTGGAAGAGATTTAATGAAGTATCATCAGCTTAATAGGTTTCGTTTTTGGTCCTCTCTAACCCAGTGAGCTGGTTAACGACTTTTGTAAAACCTTGGCTAATACTAGCCATACTCTATACCAGCATCATTAAACCCAACATTTGAGATAAAGAAATAAACACAACTTTGTGTGTCCATTTAGTTATTTTATATACTGTAGCATCTATTTTTGCTGCTCACAATCATATTGTTTTATCTTGAGATCATTTCCAGTTTGGGTTTGATTAGCGTGTTTTTTTTAAAAGTTTGGATAGAAAATCTATTGCTCACCAAATATTTGCATAACTTTATTCACAAAAACATCTGATTGGTCCTTGACAAAGACCAAAAAGTCCTTCATGGCCTGAACACACTAATTTGGCTGATGACTTAATTTCCATACAATTTGTTTTGTTGTTGTCACACTGACTGCATGTAGAGAGGCTCCGACTGGGGTGGGCAGATCTGCACAGATTTTTTCCACCTTTGTCTCTGTGTAATAAACAAACTAAAGCAATTTTCATGAGAAGGTAGTACTATGTGAAGGCTGAGGACAGCTTAATGAATGCTCTTTCCTTTGATGAATAAATGTTATTTCTACAATACCACTTAATAGCACACACATGAATCAGGCATAACATTTTGATCAATAATTTGACAGAAACCATTTGTTTCTTAGGTTGTTGTGATATTGTGCAATCATGAAAATTTTTAATTGAATATAGAGTTCTTCAAACGCAGACTTGATCTTACTGATCATGTATACATGATCTATCACAAACTTGTGTCACTGTCTTTGCAGTGCATTTCCATTGATTTCTATTATTTTTTTACGGCCTAAACGTGATCCTTACCCTAACCGTTATGGTTTCATAGCTAACCCTAACCCCTACCTAAACTCAATTCACACCTTAGTCGTAAACAGGAACCCTGACCCAGAAACAGCAATTCCACATGTGAGGTCCAGGCATTTTCCCTGAAATTGGGCCCCATAATATATTTAAAAACATGACCATCCAAAACTTTACCATATGGGGACTAGGTTTTTGGTATCCATAAGGACATAGGTCGCCATGACGTGACTGGGTAAACAGATTGAAGACCCACCACCCCAAATACATGCACTCTTTCCGCCTCTGTTTATAAAAAAGCACTCTGTGTTATCTGTAAATATTGAAAACAAGTCAAGAGCACCCTCCCGGCTCATCATGTTTGTCCTATGTTCATGAATGATTGCTGCAGTCCTGATCAATATGGCTGTCAAATATTTTATCAAAACTTACCTGTTCCAATTCAAGAATGGAGAGTTATTTTTTTCATGTGTAGCATCATAAATCATTTTGGAGGTTTCAATTTTCAACATTATAGACTGCAGATGTTATCGTTTACACAATATCTCTCACCAGGCAATTTCATTTTTCAAAGAATTATATACCATAACATCAGCTCAAGGAGGATGGCCTTAAAAGTAGTCTTCACTAGCAGAGAGGTGCCACAGGGGTAAGAGTGAGATGACCAAAGAGAAATGGCAAAGGAAATGTGAAGCGTCCTTCATGTTTCATGAGGCCCACAGCTGTTTGAAATTCACCCTCTGAGTTTGACCTCCAAACACTGACAGCACACACCAAAGATCTGCATCAAAACTTTCTTCAGTAGTTGAAAAATTTCACACAACCTTGGCTTTTGTAGACTTCAACGCAGAATATCTTCCAGAGCAGTTCAAAATTTACAAGCCTACAGGAATTATAGCTCCATCTTTATATTTTTTGGGAAGGAAAAATGTGTCTGTATTTTGAAGAAATGTATTTGCAAAAGAGGATCAATCCTGGAAGCATTAATTTCACCACTAAAGTAAATGAAGTATAGAGGCTAGTGATGAAAAAAGTGTGTAACAAAAATATAATTCATCAGTGTTTTCTGTCATTATAGCAGAGGGAGTTAACATAGAGGAAGATTGCTGCTCAAATTAATGTTTAAGTTTATATGGAGTCTGTTATGGCAGGCTATTTTCACATGTTTTAAAAGTACTTTTCTCTTTGTTGTTATATTTGTGGATCACTAAAATAGGATTCTTGCCGGTAAAAATAACATTCCCAGTCAGGACTTTAATAATATATCCCTTCATTATGTTTTGCCAACAGAAACAGAGTTTCACAATAAAACTGTAAGAGCAAGAATTGAATTTCAGATACCTAGAAATATTTACACACTTTAAGCAACTGTTTTGACATTTATTGACTGAATGGGTTTTTCTGATATCTAAAATACATATATTAAGTTACCATATTCAGTTATAACAAGGATAAGAGCGAAAACTGGGTCATTATGTGAATGGTAGTGTATCATTTTAATCTATAGTTGCAATCCCATGGGAAAGAACAACATCTGGCAGCAGCTTAAGATTAAGTATAACAACATTGTTTTAACAGGTAGGACCTGTGCATCATCTCACGGGGTACCTCCTCATTTTTGATTTGTCTTACATTATACAGTAAATAAAGATTGGCTGTTTGACTCTGCAGCTGCTTTTTTTTAAATGTTATTACACATCAATGTGCTCACACCAATTCTGAGGCATATCTTTCTTCTTGTCTTCCTTCAAGTTGCTTTTACAGTATATTTTCTACTTTTATGTTTAAGACATTTTATAAAATAAACAAACCAGCCTGGAATGAGAATAGTTAAAGTATTTCCATTTTTTATTTACAGACAAAATAAAAAATAACAGGAAAAAAGTATAAAATCTAGAAAATATTGAGAATCATTTTAGAACAAAGTGAGATCGTTAAATCTTCATGGGTGTATGTAAGATTTTGTTTGTCACTGCTCTGAAAAAACAGATGAGAGAAAAAAGAGAAATCAGGTCAAGACATATTTGTTTTCCACAAATCTTGAAATTATCTAGATAAAGAAATGAGACTTCTTTTGTTTTGTTTGAAACCCATATTTCAAACAATATGAGGCAGAGATTAAATTCATTTGCACCCATAAAAGAACTGAACGTTTGCAGACCTATTATATAGCAAAAATACACTTTTGTAAAGGAACAATTCTGCTTTTTTTTAACAGCAGTTAAAAAAAGGATTTTATTTCATTCTAACTGGTACATTTATTACTTTGACGGTATTATCCTGAAAATTTTCTGAAGCGGATTTCTTTGTTTTTAATTAATGAACGGTATTTTTACATTCTGAGTTTATTTTCAGGTTCTAGTGAGCATGACATTAGGTCACCTAACATGACTGCAGTAACATGGCAGCCATCCTGATGCCCTCTTTTTTCTTCATGCTGTTAATATCCTGTGAAATCCAGCAAACTTAATTTGAGGGAAAGGAGCTGAACCTGAACTAAGCGGATTGCATTAATAAATGTATTTTCCATTTAACGGTTTGATTTCTCTAAAGCCTGTTTACAGCTACTGAATGATCTGCCTCTAAGTGAGGTGCACGCTTAAATCTGCTTACAGTTGCCTAAATCTATTATCTGTGCTTCACCTAATGGTGAGTCACTAACTCTGGGTCTATTAGAAGTGTGTGTGTGTGTGTGTGTGTGTGTGTGTGTGTGTGTGTGTGTGTGTGTGTGTGTGCGTGTGTGTGTGTGTGTGTGTGTGTGTGTGTGTGTGTGTGTGTGTGTGTGCGTGTAACCAGTCTGGGTGTGTTGGTGTGTGTCTGTGTGGCTGTGGTGGGGTGTGGTGGAGGGGTGTATTTGATACATTGTGGGACCCATTTTGTGGAAAAATTGGCCCCCAAGGTCTGGGTTAGGTATGAACGCATAATAATTGGCTTTATGATAAGGGTCACTATTAAGGTGTAGAAATGGGTTAGATATTGAAGGAAGTCACTGGAAAGGCAGCATCTATGTGTGTGTGTGTGTGGGTGTGTGTGGCCATGCTTTGGTATTTTGTATCTTGTGGAGACTAGTTCCCAAGAATATGAAACATTTTGGGGACTTGCAGAAACCTCTGGTGACCAAGGACTGGTCTCCATGAGGAAATGTTCCCTTTTTGGGATGGGGGTTGGGTTAAGGACTATTGAGTGAATTGAGTTTAGGTGAGGCTTAGGGTTAGGTATGTGTTGGTAATGGCACTGGTTAGGGATAGGGTTGGGTTAGGGTTACTCAATGATCATCCCCTGATGCCCAATGGCTTCCACAGAGTTGGATAAAGATCAGAGGAATAACAATTAACTTGATATCAACACTAGTAATGGGCAACTGGAATCCATCTTGTAATGTATGTGGTGCTTACAAATGTTTCAAGAGTCTTCTTGGTAACATTCTGAATGTGCTGAGTAAATGTAAGTTTCAGATTAAGCCTGAGTTTGTTATGTGCTGTGCTTAGTAGGGGGTGGGTGGGGTGTTCCAGGGCCTTAAGTTAAGTGTCTAGGGGTCTGGCTGTTGGTTGAATCTAGAAATGTGCAAGTGTTTATTGGAGGCAAGGGTTAGGTTTTTTTTAAACAGTGTGGGAATATAGGTTCAGGTTAGAGCTCTATAACTGAATACGTCTGGTATTCTGTGGCCTTAGGTTTATTAGGGTATGGGTTGGTGCTAAATAATGGGAGATCGTTTAGTTTTAGTACCTTGTCTAGGGTGAAAGTAAGGTGTCCTGTAACCTTGGGGTAATTTAAAAGGGCAAAGGTAAGATATATATATAATGGGAGTTGGTACAAAGGATGATTTAGAGGTTTAGGGCTTAGGTTAAGTGTTAGGTTAGGGTGGAAGTAAGATGTTCTGTCACCTTAGGGTAAATTATAATAGATCAGGGCTGGGTTGAACTAGTATGTTTATTGGGTATTGTATGGAAGGCTTAGGGTTGGTTTTAGAGTCAGCAAATTAAAGGGCACAGTAAGATAATCTCTGTTCGCGCTAGAGCAGGCATACACAAAGTTGGTCCTAAAGGCTGCTGTCCTGCTGGTTTAAGAGATTTCCCTGAGTTTGGCTATCCTTGTCTAGATTTCCCTTTTCCTTATTTGAGATTTGATTCTGGGCTGTTTGTAGTGTATGTACTGTATACAGTATACAATGAGTGCAGTTGGATCCCTCAGGATCTTTGTTTGGGTTTATCTGTCCCTATTTTGTTCTGAGTGTGGTGGCTTTCTGGTTGTAGGTGTCTGCTTACAGTTCATCCCACAATAAGACTTGCATGTCTTGATTTGAGTGGTACGGAAGGAGAAAGGACTTGGTCTGATGTGATAGATTTGTCATGGGCTGGCCTGATTCCTCCATCTTAACCCCTTAACATACACCTCATTTTGGGTAATCCTCACCTATTTTGCATACCCAAAGGGAAAAGCAAATAACATAGGAACTGTAATCCCAAATTACATGTGCAATACATTATTTGAAGGCTAACACCGTCTAGTTTCCTAATATATAAATAAAAATTGGGTGACTAGAACACAGACCAACCTACATCAGTTCAGACATGACTCAAAGTTATTATTTTTTTTATTTTCGGAAATGATAGGTCTTTTTTCAACAGCAGTAATAAAGACATTCTTGAGAAAGAGCAGGTTTTATTGTATTATATTTGTTCTACATCATGTCAACCACAAATGCAGAAAATGTCAGACCTCTAGCTATAACAGTTCCAAAGCTGTGGGGTCTTGATCTTTTTGTGTCAGTGTGCAATGGTCCCACCTGCTGGTAAAAATGTTACCGGTGGAATTTTATGCATTCTGAATTATTACCCCCACTTAAGGTCCACCGGGTCACCGGCGACCCGGTGGGTTTTATGAGGTTAATTGTTTTTTTTTCTTTCACCTGCTGTTTTCCCTCCCTGCCATAAATATAATTTATTCCTCTCATCTGTTTTCTTTGCTTTACTTTCAGCTCAGCCTGGGCATTCATGGCCAGTCCATTGTTTGATATTTGTTTTCTGTTAGTCTGTCTGTAAGGTTTTGTCCAGTTTTGTCTTGTGTCCTCGTGTGAAGGATCAGTTTTTATCCCCATAAACCTGGCTCCAAGGAGGAGACCAGTTTAAAGGTCCTGCTAAAGTTCTGGTTCCATGTCCTGTCTCTGCTACCCTCTATCACTGAGCATGCCCGTCTGCTCCTGATCCTGTTTGCTCCTGTGCGTGTCCGCCTGGTCACGCTCCCGGACTCAGGCGGACTCTGAACCTGCCTGGGAGCCCTAGGAAGCCTGTATCCTGTTTCCTCTGTCTGTTCCTGCCTGTTCTGTATCCCTGACCTGGGTCGGCTTCCTGCACATCTTTCGGAGCTGCAGCACCGGGGAGACTCTGGATGGCGCGCGCCGTGTCAGTTTTCAGCGCATCGGCTGGATTGCACTCCTTCCTAAGGAGATGGACTGAACTTTTAAACCAGAGTGTCTATGATTGGGTGGTGCCCCGCCCCCCTCCTGCAGTCGCCGTGAGCCACAGATCCTCAGTAGCTCCACTTTTGTTCAGTTTGTTTGTTTTTGTTTTGTTGGTTGTCTCTGGTGTAGAATAAGCCTTAATTTCGGTCCTTTATTGTACCTGCTCCAGAGCGTGGAACTGCTTCAAGTGATTAAAAAGGTTGGTGGTATTTCCAGACTTTGTCGGAATATGCCTTCTACACAATTTACAGTGCACACTCATCTGTTTTATGTCTGATTTTAAATAACCGAAATACCTCAACACTGCCAAAATTTTAGGGGTCTTTCCTTTTTATCAATCTCCTCCTGCTACCCAAGTTAAATGTTGGATTCTCTCCAGAAGAAATGCTCTTTTTTTGTTGTTGTTGAGTTGCCTGCTGCAGCCCAAACATACATGTGTATGCTGCTTTGCTACTGTTGTGCTGTAGGTACACAAGTCAATCAGCATTAACTGAGACACACACGCAGACCAGCCTTCAACCTAACCTGGCCTGGCCCTGTTCCTAAATTTTCTATCACAGTAGTCTCATACTTGAATCAAGAAAAAATTATTTCACAATACATATTGTTATCGAACGATAGTGTGGTGTAAGCACCACACTATCGTTCAGACCCAGTAAGACCACTGCCCTAGCATTAGTGGGTCTTCTAGGAAATATTTCAAGTTAAACAGCAGGTTAAAAAATATGCTCTTGGGTTATTTTTGGAAAACCTAAAGCTCATGATACTGTTAATTATGAACTGTAAGGAAAAAACAAAGATATGGAATTTTCTTGGATCTGGAGCAGATTACGGTATGTTCCCATTAATGTTTTTAAATTCCTAGTTGCAGCCAGTAACCTTTGCGGTCCTTCAGGGATCTGTTTTGAGTCTTTGTTGTTTATCTTCCATGTTAATGACATCTCCTTAGTCTACAAAAAGTAACATTTAATCTTATTTGCTGATGATACTAGTATGTTATGCTGGGGTCAGTACTCTGTCTTTAAGGCTACATAAAACCAAATTTTACATTTTGGGAAATCTTGCCATTAAGGTGGAGTGAAACCTGATAATAAACAGAACTGTTGAATGAAGTAAAATTTATTCAAATGATTATGCAAAACAAACTTATTTGGATGCCATACATAAGCAAATATAAGTAATGCTCTAGCAATAAAGTATAAAATTGTATTGCTGTATTGCTGTAATGTATATGAAAGTGCCCTAGTTTACCCTCACATGCTCTGGAGGTGTGGGAAAACATATTTAATTCATCTGGATGCAATTTGTCTAATTAAAAAAAAGAGCAATTAGACTTGTTAAAGTAGACCTGTCCGAAGTTTTAGAGCTTTCCCAGCTTTAGCAGAGTTGGTTTCCACTGATATAGTTGAATAACAGGATTTGCTAAACAGCCATCATCAGAATCAATTCCCATGTTCTGTTTTCCCTCTATATGCACTTTACAGAGTAGCAGTTTTAGTTAAATTTCACTAGTTGAGCTAAGGGATTTTGGGTGAAATACGTTTATCCTTGAGTTCTTAATCAAGATATTATTAATGAATATCTTCATTAATAGACTTTATGATTTGTTATGTAGTTTTGTCAACAAGTGGCCATTCACGCTTTGCGTGCCAGCATTAGCCAATTCTCCTCCTTTGTTAAAGTCCTGAAAAGGGTTTGTAATCTAAAGTCGGAAAACAGTGCTTAGCAGTCTTGTTTTATGTGTCATCAATTTTTTATATTCCATCCCATTTTCATATTTATCTTGTGGCTGTGAGGCTCATCAAAATCCTTGGAAAACCAGCAAAAACCTAATCAGGTTACCTTATATACATTAGATACCCTATTTTGTAACTCCTACTTACTTTGCTTTTTTCTTTGGGTTTTTTTGTAAGCAGAGTAGGCATCAGATCACAAAATGCAGACATTTAGACTCAAACATAAAACAGGAATTACAATGCTGTAAACAAATGTATTAGTTCTCACTGTGAAAATGTAATGCCTGCAATAATTTGGTTTATATCTTTCAGCTGTATGTCAGCCTGATAACCTGCTGAAAGTTTATTCATATCCTTCCAAACAAAACAACTACAAATTGAAGTCATGTGGTGAGAATCAAGATACAGTAGCGATAAAAGGGTATATTCAGGATTGACAGAAACATAAAAAAGTCAGCCAGGGAAAATTGCCATCACAGTGAGTGCTTAGTAAGGGACAGTGGAAAGAAGAAAATGGGTAGAAAACGTACTTTTCTCAAAGCAGTGCAGCATCAGGCTAAAATGTAACCCTTTGGTCAATGTAAAGATGTAAATCTAGTTTTCTGCATTGGATTTAAAAGAGGTTTTTTTTCAAATAATTAGATGAAAAAGAGAGAAAAAATTAAAACCACAGCCAAATAAATAAATCTGTTACCAGACCATCAAGACTTTAAAATGAGAATTTTGATTTACCAAGAAAACGTCTGCATCTCCATTACTTTAAATTACTTTACAGTAATATTGCTCAAAAAAGTGTGTGCTTGTGTAATCTAAATCTGTGATTGTAAAAATTTTTATAATATTTGGAAGCTTTTAAATGAAACTGTTGGGAACCTAAACTCAAATTATAATTCAACCAAAACTTATTAAAGCCATTTTTTCATTATTCAGAACACTAACAACTGTGTGTTTTCTTCTCTGCTCCAAAAATGTTTTTGAGTTTGACCATTTTTTTCAGGATGTATATAGAGCTTAATGGATGTATACAATGGCCCAATCCCAAACCGTCCCCGGCTTAAGCACTAACCCATCGTTTGCACGTTCCCGCAGAGCGTCTCCCACATTAAGGGCCAATAGACAACATAATGGGTAGGGCAATTGGACCGTTCAGGTCTCAAATAACATCAGTGCAGGCTTGCTGAAACTTGGCAGTGGGTGTGTCGGCAAGCTAAAGGAAACGGAAAAATGGAAGTTCTGTGCTGGTGAAGACAGGCTTTGTCTCCAAGGAAGTCCAGGGGCTGAGAGAGATGATGGATGTTTTCTTCATTTGAACATCACACTGCAGAATGGGCAGGTGGGTGAAGGGGCTGAGAATGCCACAAATCTGTTAACATTACATAGGGCTGGGCGATAATTCAATAACGATTTATATCGATCGATAGACGTGTGGCACAATAGAAAAAAAGAGAGTCGATAAAAGTTCGATAAAAAAGAAACGCTGTTTTCCTTCCTTCTCATTGTAGCCTAGCATGTAGGTTTATGCTAGTCGCTACTTCCTCCCAACCAATCACAATCGCGGACCCAGGCATACCGTCACAAAGTGCCGCCCTCTCAAACCACAACACAGAGCACATGAAGATGCTGCAGCAAGGAGAGGCGGAGGAAATTACTCCAAAGAAGGGTTTTTGTAGTTCGCCAGTTTGGAAGTTTTTCGGTTATGGCAGGTAGGACAAAAAACAAACCACAGTCATCTGTAAAATTTGTAGGGAACCAGTGAAAACGAAGTCTGATAACACAACCAACTTTTTTTCTTTTTTTATCATCTCAGCCGCTCACACCCGCAGGAGTACGAGCTGTGTAGGCCCCGGCGCGGCTCTCCTCCGAGGAATCTTCAGGAATTTCGGGAAAATATATATATATTTTCAGTTCGTGGCAGTTTCCCACGTAGTTCTAACAATTGAGATAAAATGCTGAGTGGCCAGAAACTTCAAAGTAATAGCTCAGGTTAAAGCAGGAAACTAAGCTGAACCAGGTTCAGCTTAGAAGAATGGGGCGGCGGGGGGATTTATTTATTTGTTATACTCATTTTGGTCACTTTTCTGGTCACTTTAGATTATTCTTTGTCAGTATTTAATAACATAATCCAGGTCTCTTAAGTTATTTTTCTTCAAAACAATTCTGTTATGGTTAAAAAAGTTGGTTAAATAAAGATTTAATTCAAGGTCTGTGTTTGTGTTCTTTATTAACATTAAATCATTTCACAATATTTTAAAAAGTCCAGGCAGACCTGCACATAAAATATGGTTTCATATCTTTTCAATAATTATCGATATCGATCAATATGCATTTTTTTATCAATAAGCTTTTTTTCTATATCGCCCAGCCCTAACATTACAGGTAAATTTCCTCTCAGATAGGTCAAAGAAAAAACTAGAAGCTTCAGGTAGTCTGAAATACAGAACAATGCAACTTGGGAAGAAATTTGCAATCATCATAAAAAAACACATGAGGAACACTTGCACTCAAGAGCAGACTGGGGTACCCTAATTAGTAATGATTCAGCAAGAAATGTTCTTCTTGTATTGCAGGAGAAACTTAATTTTATGGACTGCTGCTAAAATATTCTCTTTCCACAACTTTTAAATCGGCTTGGAAACTTTTTAGGAAAAGACTCAGAAACACTGAAAAAGTATTCCACTTTGGTTCATCCAGAGCTGCGTCTGTAGGACGGTCGGATTTGTCGTTTCCTTCTTGTAGATGTACACATGCAGAGAACACTGGTGCTGGGGAGTAGGCAGCGATAGAGAGGTGAGTAGTTTGAACAGTCTGTTTAGGGCTTAATTTAATGGCTTTTTAAAAAGCCACTTAAAAACCTCTTCAGAACATTCCTTTTTCATTGTTTGTCAACGTAATTTCCTCTGTATTCCATTTAAACTGAAAACTCTTTATCTCTGCTGCACTTGATTAACCTACCTCACAACCACAACCAGTCGGTGATTTGTTAATATGCGATTTCATAGAAAAGTTTAGATTTTTCAATGTCAGCAGTCACAACTTCACCTCTCCATGCAGTTCTGCTATTTGACGACACCTTAATTTTAGCACAGTCTTCACCATTAGCACTGCGCTCATTATTAATGCACCTTAACAGCAAATGCTACGACAATTTAGAAGGTAACAAAAACATTCTTGATTCCATTAATTTCATATAAGTCTTTAATTATTAAACATACAGTACGTTGTATTTCAGTCTAAAACGGGAAATTCTGTTGGGCACCGGAAATAGGCAGTAGGTATGGCATGGACATATTTTTTTTTTTGGGGGGGGGCATTTTTTAAAATGTCCTTTTCCCTGCACATTTTACTGTCCAAGAACAATGATACGCTACAATACACAGACATTCATCGAACACTAGGACCAAGAAAACCGCAGCTGAAGCTGAAACCCACTTCCCTGAGTTTAGACTGCCCATAAGCTCCTGATTGGCCCACCTTCTTTTCTTCTGTGATTGGCTGTCACTGCTGTCACTCCTGAGAAGCTCACTTTACAAACAAACTGATGCCCTACTGAATCGGGTATGTGATTGGATGGTCAAACCTGATGACGTTAGTTATATATTGAAAAAAAAACTTGTGTTGTCAATGTCACTTCTGAAATTTAAACTTAATCCAAGAGCTAAGCAGTCTGTAAGCCCGACATGAAAATTCAAAGACAGGATATACTACTACTATTACCATTGCTTATGCATAAGGATAATAAAGGAAACCTTGATGAAATTTCTTTATTTAAAAAGGTTGATTGCTTTCATTCAAACCCTCTTTGAAATCTGCGATTTGAAACATATTTGGGTCAATATTTCCCTTTAGGTGATGCATATTTTAAGCTTTTATCTTTCATTATTAAAACAAAAGCTTTTGCTCGATCTTCAAACATGTCCTTGCCTTACATTTAATCAATGTCAAAGTGCATTTTTTTCTCCCAAAGTACTCACTTTTTTTCTTGTTAATTTATATTCACTTGTCTACAGCAACTTCAGGCAGAAAATACGGCTAATTACAATTTTAGCCTGGCCTCGATACAAGATCATCTTTTCAGAAGCATTTGAGAGCTGTAGAAACTGTTTAAATGTAGGAGAAACAGGAGAAAGCCCAAGTTGGTTTATAAACAACACAGGGAATTAATGAATATATTATTGTTAAAGCTCCTTTTGTTTTATGGTCACTTGGTTTACATGCAGAAGTTAAAAACATGATCAAACCCTTCATAAAAGGATGTTCCTACAACATAATAAATCCATCAGCAACATGGCCTCTGCTTTTTTATTTCATGCATTTAACTTCAGGCTATTTGTTAATTTTGAGCACAAGATTAATTAATGAGATATCACACCCTTGCCATTTAAGACAATCTACAGCAATATGTGACTTTGATCTGACTGTTATATCCCAACATCAATTGCTTCAGATTCAATGAGCCTACTAATTAACCAAGGTTATAGTGTACACTGCATTGTATTTAGAGTATGTTTTGCCCAGCAGTGAAGACTTATTTGTTATCCATCTTTTGTATTATTAACTGTGCCACATATTTTAACCCAGAAGAAAGATGTAAAAACCTTTAACAGATCTCAATCTCTGACTCTCCCAGAGGGTGCAGCAGGAATCTTGATCTGATGTTTTATCTGATAATGAAAAAATAATTTTGGGCTGATGTCTCTCTGCAACAGACTGCAACAGTTTATCCCTAATTGCACTTATTCTGTGCTAAAATTCATTGGTAGAGTAGATGATAAAATCCCCTGATATTTAGGAATAGCAAAAAGTTTATCCACTGGCTTGTTTTTTGATGGCATACCCTCATGTCACATGTTCCAGTTCCGCAGGATATGGTCTCATTGTGTGTTTTGAATAACATTGTAACACAAACAGTTTGTTTTGTGTAAGAATCTGTTTTATAGCTTTTTTGCCTTGGTGAACACATAATCAGAATACAGTCAGTGTTAGCTAACCTGTGTTGTGGTCTTGTAGAGGGTGATGAGATGTCCCAGTCTGAGAAAAGTCTCAGTTTCGGACAACCCATCCCCTGGAACAGCTGTCCGTGGAAATTTTATTGATTTCAGGTAATGATTAATGAAGAAAAAAACAGGTTCCACAGAAACTGTTGTTACGGTATCCATATGAGTGCAAAATGAAGACTTTTCG
Organism: Cyprinodon tularosa; assembly: GCF_016077235.1. Taxonomy (NCBI): domain Eukaryota; kingdom Metazoa; phylum Chordata; class Actinopteri; order Cyprinodontiformes; family Cyprinodontidae; genus Cyprinodon; species Cyprinodon tularosa. Next base: position 520,890 of record NW_024039120.1, on the reverse strand, counting down.
AAAAGATGCAAGCAAATATAATCTCTTCAAACTCATCGAGGAGTAGTGTGTCCTGCAAGTTGGTGTTTCAATGCAATCAGCTGGTTTTCCTTGGTAGAAACTTAAACCAATCTGACTTTACTGTCACAGTCATTTAAAGTGCCTTGATTGGCATGTGATGTGAATTGCCAAAATACAAACTGAACTGAATTGAAGTTGCTCATAAAAAAAAGCTATTACAACAGCTGAAAGTGCTGCCTCTAAATCAGCAAATTAAGATATCAGCTTATCCAGCTTAGCTAGAATTCCCTTGCAACACCAAAATCTGTGACCCTGAGACTTGATAAATGCTGTTCTGTGATCCATTGGTTTCTTTCTTCCCTCTAATTAAAGACAAATGATTATTTATTATTATTAATGCTTAATATTAATAAATAATAATTTATTATTATTCATTATTATTAATAATATAATGAACAACCTGTTAAGTAAAATACGATAGCTATCTGCTGGATATCTTCCTCCATGTCATAGGAGAATCACATCATTAAAGATCCCACCCAGCTGAGTGCTGTCTGAAATGGGGCATGATTGCAAGTTTTGTTCATTATTATTTTGTTGTGTTTCGTTTTTAGTTTTCAAGAAAAGATAAACCAGGATTCATTCAGCATTTTGAGTCTGTTGTGTGTCTTTAAATAACACAGAGGACCGCATTGCTAACAGTTTGCATTTACCAACCAGACAAGGCAACAGTAAAAAGGTGTAGTTATCAGAGGCTGAACATCAGCTCAATGGCAGTAGATATTTAGCGAATATTTACAATAAATAACTTAAATTACTAAATAACTGTCTTTTCCCCTCTGTCATCATGTAAACAGATGATCCAGGAGGAGCCCCATTTCTTCAACCCCCCATCTCCTTCCCTCTCCCAGTTACAGGTGAGCATCATAAAAAAAACAGGGGACTTGGCTGGGCTTGTTCATCAACACCAATAGGATATAGATTGGTCACTAGGCACTATTGTAAAATTTTGACCATAACATTATCTGTATAAATAAACTTTGTTTGGCATTGTTTTCAGTTAAGCTAAATACACATGGTGTATTTAGCTTAACTAAATGTTGACTGTAGCAGGCTTTTGAAGATGAACAGAAGATTTTACAGTGATAATGGGGTTATGTGCGAGGATGACCACAAGGGGTGGTTAAGATTTGGAGGGGAAGAGAAAAGCCGAGGGCAAAAGTGTGGAGGGGATGAGGGGCTTGTGTTTACAAAGTGTTTAAGATTTAGTTAATTGGCCTGAAGGGCATATTTTTTCTCTGGTGTGATGTACACTTAATTTCAACACTGCCTTTTTTTTACGTTTTAAGGTAGTTTTACAAAAAATGTCTTCCTCTTCAGATGCCAAATAAGCTGCAGTTCCCTCCCAATTATTTTTCTTTTGTAAAATGACCTGTTATGTGTGCGCCTTTTGTTTGTGAAGTACAGTACCGGTAATTTACAGCTTTTTTTTTTTCTCTTCATGTTGGCCGCGTTTACAAAAGGGGCTTCAAACTGGACTCCCTCTTCAGATGCCAGATAAGCTTCCGTTTTTCTTTTTCTTGTAATTATGTCAATAACAGTAGCAGTAATAAAGTTTGGTCAAAATTTATCCTACACTTGGTTGTGTATATTAATTTATGTGAATTTAACCTTCAAAGTTTACCAAAATGTAAAAAAATGTCATTCAAATTGCACTTACTTTTTACCTATACTTTTCCCTACATTACTTGAGTACATCTATTTTTACAGTAATTCTTATACTTAAGTACAAGCCATTTCAGATAATTTAAGACTTTTGCTTAAGTAAGATTTCAGTCAGTGACTTGGGCTTTTACCAAAGTCATATTTTGGAGAGGTTCTTATAATTTTACTTGACTCCGAGATTTCAGTACTTTATACAACACTGCTTGTAAAGAGTTAAAGTTAACTTACAGACTTTTAATTGGAACATATGTAAAATATGTCTTTGCTTTATAAAAATACAGATTATTAGATTAAAGATAACTTTTGAACAGTTCATCCTTCTGTTCAATAGGGTTTACTATAGCAAGGCTAACACTTATATTTAATCAAGGTCATAACAATTGAATCTTTAAAATAGTATTTTTTCTGATGATGTGTGAGTCTTTTAAACTCTAAAAATACCTGCCTGTTATTGTCAAAATTAACGTTTTTCCATGTAGTTTATCTAATTAGGACAGTTCTTCTATCAGCATATACAGTTATGTTGCTCATTATGTACATAAGAGACATTTGGGATTGAACTGGGGGCACAGACATACAGTAGTGGATATTTCTTAACAGCGACTTCTCTGTGCTATCTGGGACACTATGTAATACTTAGAAATAGCAGGAGCCATGGATGTCTTCTTATTACAAATGTGTATGATTTAATGATGTAATTATGTGGCATACTGGTGTTGTATAAAATGCTTCAACTGTGATTTGGGGCCGTCTTCAACAAAAAGCGAGCCCCGTTGGTAAGTGCTGCCGCCTGTAATCCTTAGCAGGGATGTAACTGCCGTTGAGGACACCGAGGTTATGTCCTCTTTATTTATCTATTTTTTGTTTATATTTTGCAATATTTAAGCTCTAAAATTAAATAAATGGAAACCAAATGCAGGACGATGATCTTGGGCTCCCAGAAAACTGTGAGGTGTTTTATACATGAAGAGCCAAGAGTAGTGCGACTGTTTAGCAAAAGAAAGGAGCTTGAGGGTATTGGCATGCTTGCTGCGCACCATCAACACGCACTGTCGCTGTAGTAACTGCCACACACGCTACAGACGACGTTAGCGAGTCTGTTTGTCATGGCAGTCACTGGAAAAAGAGCACATTAACCTACAAATGTAGGTGTATAGCAGTTCAAGCTGTAGATGACTGTGAGAAAAAACATGCATTTTCATGTGGAAATATTTCTGCCCAGCGAGCCACTCAGATGGCAAGGGAACATTGAACCAAAGTTCTTTTAACTCCGTCGGCACCGGCTGTCAGTTAATTTCTAGCAGTTGAATCAACACTCATTATGCAACTGAGATTTTGGTGATGCCTTTGGCTAAAAATTGAACGTTTATTCAGCATTGATTTCTCAGTGTTGGATGTTCAACCTGTTCTGCCATGTGTTGGAGCTCAATGCAGCAAGTTGGTACAGAGCAGGGGATAGGAAGTTGTGTGCAGAAACAAAATAAAACATCTGGTTAATTTTCAAAATAAAAGCCTACAATTTTTGTGGTAACTTGCCCTTCCTTCAAAAGTCACCACAATGGTCCATCAAAAAGCCCCAGAATGCCCAATTCTTATTTACAACTGTTGTAATTTTGTAGACTTCTATAAATATTTGTTTCATATAATTACTTAAATATGCATATTTTATCTTGTTTATTTAAAGGAATAGTACACCCAAAACATGATTAGCCTTCATTTTCTACTCACCCCCATGCTGAACAAAACTCTGGAGTACTTTTTTGATATCTCAAATGCATCTGGAGATCTGGGAGGCTTCTTGCTGTCTGCTGACATTCAAATAATGGAGGTCTATGGCGCCCGAGACAGAAAGGTCCACAAAAGTCCACAAAAACGTGTCAATATTCCTCCATACTGCTCGTCCAATGTAATCCAAGTGTCCTGAGTGGGTAGCATCCAGAATTTACTCGAAACGAAGTCATTTAGAACGTTTTTAGAGCCTAAACAGTAGTGTATAGGATTTCCTAATAGCGCCCCCATGCGCGCTCACGATTCTACGGAAGCCGGCAGACCAAACCGGAAGTCAGCGTCTGCTCTGCCAGTAATGCAAGCATAGAAGAAGAAATGTGCTGTTTACCTGTGCAAAGAAAGAAACAACGAAAGAAAAATGTCTGAGGACTTCAGTGTTGAGGAAGAGCATGAGTTCTTTGCCGAGCTGAATGCGCTGACGCTGACTTCCGGTTTCGTCTGCCGGCTTCCGTAGAATCGTGAGCGCGCATGGGGGCGCTATTAGGAAATCCTATACACTACTGTTTAGGCTCTAAAAACATTCTAAATGACTTCGTTTCGAGTAAATTCTGGATGCTACCCACTCAGGACACTTGGATTACATTGGACGAGCAGTATGGAGGAATATTGACACGTTTTTGTGGACTTTTATGGACCTTTCTGTCTCGGGCGCCATAGACCTCCATTATTTGAATGTCAGCAGACAGCAAGAAGCCTCCCAGATCTCCAGATTCATTTGAGATATCAAAAAAGTACTCCAGAGTTTTGTTCAGCATGGGGGTGAGTAGAAAATGAAGGCTAATCATGTTTTGGGTGTACTATTCCTTTAATATTTATGCTATAACTTATTTATAGCTATTTTAACAATTTCATACTTTGACCTTGGGCTGCTATGGTACCTGCAAAACTAATTTCTGTTCATTTCATGTTAATGTGTTGAAATGACAAATAAAACTCCTTGAAACATGATATTGAAATGGCATCTTTTTTCACTTCTATCATTTTAGTGTTGATTGTTTTTCTAGTGGCTCAATTGATGACATAAATATATATATATATATATATATATATATATATATATATATATATATATATATATATATATATATATATATATATATATATATATATATATATATATATATATATATATTTACATACTGGGGAATGCTTCATTGAGTATAAAGTAGTGTCAGTGGTATACCGTAAATATATCAGGCAAGTTTTTTATATGTTATATGTTAATTTACATGGCCCTAAACCTATTTTTTCTCTGCATTTTAAAGGTGATGGCATAGTAAAAGATATCCACTCTAGCAGAGGTTAAGCTTTGTAAATTAAGCAATTTGACTGAGAAAATTTAAGCATTATGAAAAGGTAATAAGTTCACAAAACTGGAAAGATAGTTTTACCTCAAAGAAACATGGGTAGTGCCAATTCAAGATAAAGGTTAAAGGTCTGTAAGTGGGCAAAAGGTGATCAACAGGAGGTGTAAAGGCTCCCTCTCTTCCTGAAAGGGTGAATTGCCTTCTGATTCAGAGGTCTATAAAATCTTGCTATCATCTCAAACCAGTAATCCTGCCAAGTGACAAGAACCCCACAATCACAGTGCTTGATCTCTCTCTGCCACAGCCTGATGATAAGGGCTAGCTCAGAGGGATTTGTGGAAGGAAGCCTTTTTATATTTGTTGAGCCTCTGAGATTTTCATTGCAAGTCACATTAAAAAAAACAAATTGAACTGCTAAATTTTATTTAAAAAGTGAAACATGCATGGGTTTTGTTCAATAACATCTATTAATTTCATAACCATCTCACAATAAATGTTAAGAGGTCATTGCTGTAGGGAGAAAAAGCTGTTAGATCTTAAAATCTAGTTCCTACGATCAGTGTAATATTTGATCCGACTCTTGATCATGTTCTTGCGTAAATTACCATACATATGTGATCTGTCTAAATTCAATTACATTTTCAGATTTGTTTATACAGGACCAGTTCACAACATATCATGTTTTACAGTCAATTCAGTCAGATCATATAGTCAGATTAGTCAAAAATGTTCTATCTACACTATAAGGAAAACCATCTGATTGCAGTGAGTCATTGACTCTACAGGAATTAGACTTGCACTGATCAATCACTAGTAAATGGAAGTCGGACAATTTTCAAATGATTGCCTACAACGGGCTGGTCATTATGAAGACCACTGATTTTAAGTGTCGATCATTGTGTTGTTGAAGATTGCATTGTTCTCCTATACTTTGTCAATGTTTGTTTTGGTCAGAGTTCCCAAAACAGGGAAATGAATCATTTGACAACAAAGTTAACTCCCAAGCTATTGAGGCAACTCCCTCTAGTCATATGAATTTTTTTCATACCCAGAAATTCTGGTTAAGGAGGCAGAGTAGTAACAATCATCCAGTCTGACTTGCTGATTACTTCAAAGCCAGTAACTAATTACAACTCTTCTGAGAATTAAACCTCTAGTTTCCCTCATCCAATTTTAGCATCCATGTTGACATTGAAGGTGATAGCTTAAATGCAACTTTTAATGCTATCTCAATTAGCTTTGTTCAAAATAAGAATGGTCCCAAACATTCTCATCTTCATACTTTGGACCCTGTGCTGACATATGATTGAATGAATGCAGCGGAATAACAGCATTTCTGCACAACCCTGTCCTCTCTGACCACTTTTTAATAATCTTCAAATTACTTTAACAGAGTTCTTCTCCCCCAAATGAATAATTCACTTTAGCAGATCATTATCAGATAATGCAGTTATAACATTTAAAGAATCTATCCCACTTTTAATTTCTTCTGTATCACCGAACAATACTGCAAAGGGCAACCATTTAATTTATTCCCATTTCCAAATTGTTTATTTTTTTGATGGGGTTACTATCACCCTGTGTCTGCCTTGCACAATGTGGTCCCCTTGAAAAATAACATCTCTAAGAATAGAAAGATGGCTCATCCACACTTTGAAACAAAATGCTAGGAAACTGCAGAGAAAGTGATGCTCTACATGCATACATAGTCTGGCAAAACATTTTACTGCAGTCTAAAATGACTCTTCGTATAGCAGGAGCAGTAGATTTCTCCTCATGAATAGAGGAGAACAAGAATAATTCTAGATTTGTTTTTGATACATTTGCCAAACTCCCCCAGAGCCATAGTTCTGATTAACAGTCCATTCCTCCTCCTCTTAGTAGTAATAATTTTATGGAACTCTTTATAAATAGGATTGATTCTATTAAAAATATGATTGGTAGTCCTAAAAATGATTGTTTAGGTGAGGCAGCATTTGAGGTAGCTATAGAATCTGAACTGGGTTTAGACTGTTTTGATCCAGTTGATCTTTCAGAATTAGCAAAAGTATTATCTTGATATAAGCCTCAAACAACCAAGTAATTTAAGAAGGAATTCCCTCTGATTTCAACCTACCAACTGTGTGATTCACCTAACCCAGTTACAGGGATATGTACCTCAGGCTTTTAAGTTAACTGTAATTAAACCTTTACTTAAGAAACGGTCGCTACAGATGACTCAGATGACTTGGTCAATTATAGACCTATATCCAATCTTCCTTTCACTATCTAAAATTCTTGACAAAGTAGTTGCCAAACAAGTGTGCACCCGCTTGCACAATAATGACAATTTTGAAGAGTTTTAGTGTGGCTTTGGAGCTCATAATAGCACTGGAACAGCTCTGGTGAAAGTTGCTAATGATATTCTCATGGGCTCAGATAGTGGACTTCTATCTGTGCTCGTCCTGTTAAATCTCAGTGCTACATTTTATACAGTTGATCATAATATTCTTTCAGCAAGACTTAAATATTTTGTAGAAATTAAAGGAACAGCACTAGACTGGTTTAAATGTTATCTATCTGATCGATTTCAGTTTGTACACGTTAAAGCTGAGCTCTCAAAAGCCGAACAAGCCCTCCGAACAAATGAGTGCTGAGCGAACACCGTAAATGGTATGTGAAAAATTCTTGTAGTCTAGGTGACATCGCTATGTTGTCTTCGATTGGGGTAACTTTCATGGCTGTAGCTCTTTCACATCCCTAATGGGATGAGAAACAAAAAGGTTTGTCACACCTGCTTGTCTCATTAGACTACATGCAGATCTTTAGTTTCACTGAGCTTTCAGGTGCCACAAAACCCCTCCGAAACGAGTGGTGAGCCAAAACTGTATAAGCTATTCAAAAAATTGTTTCATCGTGACTGTCAGCAATCCCTCAACTTCAATTTTGCCAACTTTCATAGTTCTAATAAAAACTAGTATGACACGATGACAATGTAAAAATGTGGCTTGTCTTGAAAGATTTCAGACTGAGATTTTTTCCCAAAATCAACGTTTTCTTATGCACAAACAGCTCTGCTAAAAAGCTAAACCATAAATGATATGAAAAAAAAAAAAAACTTCATGAGAGCGGCAGAAGGGTCTGGAGATGTTTTATACCAAGTTTCATGTTTGTACATGAAATGGTGAACAAGTCGCAGCCATACAAAAACATTTGTTGTTCTGGATTTTCTTCTGTGATTTTTGGAAAGTCTCTCATTGGATTTCTATTGGGGGGGGGGGGGGGGGGGGGGTGGACTTCTTCGTGGTCTTGGCCAAACTGCAGGAAAACAGTAAATCCCACACAAATGAGGGTAACATTTTCTGAATTCGATGAGGAATATGTACCCAAGCCAGGTGAATCAAAATTTAAAATTAACACAAGCACCAGCCAAATGCTGGTAAATTTTGATGTTGACTGGCAAATTTTAGACTGATTTTAGACTAAATGGTGATCTCCTATTGAATGGCTTAGATTAGATTTTCTAAGTTTCTAAAAGTAAATTTTGCAGATGATGATGATGAGAGCAGTAGCAAGAACAACGGGAGCAGCAGTGAGGGGGAGGTTCAAGACCAAGATGTGTGCGATGCAGGCAGTGATGCCAAATTTGTTCCCAATCCAGAAGATGAAGAGAGCAACAGGAGCAGCAGTGATGAGGAGGTTGGTACCACCAGTGGCCTAGCTACATGAATGAAACAAAAGACGAAACAAAGAAAAAGTGGCGTGGAAGATGTAAAACAGACTCGAAGTGCTGCAAAACATGTGCCAGTGTGGCAACAAGCTTTCCCAGACAATGACTTAATAAGACTCCCTATCGATTATTCCAGAAAGTTTTTAGACACTTAAATTTTGGCTCTTAACCTTTGGCTACATTTTTACATTGTTGTATTACAAATAACTGTTTTAAATTACTCAAATTAATATTATGTTTCCTGTAGCTTATCAATAACATTTGTGTATATTGTGTTGGTGACAATGAAAGTGGACATAATTCCTTTTATTGAATACTGGCTGCTGCAGATTCATATAATTAAACAAGTAAAAAAAGGGTGAATAAAAGTTTTTTTTACTGTCATATTACTGTTTTCTTGTTATTTTATTATTGACCATTATGCCTGTTGTCGCAAATTTGCAACATACCAAAATTTCTATTTATTTTTTCTGCAAAAGTAAAATTAATAATCTCCACATTATTTGCCATCTACTTAAAGGCAAAACACACATAAAACAAGTTTTTGTATACAACTATATAAACTCAGGCTTTAAGGGGCTAATATAAATACACATCTCTCGCTCTCTCTTGTGCATGTGTGAGCATCTACTGCATGTGTGGAGTGGAAGGAGAAGCGAGTGTGAGGTTTTCTAAAGGTTTGACCTTCACTTTTTACAGTAGTGTTTCATTTGTTTCATTGTTTTTTCTGGTGCTTTAGTAGTGTATTTTCTGGCAGCACCAAGCATATAGCTCAGTGTGATGCTGGAAAAAGTTGCGGTGCTTTAGGCTTTAGGAGCCTTTCATGTAGACACAGTATTAATAAAAACATCAATGTATATTAAAAAACAAATAGTATCCATCCATTGCTGTATTAAGAAAAATATTTTTAAAAATTGAACGGTACTAAAACTGAGAGACTGCACATGAGGATTCCCAGATAGATGGACAGCTTCCATTTCATCTGTATCATTAATAATTATCCTCCTTCACAAGAAGCAAAATCTAATTAAGAGTTTTTTTTTGTTTTGTTTTTCCACACATATCACCTGAATATTGAAGGTTTTATTTCAAGTTATTCATTCACTGATTTTTATAGTGCTGGCTGTGCTTTGTGTCATGTAGGTTTCTTATATTTCAGTTTTAGGTCTAGCTACTGTGACTCTGTCTCTGCAGCTATTTCTGAGTCTTGCTAAATCTCAAAAGACAAAAGTGCATTTTAAATATAAAACAACATGCTTTTTCATGTAAATTTTTTCTAAGATTATATTGCATGTTTCATATTCCAGTAAATCTGTTTTATCTTCAGCTGCTTCTGTCTCTGTGCTCTGCTAAAACACATGACATTAAGATGTTTAATTAGGGCTGGGCGATATAGAAAAAAAGCTTATTGATAAAAAAAAATGCATATTGATCAATATCGATAATTATTGAAAAAATTAGAAACCATATTTTATGTGCAGCTCTGCCTGGACATTTTATGATATTGCTAAATTATTTAATTATCATAAAGAACACAAAAACAGACATCTAATTAAATCTTTATTTAACCAACTTTTTTAACCATAACAGAATTGTTTTAAAGAAAAAAAACTTAAGAGACCTGAGTTATGTTATTAAATACTGACAAAGAATAAACTAAAGTGACCAGAAAAGTGACCAAAATAAATATAACAAATAAATAAATGGACCCATCCACCCCCCCGGCCGCCACCCGCATTCCTGCTTTAACCTGAGTTATTAATTTGAAGTTGCTGGCCCCTCAGCATTTTCTCTCAATTGTTAGAACTACGTGGGAAACTGCCCAGAACTGAAAATATATATATATTTTCCCGAAATTCCCGAAGATTCCTCGGAGGAGAGCTTCGCCGGGGCCTACACAGCTCGTACTCCTGCGGGTGTGAGCGGCTAAGATGATAAAAAAAAGTTGGTTGCGTTATCAGACTTAGTTTTCACTGGTTCCCTACACATTTTACAGATGACTGTGGTTTGTTTTTTGTCCGACTTGCCATGACCGAAATATTGCCAAACTGGCGAACTACAAAAACCCTTCTTTGGAACAATTTCCTCCGCCTCTCCTTGCTGCCACATCTTCATGTGGTCTGTGTTGTGGTTTGAGAGGGCGGCGCTTTGTGACGGCGTGCCTGGGTCCGCGATTGTGATTGGTTGGGAGGAAGTAGTGACTAGCATAAACCTACATGCTAGGCTACAATGAGAAGGAAGGAAAACTGCGTTTTTTTTATCGAACTTTTATCGACTCTTTTTTTCTATTGCGCCACACGTCTATCGATCGATATATATCGTTATTGAATTATCGCCCAGCCCTAATAGAAAGTCAGACAACTGATATAACTATTGAGAGTAAAGATCTGGAGCATGATAGAAAACCAAAAACAGAAGCGGTTTTATGTATTACTATTTAGAATGGCAAAACTAAGGGGTAGACGGTTAATAGAATTGTTACTAGAAAAAGATGTTTTGAAGAAACAGCAAAATGGGATTGGTGTTTTCTGCTGAATGTAAAAAGATAAATTAGCTAAAGAAACTGAATAAGGAAAAGAAAAACTGAAATTAGCTGAAGAACATATATGTGATAGGAAGTAATCAGAAACTTCAAACTGCAGAAAACAATTGAATCATCTGAAGATTTTGTAAGATAGAATCATTTGGCAGAACATCTTGAAAGCTGCAGAGCCAAACCATACATGATATCAAAATAATTCCTTCAATGTGAGCACTAGAAGGGTCTGCCAAGTTTCTAGAAAATTTCTAAAGAAATTGGGAAGGGGGGCTGCCTACTGCCCGCTTGGGAAACCCGGCCAATAGCAACAGCAATGGTTGCTTATATTGCCATTACTTGTATCACCATACAAGTGATATTGGGGCTCCACAGCTGAGCACTTACACCTTTGAGGGCTACTGAAGGACAGAACAAGGGCAAGCCCATTGGCACAGAGAGCTGTTTGCCACTTTGGCTGAAAGCTGCGAAATAGATGTACGCAATGTCTCACCACAAAGGCCAAATGGGTTGTCCATAGAGCATTGTAGTGATGAAAGCACTGTTGGCGGGCTCAGCCCGCATGCTACGAGCCGTTGTAGTGATGAAAGCACTGTTGGCAGGCTTAGGTTGCATGTTACAAGGTTAGCAAATCATTTATTACAGTAGAAATGTTAGAGGTTTATTAAGAAATGTGTACTGAGGTCTGTTGTCAACAGGCCTTGGTAGTGTAATTTGAAAAAAAATGGTTGAGTTCAGGTCATAGCTACGAGTCATACGGCACAATAAATGAGTGTGCATAAGGAGGAGGTTTTTATTTTGTAGAGTCCCTGTAGTTTTATTTTGAAAGTCTACTATGGATGTGTGTCAAGGGAAGGGTCATGCCCAGCAGTGATATAGAATCCATTTCTTAATGCGAAATCACTGCTTTTCTATGTTACTGGGTGAATAGATGCTGTATTAGAGCATAAATGGTGTGCTTTAAAAAGGTCCCTAGAGTCTAATAGAAACAAGCTGGTGGAGTTTGGGTCATAATGCTGAGCGATTTGCATCAATTAATACACAAGTATAATCTAGAGGCTTTTATTTTGTAGAGTCCCTGGAGTCTAATTTTGAAAGTCTAGCAGGGTTGTGTGTTGAGGAAAGGATCAGACCAAGGAGTGACACTTAATGAATTTTAAATCACTACATCAGCCTTTTCCCCTGTTATTAGGTCAATAGATGAAGTGGCAATGGGAGGCTTTTATTTTAAAAATTGCCATTGGGTGTGTTTTGAAAAGCCCCCTAGAGCAGGCATCCCCAAAGTCAGTCCTCAAGGGCCGCTGTCCTGCAGGTTTTAGAGGTTTCCCTGCTTTAGCACAGCTGATTACAATGATTGCAGTAGAGCAAAAGCCTGTTAATCAGCTTTTAATTAAAATCTGCTGTGCTGGAGCAAGGAAACCTCTAAAACCTGCAGGACAGCGGCCCTAGAGGACCGAGTTTGGGGATGCCTGCCCTAGAGCCTATTTTTTTTTTAAAGTGGTTCAGTTTGGGTGATAATGTTGAGCCATATGCTGCAAAAAATATATGAGTATAATGTAGAGGCTTTTATTTTGTAGAGTCCCTGGAGTCTTATTTTGAAAGTCTATCAGGGTTGCGTGTCAAAGGAAGGGTCATGGCCAGCAGTCATATGGTATCCATTTCCAAATGTTAAAAATCAGTGTTTTCTCCCTCTATTAGATTAATAAGTGCTATATAAAGTGGCAGAGGTAAAATTCCTTTGAAGCTCCGATACCTTGACAATGCTTAATGAGTGTCAGTGACATAGAGAGAAGCGCAGCACTTTCATTCCTTAGCTTTCAGGTTTTTTGAATGGGAAAAACGGCTCCGAACAAATTAGTGCTGAAGGCAAACCGTAAATGGTATCTAAAAAATTCTTTTAGTCCAAGCGACAGATATCTTTTGTTTTCGATTGGGGTAACTTTGGCTCTAGCTGATTCACAACCTTAATGGGAAGGAGAAATAAAAAGGTTTGTCACACCTGCTCGTCTCATTATTTAACATGCAGCTCCATGTTAATGACAAATCTTCCTCATGCTCAAGGGTTACTTGCGGAGTACCACAGGGATCAGTGCTAGGAACAAATCGCTTTGCTATAAATATGCTCCCAATCTGTAGAAGTATTTGAGTCTGGGATTAATTTCCACTGTTATGCTGATGATACTCAGCTATATCTGTCTATAAATCCACATTAGATTAGATTAGACGAAATTGTCACTTGTCACATACTGGCATAGTAATTAAAGAAGAAGGTGCAAACAAGGAGGAAAAAGGTGCATTAAGAAGAGTAAACAATATATATATATATATATATATATATATATATATATATATATATATACAGTATATTAATATAAATAAGGATTAAGGTGCAAGTGTACATGTATTGCACACAATAAAAAACAAAATAAAAATAAATAATACAAATAAATAAATAAAATACAAGGTAGTAGCACAGAGGTTTGAGGTGACATATGTACAATCTGGGAGGCTTATATACAGGTGAATTTACTTTAACATTAAAGTGTAGTAGATAAGGAACAACGGTGAGGTAGTGGTATGAATATTCTATTCACATTAAGCTAACCCATTGCACAAATTACAAATGTTCTGTCCAGGGGGATGCTGATAAACGATGCCGAAAATATTTCATTAATGCCCCTTTTTCTCTTGACGATGAAGAGACAATGACACAAAAAAATTGTTCAGAAAAAATAAAAATATGACCAAAAAAAATTATTCTTTTCATCAACGAGACTAAGAAGAGATTAAATATACAAGCCATGGACAAATGGAAATATAGAAATGTATTTCATAATTTATTTGTAATTGTTATTATAAGTGTTTCTTGAACTTCATAGGTTATGCATTGTTGCCCCGTTTGTCCCTACGTGGCGCCTGTCCCATAGTGCCTCGCACTGCTCAGTCAGTAGTAGCAGAGGGATTATACTGGTCACTGGTCATAGTCAACCGTGGCTAGCTCAACTTCACAGTCCTTGCGTCAGGCTCGGTGACCGCTGTACAGTTTGTTGGAGGAACTGGGCGAAAACAACACCTGGATGTATGGAGATAAGGGCTGGGCGATACGGCTTAAAAAGAAATTCTCAGATTTTATCAGAAAATCGAATAATCAATTTTCTGTCTTCTTTCCATTGCATTAAAGTAGATTGAAGACATTTTTACTGTTATAAATTGCATTTACTGGAAGCATTTCATCAGGGAGTTGAATCTCAAGTCAAAGTGCAACATAATACAACCTGAAATGTCCTTGTAACACAAGATGGCAGGCACAGGCATTGTAGACCATGAACATACCAGAAAATATGTGCTGGTGGTGATACTATTCCAAGTACCCTGTTGGATCCCCACAGCCTCCCATCTGGTTTTCTGAGCAAGACCCTTAACCCTGATGCCTGTCCAGTCTTTTATTTACTTTCCCTCAAGTTAGTCTTTTTTTTGTTCACAATCATCTGGAGTTTTGGGAATGGCCAAATTACAAAAATGTAATTCAACTGATAATTATTTTTTGTTATATTAACAAAGGACAAGTAGTGTAATAATATTGTGCAAACCTTAGAAATGCAAACTGGCATACAGAACTCCAACCAACAAATATTTAACTCCAGAGAACACAGACTGTGAACCAATCATGCAGATAACAGTAAAATTAATATAAAATAGATGGGATACTTAATTTTGGAACACTGTATGCTTTATCTTTCATTCTTACCCTTGTTGAGCATCAAATGTCCTGGGATGAGCTGCTTCTGATGAAAAAAAAGCAAATATTTAGAGCAACTTTAGTAACTACTGAGCACCATGTGATTGTTTTTTGTCATTATAGTAAAGAAAATATAAAGCCTCACCACAGTTATATAGTCCTGCAGGTGGATTTCACTTTCACTTGTTCTTCTCCACACAATGTGAAATAAAATACATAAATAAAAATTAGTTTTAATAAGAGCAATGTTGTACTAATGCATTAGTCCTGCAAAAAAATTTTCAAACCTTGCCAATAGTAGACCCTTTAAAATTTACTATTAAAGGGACAACATAAAATCCACACAGATAAGGAGTAACATTACGAAGATTAGCAAAGTTTTTTGTCTGCAAAGCTTTGCTGTAAAATATAACAAAACCTAAATGAAAACTATACAATGATTGCCAGTGTCTCACATGGCAGGTGAGGACAATTTACGCCGGAGGCAGTTGACATCAAAAATAACTTTTGAGCAATGTATATCTGAGATAAATTATTGAATTTCGCAATAACTGTGATAAATGAAATATGGGTTATATGGTTATAAAAACACATCTAACTGTGTGGAGCTGGCTCCTCAAGAAATGCTCACGTGATTTTTTGGTTGTTGGGTCCATCAGAAACAAGAAGCTGAGTATAGGGTGCTGGTAAGCCTCTTTGTGGCATGGTGTGGAAAGACAACAAAATGGATTGGATTTGCTACTAGCCACCTACTAGAAAGGACAGAGCAGGCTGTACTTCTAGAGGAAGCTTAGCTCCTTCAGATTTTGCAGCAAGATGCAGCAGATCTTCTATCAGTCTTATGTAGAGAGTACTCTCTTCTGCCATCATCTGTGGGGAACTGCAACAGCATCAGAGTGAATGAGCGAAAGAAGCACAACAAGCTAATAAAAAAAAATACCAGCTGCATTATATATGTTAGAACAGTCTTAAAAAGGTGGCAATGACTATAAAAATACTTACTTGCAGTGTCAGTCAGAGATTAACACCAATTACTTACAAAAGACACAAACATTCCTTACAGTAAGTTATGACATCTGAATAAACTTTAGGTCTGTAGGGATTACCAACTGTATTATTTAATGCCAGAATAATTGCAGTACATTTTGTTTTACAATGAAAAAATACCTTCCTAAATAGTAAGATGTTTATCACTGAAGTCCTTCAGTAGGTATTTTTATTTTTCAATGAAAAGTGGGGAATTGTAAATAGCAACTGCATTCTGGATTTTGAAGAGATGTTTACCTGATGATAGAATAAATTCAAATCATCCACGAAAGGAAATTCGTACATATTATAACAAAATACTGATCCGACTTTGGTCGTTAGTGCATACCTTTGCATTGAGGTGATAGTATTAGGCAGAGGAGTATTTTTAAATTTAGTGCAAATTTAAATTTTACTTTCCTGCTGCTGTGGAAACTTTCTTTATACATTTCATACTTTTTTGTTTCATTTGAGGTTTGTATCCAAGATATGACAAATAAACCGAGAAAAGTTTTCCTTTTAACTATCAGTATCTCCTACATCACATTGAGAGCACAATATTCAGTAGCTATATTCATCACTCTTAAGCGTTCCGTTCTTATTTTGCTGTGTGCTTCAGCATATTAAAGGAATAGTACACCCAAAACATGATTAGCCTTCATTTTCTACTCACCTCCATGCTGAACAACACTCTGGAGTACTTTTTTGATATCTCAAATGCATCTGGAGATCTGGGAGGCTTCTTGCTGTCTGCTGACATTCAAATAATGGAGGTCCATGGCGCCCGAGACAGAAAGGTCCATAAAAGTCCACAAAAACGTGTCAATATTCCTCCATACTGCTCGTCCAATGTAATCCAAGTGTCCTGAGTGGGTAGCATCCAGAATTTACTCGAAACGAAGTCATTTAGAATGTTTTTAGAGCATAAACAGTAGTGTATAGGATTTCCTAATAGCGCCCCCATGCGCGCTCGCGATTCTACGGAAGCCGGCAGACCAAACCAGCGCATTCAGCTCGGCAAAGAACTCATGCTCTTCCTCAACACTGAAGTCCTCAGACATTTTTCTTTCGTTGTTTCTTTCTTTGCACAGGTAAACAACACATTTCTTCTTCTACGCTTGCATTATCGGCAGACCAGACGCTGAATGCGCACCTTCTTCCGGTTTGGTCTGCCGGCTTCCGTAGAATCGTGAGCGCGCATGGGGGCGCTATTAGGAAATCCTATACACTACTGTTTATGCTCTAAAAACATTCTAAATGACTTCGTTTCGAGTAAATTCTGGATGCTACCCACTCAGGACACTTGGATTACATTGGACGAGCAGTATGGAGGAATATTGACACGTTTTTGTGGACTTTTATGGACCTTTCTGTCTCGGGCGCCATGGACCTCCATTATTTGAATGTCAGCAGACAGCAAGAAGCCTCCCAGATCTCCAGATGCATTTGAGATATCAAAAAAGTACTCCAGAGTGTTGTTCAGCATGGAGGTGAGTAGAAAATGAAGGCTAATCATGTTTTGGGTGTACTATTCCTTTAAAGATACCTATGCATATTTTTTTGCATAGTAATCTTACCCCATAAAAGGCAGCATTCAATGCAGGGAAGTATTTCTTTATTACCTGTGCATCTATAATCAACATACGCAGACTGACCAAATCTAAGACTATATAAATATAATTACGGGCCATTTCATTAGCTTTAGAGAACAATGAGAAATTCATTGAATGCTTGACATCTACAAGGTATTAGGTAAAATGCACCGTTTAAATGGAGAATGTTTGAAGGAGAGAAGAAAACTGCAGATGATATAGTAAATTAGCCCCACCCGCCAGCGGCCAAAATAATTTTTGCCGGAAAGTGATCTAGCCTCAATCAATGCTGCAGGCCCTGGAAATGGCAGGCCAATCACAACGCAGAGATGCGTTTTGAATTTCTGGATGCAAACCGGGCGAGGTTTTGAGGGCCTGACGACAAAGCTGGGCGATGTTGGAGAAAGCACAACAAGGAAGATGGCAAACACTATTGAACAGTTCTCATTTGACTCAGCTTTGGAAACAGTTTTGGAAGGATTAGTTTTGGGGTTTTCGTTGAAACATGAGCAGAAAGAGGCTCTACAATAATTTGTTTTTAAGAAGGACGTATTTGCCGTTTTACCGACAGGCTGTTTGTTTACACTCCCCCACCAGCTTTCTGTCGTGCTTTCTACGTCACACTCAGTTGCGCTCATTGGTCATAGTGTTGGCCAATAGGCAAAGACATGTTTTGAAAAACAATGGGTTGTTCTCGTCGACAGTCTTCGATGCCTCATTCATCAGGGCCAGACTAAATTACACATTTAATCTCACATTTATTCTGCTTTATCAGGCTACAGATGATATGGAAATAAATATTAACTATGCATTTGGAAAATGTTAACATAGGTAGCCCAGGCAACAAAAGTGGAATGTTTTCATGCACTGTCTTTAGGAAAACAGAAAATTGGTCTTCAAAGTAGTAATATTCTTATATAAATTATGTGATTTTTTTCACAGCAACACTCAAAATGATGATTTACCACACCAAAAGCATATTGGCTGAAGTTAATGCATCCATTTAGAAATTCAAAATATTATTTCTAGACCTGATTAGGTGCTTGGCAGACTGGCGATGATTAAATGTCTGTCATCAAAGACTTTTTTTTTTTTTTGCTCATATACTTTAGAAATGTTATTTATCATCCAGGTGCAGAGCTAAACAAGAACGATAAAGGCATTAAAGAAGAATTCATTGAGGCATGCCTTTATGGAAGCTTTATTCTCTTAGCAAATAGATCAGTTAGAGATCTGGTATGATAAATGGTAAGTCAGCTGTACTTATATGGCATCTTTTAAAGTCAGGGGTATTCAAAGCACTGAATGGTTATATACAGTGTTGGGAAATTTACTTCCAAAATACAAAATGTTTCGTATTTGAAGTTACCTTTGTTAGAAAGTAATGTTTCTTTACAATATTACCATTTTTGTAAAGCAATTAGTTACCTATATCTTTTTAGTTATCTTCGCTAAAACAAACATTTAGGACAAGGTGTTACAAAATAATTTTGTCATGAATAGCTCAATCACAAAAATATAACAAGTAAAACCTTAAAACGACATGGCACTTTTGTTTGGCCACCACTTATAGGTAAAAATGTGTTTTTATTATACATAAATGTATATATGTAAATGTGGGTGTCAAATGTTTAAATTAACATTCTGTTGAAAAGTTTTTATATATTTCACAGAACTACATCATTAGAGATTGTAAATTTTACCTGCTCACTTAGTTGGGCAAGGATTTTTTTGGATCACTTTTTGAAACACTGGAAACAGCTGTACAATGAGGAATTGCTTCCTTCACCACGTAATCAGCCACCAGCCTTCTCTTTTCTGCTGGTTTAAATATCTTCAGCTCTGGTGTGGGAAAAAAACTAATGTATTTTTTAGATCAGCTCACACCATCGTCTTTCGACTTCTTGGTAAGAGTTCATTAGCCTCTTCTTTGCGGTTACCTGTGCTATTTTCAGCTATAGACAGTTATTCCGCCTGCCCGCCACTCCACAAAGCCCAGCTTGTTCCAATGTTCTTATCCATTTTGGTTGCATAACCAAAATAGTGGGAGTATAGCCGCCTGGAAAACGTTGAATTGATTGTAGCTACGCATATTGCTCTACTTTTCACCAGTCATTTCAAAGTGATCCCTCCCCTCAGTACTGTAACTGAGTTGCACACTAGAATGCTGTGCTAGGATCAATTCTCTTTACTATATATATGTTCCCAATCGGTAGAATTATTAGACAGCATGGGATTAATTTCCACTGTTATGCTGATGATACTCAGCTATATCTGTCTATAAATCTAGATGAAGCTAACCCAGTACATAGATTACGGGCATGTCTTGAAGGCACAAAAACCTGGATGACTCTGAACTTTCTGCTCTTTCAAAAAGAAGCTGATTAGTCAGTCACCTCATTTGTATGGCATTAAACTGATTGCATATAATAAAGTGAAAAATATTGGTGTTATTTTTTTATCAGGACCTGTCATTTAAATCCCATATCAAAGAGGTTTCTAGAATTTCCTTCTTTCATCTGCGGACTATTGCGAAAATTCAGAGATGTCAAGTATCAAAGTACAAATACTTCGTTACTGTACTTAAGTACAATTTTTAGGTATCTATACTTTACTCCATGACTTATTTTTCTTCCAACTTCTGATTTCTACTAGTTACATTTTCACACAAGTATCTTTACTTTCTATTCCTTTGTTTTTAAAACAAATGTTATTTGTTACTCTTGGCTCCAGGTTAATGTTTATAAATATTTATTTCACCTCATGTGCGCCATCCAATGCAGATCATTGGCTCCATCCACATCTAGTTAAAACTAGTGTGATTGGATGAGTCATATAACGCAAATAGTCATTGGTTAGCTAAAGGAAATCATCAGAAGCAAGCAGGTGTTCTTCAAAGTGCAAACATGAATTGTCTATGCCATGCTACAATGTCGTATTCAGAAAAAGATGTTGAAAAGTCTGAAAGGTCGGACACAGGCTAGAGTGTATCAGGGGATGGAGACAGAGACCAACAAGACCTCCCTCATCCTAGGCCCTATCTCATAGAATTTTTTTTCGAAATAGTTGAAAAATTGTTTTTTAATCCATATAGTGGCATCTGGCTGTTTTTAATTAAAAAAAATACTTTATACTTTTATACTTTAAGTCGTTTTTGGAGCACATACTTTTACCAGAGTGTTTTAAAGCTGCAGTAGCTATACTTCTACTTAAGTAACAAATGTGTGTACTTTTGACACCACTGTGAAAATTAGACATATCCTGTCCAGGGGTGATGCTGAGAAACGAGTCCATGCATTTGTTATTTCAAGGCTGGACTATTGTAATTCTTTACTATCAGGAATTCCACAAACTGTAGTTAAAAGCCTTCAGCTGATCAAAATGCAGCAGCCAGAGTTCTGATGAAAATTAAAACTAGAAATCATATCTCTTCTATCCTAACTTCTCTTCATTGGCTTCCTGGTAAATTGGCACCACTGCTGGGTGCTCGGTCTTGGGATTATTGAATGTGAGTGTTATGTATGAATGTGCATACTGTGTTTTATTATTTTTTTGTTTTTTTTTTTGTTTTTTAAGAGTCTGTGTGTTGGGTAGGTGTAATCAAGACTCTGTATATTTTTATTTTTTTTTTTACTTGTCAGGTTTGCGTCTGAACTGCTCCCTCTCCCAAGAACATCTCAAGTCTCTGCCATGTGTATAGCCTATTTACCCAATCCTGCCCTGCTCCGCTGGCTGGCGCTTTGGCCCGCCGGTGCATTGGTGGTGCTCCGTGTTTGGAGGTGGATGCCCAGACAGGTGCTGTATCATTCCTGGCTGCTGCTTCGCGGGGTTCCCGCTCGGGAGCAGGGCGCCCTTGGGTCCTCTGGTCCCCGGGCCCCATGGCAGGTACCACTTCGGGATGGCTGGCTGATGGCGGAGGCCCCCTCGGGGCTTCAACATTGCGGCTTGGGGATTTCCTCTGGGCTGTCTCTCCTCTTCCTTTGGTGTGAGGGCGGATTTCCTGGGCACCTTTATTCTGGGGATCCCTGTGGGCATCTGGGGTTTTGGGTCCCCAAAACCCCAGCATTTTTCCTGTGGATAAACTTTACATGCAGATGTGCACTCTCACAAACAACTACAGGTTTTTGGTTCCAGGTACTTAGAGATCCACTTCCACACAGAAAGCCCATATTCTTATCTTCAGCTACCACAGTATACATGTCAGGTTAAGTATTACTACTTAAACCTCAGCAATAGTATCGAGGTGCTACTTTATTGTTTTAAATTACTATATCCATTAATTGTGCTGTTCTGTTTACATCTCTTTGCAGGTCATGAAGCAGACAGAAGATGTTTTATCATTGTCTCCCTTTTATCTCCTCTTTCTCTCAAATTTTCTCCTTTTTCCTGTTTTTCCTTTCCTGTTCTACTTAAATTGCAGTGTCCATATAAATACTCCCTGCATGAATTATAATAAAACTATTTATGTGCATAAATCAAGCGGAACACTATGGCGATAGCCGTACTGCTCCACTTTTGAAAGCAAAATCTGTTGAGCTCTTTTTTGGCATCAAGACAGTTATTCTTTTTGCCACATTGCCAGACAGGACAGATGGGATAACCACCACTGCTCTGCATTACAATCTTAATAGGTTTTTGCATCCCTTTTGGTTTTTTTTAGCAGTGTTCCTGTAAATATTTTTTTATTTATGGAAAAATAATCATCCATATTTTGTAAACTTTCTTTTTTATTTTCAAATAAAGAGACACATTTTTGTAATCTGAGTACTCAATTTGATCAAGTGTACAATGACAATAATTTTGAACAAGTGTATTTTTGGTCATTTCCTAATGTCTTTTATTTTGATATTAAGTTATTTGTGGTTACATTTTTCATTCACTGGCTGCTGGTACAGCTGGATTATTTCACAGTAGGATATAGGATAATAAAAGGTCTTCCTCTACCCTACCCTAAAAACTGGTTAAGCATTGCATTTGGGCTGCAACATTATGTTATAGAGTACATAAAAAAAAAAAAAAAACATTCAAATCCAGCCAAGACACACAGTGGAGTTTTGTAAATGCCATACAGTTATGATATTACAATGTTTAACCAAGGATTCAAAAAATTGTTTGACATCGCAGAAAGCAGACCTTACTCTCCTCTATCTGTGCAGAGTTATCAGAACACAAAGTGAAGTTTCTCTGGAACTATTTTGCCTGGAGTGCAAAGCAATGCTGAGTGAGATTAGCCTTAATTGTAATTCTTGTCTCATAGCCTCCTAGTTTCCATTTTCCAGTCTTTAGTTTTGATGTTTTATGCTTTACTTGTCATCACAACACCAAACACAAATGTCATAGGAATAAACAGCCTAACAAGCACAACATCTGCACGGAACAATAACTTTGCTCTGATAGTAAGACAAAAACGTACACGCCTTTGTGCACACACCTGAGCTCCTGGTAATATATGAGCATCTGAGCAGCCGTGCTCAAATGATGGATTTGGGGAACCTTTGTGAATTAAGTCCCCTTTAGTTTGCCAGTGCACATCCACCTAATTCACATTTGGAGCACGGTCAGCTCATTTAAAATGCACAGCCGTTGAGCAACCTAATTAGTTTGCTAAGTCCTTTCATAAAGAGGTATCGATCCTAATTTCTACTGGGGTTGAATCAACAGATTTAAAAAAAAAAAAATCTTATTATTAGCCCTCTTCCTGTTTCAAAGACACACAAACACAAAGCTAACTTCAAATCAAGTGTGCTTTACTTCCACTGTAGCATGAAAACCTGGATATGAATATTGTGTCTTCACACTCCACGCATACGGTCCTACTTCCCAGCTCGGTTACAATGCTGTGTGTAGGGGTGTGCGCTGGAGAGTTCCTCATTATTTTCTCTGGCAGCGGGATATTATTGGTTAAGAGTGGGATCAAAGGCAGACAGCTCCATCTTTGTGCGGAGGAAAGAAAATGGTAGAGAGCTTCAGCAGCCAACACTTCACTGTAATCTCTCCCATGAATGCAGCTTCAGCACTATCCCACTCTACAATTCTCCCTCCTTCTCCTTACTGAGGGCAGCTCTCAAACCCATATGGAGCTCAGATTGAAGGATAAGTACAGGAATGAACTGAGGCTGCGAGACAGGAAGACAGTAAGGGTAGCGAGGCATCTTGTGCCATCAGTCCTTCCAGAAACTATCACATCATATTTTCCAACTGACTTATTAGTGTTCTTAGTTACTGCTGTCTCATGGTCTTTCTTACCCTCTTATTATCATATATTGATTGATATATTTAAATATCTTTTTTCTCTTGATTCTGAATTTCTTTAGTCTGTTCTTTTGTCAGACCATTGATCATTGTTTATTGGCATTGATCTGTTAAAGTGTTCAAAGCCCTGCATATTCTTTACATTATTGTGACATTACAATAATGACGTATTATATATTTTATGTGACATAATATTTCATTATTGTTAGTTACTCAGTCCATTGTGGTATGCAATTCAGTTTCCTTGCTTTTCTTGTAAATGGCGTCTTTCTATTGGCCGGGCCAATCAGTATAGGTAGAATGGCTGTATTCTGGTAAGTTTGCATTTTTTCCCTTCCAGTTTACATTTTAGGTGTAATGATTTTCACTACCTTGTCTCTGCCCTTTCCTCTTTATAATTTTGTTTATTGAATATTATTTTAACCTAGCCTCGGATTACTTCTTAGAAAAGCAGCATTTTTTCTAAGATTACACATAGGTAGACTCTACTGGCAAGTTATATAAATTCTGAGGTAGATTATTGTGGAGGATATCATATATCCGATATCCATTCTTATATGTGAGTTTAAGAAAATTAGCAACTAAATATAGGTGCTGCATGTACAAAGAAAAAAATTACTTCTCCATTACTGCACACAATATATGTATCCTATGGTTTCCTTTGTAAACAGTAAAAGCAATTTTTTAGTATATTGCGTCTGACCAATTACAACAATCTGCTCAAAGAAGTTCAGTGATTTACGATATCTCTGCACTTCTTATCCTCGCCCTTCCAGTGCGATTCAGAATTCATACTCTTTTGGTCCTGGTTTATTTTGACCTTAAATGCCATGGTATGTTGGCCTCAATGTAGTGTTAACACCACATTATGTGCTTCCCCTTTCAAAGCTTTCTTGCTATTGTATAAATTAATGTAGCCTATACTACTTTCACTGAACTGAACTGAACTGAACTGTGTGGTGACAAAGCATAATTATTTAATGCAAGTCGTACATTAGCTGTGGCACAGTTAGTCTCGCTCCTAATACAAATGGTTCACATTTGCAACCCCCTGTAAATCATTGTGTCAACACTGAAATGGTGTATGCCTATTGTCTCATTTTTGAAAATTGACATATTGGTTATTTGTAAACATGGACTATTAATGAAGATGATCTCACTATTTTAATTTTCAGGGAACATGTCCAATTTGTTTCTTAGGAATTGTATCTTTTTTTTTTTTCAGAGATAACTACATTTTCTTACTATCAAGTCACAACCCAAAAACATGGGAAAGAACATGTTCCTTTTTGGCATCAGAATCCCTTGCTGGACAGTAAACCAAATTGTTCAGCCAGGCAGACTAGATGCCCTGTAGCTGTGTAATTTGTGTAATTATGACCACATTTCTTTTTTGAGTATTATCTGCAATACTCCAAACTCTCTTATTGAGGCAGAGACTGAAACCATTTGCCCTATAGCAACTTGTCCAACTATCACAAAAGTTATGTATGCAGCTATATGGTTCTGCGATGGACTGGCGACCTGTCCAGGGTGTACCCCGCCTCTCGTCCGTAGACAGCTGGAGATGGGTACCAGCACCCCTCACGACCCCACTTGGGATTAAGCGTGTCTGAAAATGGCTGGATGGATGGATGGATGGATGGTATATGGTTTTGACCTCTACAGAGGTAAAAAAAAAAATAAAATCCACTGGGGATCAACATAAGCAAACAGAAGTCGAAAGCAGAGACACTGAAAATGTTAGCTGCAGAGTCAGCCTTGTTTAATTACTGTTCACCCCGGCCAAAGGCCTAATGGAGGTATTGGCTACAGGCCCAGACAAACAATGTTCCACTTGGCTCCCTAAACTATCAAATCTGGGGACTGACTCATACAAGCTTGTTGATGTGGTTGATCCAAAAATGCCAAAAAGAGACTGCAAATGTAGTCAAAGACGAATAACAAACTAGGAATGGTCTAGGGTGTCCTAAAACAAAGTCTGTATAGAAGGATTTGTTCTAATAAAATAAAGACAAATTAATGAAGTTTTACTTACTGATCAATAACTTGTGCACTGCATTAAATTTTTCATTAATTGAACCAATCTATTCTAACAAATGTATTAAGTTAGTGAAACTGTCTGTGGCTACATTGAGGAATGCTACTTTTAAGAGCTATCAATATTAGCAAACAATGTATACTATTAATGTAGTATCAAATTTATAATTTTTTAATCACCTTAATGCCTAACTTTGACTTTATTATTGCCTGATGTGCAGTGCAAAGAAATCTTTTAAACGAATCATAATTCCCAAATTGGACTTTTTAAACCGTCTGCTTCAGTTAGATGTTTTTGGAAACACAGACTATCATACTTGTTTTTTTCCTTCATACTTGCTTGTTTCCTTCATACTTGCTGGTTGTTCAAGCCAGCAAAGCTACAAAACAAGAATGTGCTCTCCACAAAGCAGGATTTAGTTCTTTCTTATGTATTCTGCCGATGTTGGGTTTGGTTTTGATTGGTTCTGCCTCGTGGCATGTATTTTATCTGACACACAGCAATCTGTGGAGATCAACAGCTAAAGGGCAACTTTTTTATGTATAAAAAAATTAAAATGCTCACGCAATTTATGTCCATGGGCACTTCCTTATAAAAAACTACTTTTAAGGTATATTTTAGTATATAAATTTGTAATTCGATTTTTGTCAGCAAAGTCTACTCAGTTTCATATGCACCAATGGCTGATGGTCTGGTCAGCACAGAAAATTGCTGAGTACTTGATCAATTAGTGTGGAGACAACACACCATGCAACTCTGGTAACCTTACACCATACCATACCAACTTTATTTATGAAGTACTGTATACACCTACAGAACCAAAGTGCTGCACACAATAATAAAATACAATGCAATTATAAAATAGAAAAATTTTACCGTATTTTCACGACTATAAGGCGCACTTAAACGTCTTTTTTTTTCCTCAAAATGTGCGGTGCGCCCTTTGGTGCGGTGCGCCCTATGTGTGTTGTAACTGCGACTTTTGAGACCACCTCATTGAGGAGATGATGAAAGAGTGGCTGAATGTAAGGAGACCAGGTGTTTTTTTTCCCACTCATCACCATCGCTGTTAATATGTAACTCCATGCGTGCCCATTTCACAGCTGATGTGAAAAACATGGGGAAACAAATTAACGCTGTGCTCGCTGTTCAACCGCTCGACATCGGTGTGAACCGGACCCAGCAGGTGCAGCAGAAGCAATGAGTTTACATGCAAAGTCAATGGTTGACGCGTGTATAGGTGCAGCAAAAGGTCCCGCAGCGCATTTTGAGCAGCAGGCGCAGCGCGTCGGGAGCGTTTAAGCATCTGACGCACCGCCAACGCGCTGCTGCTGCTCAGATGGAAAAATTGAAGTTTTGCTGCTGGACGCCCCACATCAACCAATCAGAGAAGCTGATCTGGGAGCTGACAGCGAGACAGACACATCGCTCTGATGACATATGATATTAACACAAATGAAAAAGGCTGGATGGATGAGGAGATGATGAAAGCGTGGCTGAGGCAGGTGTATGTGAGGAGACCAGGTGGTTTTTTCCACGCATCACCATCGCAGTTAATCTGTGACTGTGTGCCCATCTCACAGCCGATGTGAAAAAAAAGGTGAATCAAATGAACGCTGTGCTCGCCGTTATCCCGGGGGGTCTGACAAAGGAACTTCAACCGCTCGACATCGGTGTGAAGCGGCCGTTCAATGTAAGGCTGCGAGCGGCGTGGGAGCGATGGATGACAGACGGAGACCACAGTTTCAGGATAAGTGGAAGGCAGATGGATTGTTGATGCTTGGACTAACGTGTCTGCTGGCACTGTTGTTCAAGCTTTCGCAAAAGCCGGCATTATTTCTGAGGAGCCGCGATGCACGGAAAGTGACTCTGACAGCGAAGAAGGGGAAATTGGCATTTCTGATTTAGCGCAGCTGTTTAATTCAGAAACAGAGATTGATGACTTTGATGGGTTTGATTAATACGTTGTAATAAATACATTAATAAAGCACAATCATACTCAGTTTTGCTCCCGCTCTATTTTTCTACCTGAAAACTTAATTCAACAGCAGCCTCTGGGCCGGGTCTCCTCCTCTTCACCGCGGCGGCTGGCAGGTGTTTTTTCATCTAAATAATCTAAATCTTGCAGCTATATTTGCTGTGATCAATGGGAATAAAGTAGTTTTAATATGTTTTTAAGTGAGAAAGTCCACCTGAAAACTTAATAATTGCAGTCAGTTCATCCAGATTATCTATTTCTGTCGGAGCCGCTCAGACCCCCACATACCAGCGGTGCACCGACAGTAGAAATCCCTTCATCAGCAGCCTCTAGGCTGGGCAGCCTCCGGGTTCACGCGGTGGCTGGCAGGTGTTTTTCATCTAAATAATTTAAACTGCAGGCACCAGGATACCGGTAATAAAAGCGAACATATTCCGTCGGCAGGTTTCAGGATTTTAAGTTAATTTAGGAGTGATCACAGCGCTGTGTCATCTGCGATGTGTCTGTCTCACGGCCAGCTCCCAGGTTTGATTAATACTTTGTAATAAATACATGAATAAAGCACAGTCATACTCAGTTTTGGGCCCGCTGTATTTTTAAATACACAGGAGAGGTATTTAAAGGTAGTAGAGGACATGTACCTGTATATAAAAAACGCGCCCTATAGTCCGGTGCGCCTTATGTGTGTGTTAAATACAGAAATGGCACACATAACTAAGACTGCGCCTTTTAGTACGGTGCGCCTTATGGTCGTGAAAATACGTTATATAGAAAGATATTAATATACAGCACAGTAAAACAAAGTGAAACCACTCAGACTGTGTCGAAAAAGCCAAAGAAGAAGATAGGTCTTAAGAAGAGGCTTAAAAACAGTGAGTGAAGAGATCTTTCTTATGCCCAAAAGAAGATCCTCCCATAGCTTGGGAGCTGCCACAGAAAAAGCATGGTCCCCTCTGAATTTACACTTTGTCATTGGCACCTTTTGCAGGTAAGCTGGGTAGTAAACAAAATATTTATGATAAATAACAGTAATCGTTTATTACAAACCTTGGGGGTTGAAACAGAATTTGACCTTAAATTTGACACTTAAATGTGGGCAGTTATGAAGTCTAGTTTCTATCAGTTAAGGCGGTATAGGCTAAACTAAAGCTAATTCTCTCCAAGAAGGTCTTTGAGACAGTAATCCATGCCTTTATCACTACTTGGCTGGATTACTGTAATGCGCTTTATGTGGGGGTTAGTGGGTCCTATATTGCCCAGCTACAGAAAGTGCAAAATGCTGTGGCATGTCTTTTATCTGACACACGCAGATTTCAGCACATTTCCCCCATTTTAGCTTGCCTTCACTTGCTTCTCGTACATTTTAGGGTCAATTTTAGAAGTTGAAAGTTCTATTTTTAAAGTTCTCCATAGCCTTTCTCTTTGCTACCTTTCCGAGCTGCTGCACAATTATACACATCTCACTCCCTTAAGTCAGCCAATCTGCTGCTTCTTAGGGTGCCTAACACAAAACAGAAGCTCGGTGGGACAGTGCATTTGCTGTAACAGGCATTAAAATGTTGTATGAGCTACCCCTAAACATTAGATAGGCTATATCACTGTCGTACTTCTAATCTCTACATAAGAACATTTCCTTCCATGGCCTTGACACCAAGCCAAATGTTGATGTCAGTGTCAACCAATTTAAAAGTTTTTCATTGCATGGCTAGTATAGAGTCAGAAAGGGGTCAAATTTTTTTAAAACTTCAAAATCTTAGTTGAAACTGAAAAAAATAAAAGTTGAAACTTAAAAATTATATTTATTATTTAATATCAAATTTTAACCTTATATTGTGAGAAACAAAAAAACAAGACATAAAATGATAAGAATTTAATCTAAATTCAGTTTAGTATTTTAATTACACTTTTTCTTGTTTATTTCTTTAGAATTCATATTTTCAGATTCAAATCCATTTCTTTCAGGTTTTATTTATTTATTTATTATTTTGTTTCAAATTCCTTTTTCAGTTTCAGGATTTTTTATTTTTTTTTTTTTTACACTTTCATATCAGTTTTTTATTCACATTCAGATTTTGACAAGAATCTGACCTGAGGGGGCGGCGACACATGATTGACAGCTTTGCAGCAGCATGTTGCATTCATGTACTGTGGGAACTCCAGCTACTTGGTGAACACATTCTCCGTGGCATTTATTTGCCTTTTTAGCAAATCCTGTGAAATGTTTTACTTTTAAGACCGGAACTGTCACAAATCAACATTCCAAAATGTGTTAATATATATAAAAATAGACAGCCATTGTATAAAGTAAGTTTTTTTTTTTTTTTTTTTAAACTACATTGTCATAATAATAAATAATGAAGTGAAGATCAAAAACTTTTAAAAGATATTAACAACGGAAATATGCTCCAGGTGATATATATATGTGAAAAAAAAAATCTATTTCTGCATTTTACGTTTTGCCTCATTACAATTCCACTTTTAGTATTTAAAGTGTTTTTTTTTTTTGTTTGTTTTTTTATGTATTTTGTCCAACACTGTGGTCACTTTGGCAATCTAACATGCTTTTTAAATTTTATTTGGACTGGATTTTTGAAAGGGATAAATTCTTTGTATGGAGATTGGTAAAGACTGATCTAGAAATGTATATACAATATATTAATCTTAATATTGTTACTATCTAAATTTTCTCTGTAACATAAAGCATATATAACTATCAAATAACTAAAGGCTGAAGATTCAGCTTGGGCTCACGTCTCCCCTTTTACTTGCATTGCTCTGAAGACCTTTACACCACCAGGATATTATTTTAAGAGGTTTTAAATTTCTTTCCTTTATAAGTATGATAAGATGCTCTTTAAAGGTGACTGTAATATAAATGTTAAAAATCACTTAGCTTCTCTGTCTTTTTAAAGACTTCTTAAATACTCTTAACTATATTGATTTTACTTAGCATGTCATGCTGTTTACTCCAGACAGGGAACATACCCTTGAACTTGTCATTACCTCTGGCTTGGCCTCTGGTTTGACCGCTGTTGTTTATTTGGCTTTTTCAAGCCAGTATTGTGTTTTTTATTTATTTTTTCTTGTCATTGATTAACTTTAGTGGGAAGCCACCATGTGAAATGTCAGGAGGTTCCTTCCCTGCCTGATCATTTTGTTAAAGGGGTCATAGAATGCAAAACCGAGTGTACATTGCCTGATTTCTGCTCTCCTTAAGAAAAATATATCCAACGTTCAGCTGCTGCAAAACTCGGCTTCCTTGTGTGCTAAAAGATATCAAGAAGCAGGCTTTATTACAGTTATCACTGTGTGGCTCTCCAGATATTTCAGGATCAATTTAAAAATTTGTTTTATGAGTTTTAAAAATGTATTCTTCATCTTGGGTCTGCCAGTCATACAGTGCTCCTTTTGACCTATGAACCTCCACTGCAAGTGGCTGATCCTGGGAATTTTGTTATTGATCTAATACAGAGTAATACAGGGTAATTTTCACTGATATCAATACTGATACTTTTTTAACTTTAAGCTTGATATATTAAAGAAAAACAATATAACATTAACAAAACTACATTTCAAAGCAATGAAAACAAAATCTTAGGACAATAAAACAAACAACATATATATCACAACAAACATTGCTCGTTTGGCACAGCTGAGCTGACTGCGTGCAAGACAGTGACAATAGAGGAAGGGAAGCAGGACTTGCTTTGACACAGACAGGGAGACACTGGTAAATCTGCTGTAGTAGGTGTGTATGAGAGAAAAATTAGTGTTTTTAAACAGGTATTGTTGCATGTCAATACCAGAGATGTTACTGATGTTATCGATATTGATCTGACCACCTCTAACCTCCATGGAGGTCCTCCAGCACTATTCTACCAAAGCCGGGCATATGCTATCTAATTTTTTTGCCCTTTTCTGGTCAATTCTCAAGTCGTGCAGGAATTATTCGATCGGGCCGACTTTCATCCTGATCGTGCATCGCGTAGTGTACAGGGGGTAACGAGTGGCGATCAGCTTCTCATGACCACCTCCCGATAGACCGACAGACCATAGTAGCCAAGTTTGTTCAGCCATGTCTTTGTTTAAATATGTCGTCGCCTTTTGTTTTTAGGGCTTTCAACAAACAAAGTTGCACAAATTGCCAGGACAGCGCGTTTCTACTGAACTTCATATTCCTCTTCTTCTCGTTTGGCTTCCGGATAGACGAGTTGCATTTCCTGAACTGGTTGTTCTGCTCCTAATTAAAACATTTCAGATGTACAATTGTTTATTTTGTTTGTTTTTTGTTATTTTTTTCAGCTGCGGATTGTGGATTAATTGTTTTAAATTCCTGTAAAGCCCTTTGAGTGTTTTTTTTTTTTATTTTATTTTTTTTTATAAAGGGTGCTTCATAAAGATATTTCTATAGATATGAAAAAAAATGTCCAATGGTGAAAAAAATGTTTCTTTTCATGTCCATATGGTTTCACTTCTATCCAAATATCTATTTTGCTATGCAGAGGTTTTAGGCCTGAAGTCCTGCACATAGATAATGAAACAGATGAGCTGACTAAACAGAAGGTAAGGTAACAGACTGGATCCCATTGGTTTTTGATTTGAGTTTTGATGCATATCAAATTGTAAGTGCTTACTTTTTCTTCCAGAGGAATTATAAAGTCAATTTGAAACTGAATAAAAATGTCAGCCCTTTGTAGTCTCCAAATCCACTCAAACCCACAAGTAGACATTTCTCTGCAGGAGTTAAATGTATTTGATTACACCAAAATGATCAAAAGAAAAAATTATTTAGGTACATGTGGTACCTTTAATGTGCCTTTGCACTAAATCTAATGTGCCTCTTTCAGTTCAGAGGCTAAATCTATATTTTATAACACCGTAGAATAAATCATGGAAATATGAACCTTTACTAATGGCGATAAAAGAGTATAAATTATCTGTGATGGCTAAGCCTTTAATTTTTATTATTATTATTTTTTTGTACAGTGGGAAGATAAACTAAAGTCTGTAAATGACATCTGTTCCACTTAGGCAGATGGAAAGTTTATTTTTTTCTTCTACTTCTTTTTGCATTTATATGCATCCCCTTTATTTGTCTCACTTACTCATCCATCACTATGTTTCTGTCTCTCACTCACTCCCCCACTGCCTTGCATCCCTCCACTTCAAACCCTTTAACCACTATTTCAGTCTCACATTTTTCTCCTTACTCAGCCTTCCACTTGTCAGTCCAGCAAATATATCAAAATTGGTCCAGAAAGCTCTTAATTAACTTGATATTTACCCTTTTACTTTGCTGCTAAATAGCATTTGTACAATTCAGGAAGAATCAGCTCAATTTTCATTTCAGCTTAATTTTTTTTTTATCACTGTAAACTAAAAAAGAGTTCTTGCAAGGCAACTCAACAGACAAACTTTCCTCAATACTGATCTTTAAACAGATACAACGAACATTCATACAACCCATTTCAGTCAGAATAATGATGTGATCCAATACATTTAAACGTTTTCTAAATATATGCAGCTGACTTCATTCTGGACCTGAGTAGTTTTTCATAAAATAGGCTTAATTTGGAAGTCAGACTTATTTGGTCAAGTCTTGTTTATTATGCTGGGAACTGGCTTTTATAGAGCTGGGTGACTTTGACTCTGACTTTGATACTATGGTGACTGACCCAGTGAACTTAGCCTGGTTTGGAGCAAGAAGTAAAGCTAACTAAGTTCAAACTTAATGTTTGTTGTTAAATCCAGGGCACTGTAAGTGACATATAGGGGTATCAGTACAATCATTTGGCTCAAATGTACGGTGCAATGTATAGCACCCATCTTTTTAATGGGTGCGAATTACGGCGGGGTGGCACGGTCCGGGAGGGGGGTGGGCTTGACCCCCCCAATTAACTCATGAGACCCCCTGAAAGCCTCAAAAGCAAAATTTAAAGGGGGTCTTGAATTGCATCAAAAAAATTAAAAATAAAATATTTTTTGTCAATAATGGTCACTAATATGTTTTTAAGCTCAACATGTCCAGTTCAATCTGAAAAACTCACACAGAGAGAAAAGATAATTAGAAGAATTTATTGATAGAAAGTATAGTCTTTGGCGCTCAGACCTCGGCAGGAACATTCATGCTGAATTATGCTTTAACATGCATGAGTAGATAAATGAGAATAGGGATGTTCCCCCGGCCTGAAACTGGTGGTGGTTTAATCGGAGCTGGTTGACAAGGTGATCTGCTGAGCAGAATGTGGGACTAGAAGACTGAGGGAGCTGACGCCAGGCTTCACTCGGAGACTCGGGAACTGTCCATGATGAGCAAGCATGAAGCGACAGTGGAGAGGAAAAACTCCCCCTTGGGAAGAAACCTCTGGCAGAACCGGGCTCAACATGGTGGTCTTCTGCCGGACCAATGCGGTGAGACAGGGGATGGTGACAACTGGGATTAATACTCTCTGATGAGGTTGAGGCGAAGTCGAGTCATGGATGACGATTCAGCTGCGATGGCGGGGAAGGGGATGGAGGTGGGTGAATTGTTGTCTGAATCGAAGTCCGACATTGCGATTGCAGGATAACGGCTGGGATGAAGATTTGGAGCGTTTATAAAGTGAGAGCAGGACGCTGATTGGGCTTGTGGTGGAGTAGTTCGAAGCTGAATGGCTCGCTTCGGAGACGGATTAGCTTCTGATTGGATGGAGGTAAGTCAGAGTTTCTTCAATTGAACTTCCGCTAGAGCTTCATTTCAATCTGAAAAACTCACACAGAGAGAAAAGATAATTAGAAGAATTTATTGATAGAAAGTATAGTCTTTGGCGCTCAGACCTCGGCAGGAACATTCATGCTGAATTATGCTTTAACATGCATGAGTAGATAAATGAGAATAGGGATGTTCCCCCAAAAAAAAGCCGAGGTAGAGGCCGGAAAGTCCGTATGCTCGTGAGGCATACGCTAAGGACAGAATAAAAGTGTGCGTAGTGAAATGCTGAGAAGATTTGAGAACAACTTACCGAGCCAGGTTGTTGAAGAGAATGGTGACCAAGGTTGACGCTGAAAACTTACTACTGAAGATGACGATGATGATGATGGTGATGACGAAGAATACATACCCACGATGACGATGATGAAACCGTGGTGATGACGATGAATACTTACCCACGATGACGATGATGAAACCATGATGATGACGATGACGAACCTCCATGATGCTGATGCTGATGATGATGCTGATTCCCCCATGATGATGATGCTGATACCCCCATGATGATGATGCTGATGATGATGCTGATTCCCCCGTGATGATGATGCTGATGATGATGATGCTGATTCCCCCGTGATGATGATGCTGATGATGATGATGCTGATTCCCCCATGATGATGATGCTGATGATGATGCTGATTCCCCCATGATGATGATGCTGATGATGATGCTGATTCCCCCATGATGATGCTGATGATGATGCCGATTCCCCCATGATGATGATGCTGATGATGATGCCGATTCCCCCATGATGATGATGCTGATGATGATGACGATGCTGATTCCCCCATGATGATGATGCTGATGATGATGCTGATTCCCCCATGATGATGATGCTGATGATGATGCCGATTCCCCCATGATGATGATGCTGATGATGATGACGATGCTGATTCCCCCATGATGATGATGCTGATGATGACCCCCGATGATAATGATGATGATGATGGTCCCATGGTGATGATACTGGTGATCCCATGATGATGATGGTGATGAACCCATGATGATGATGATCCCGTGATGATGATGTTGATGATGATCCCGTGATGATAATGTTGATGATGATCCCGTGATGATAATGATGATGATGATCCCGTGATGATGATGATGTTGATGATGATCCCGTGATGATGACGATGATGGTCCCGTGATGATGATGATCCCGTGATGGTGATGATGATCCCGTGATGGTGATGATGATCCCGTGATGACGATGATGATCCCGTGATGACGATGATGATCCCGTGATGACGATGATCCCGTGATGACGATGATCCCGTGATGACGATGATCCCGTGATGACGATGATCCCGTGATGACGATGATCCCGTGATGACGATGATCCCGTGATGATGAAGATAATGATGATGATTCCCCCATGATGATGATGCTGATGCTGCTGCTGATGATGACGATCCCCCGATGATGATGACGATGAACCCATGATGATGATGATGGTGCTGAATGTCCCATGGTGATGATGCTGGTGATCCCATGATGATGGTGATGATGATGACGATGATGATCCCATGATGATGATGAACCCCATGACGATGGTGACGATGGTGATGATGACGGCGACGATGATGATGACGACGGCGACGAATCTTGCGGATGAGTCTGATAATGGATCTTGCGGATGAGTCTGATAATGGATCTTGCGGATGAGTCTGATAATGGATCTTGCGGATGAGTCTGATAATGGATCTTGCGGATGAGTCTGATAATGGATCTTGCGGATGAGTCTGATAATGGATCTTGCGGATGAGTCTGATAATGGATCTTGCGGATGAGTCTGATAATGAATCTTGTGGATGAGTCTGATAATGGATCTTGCGGATGAGTCTGATAATGAATCTGGCAGATGAGCTGAATGATCTTGCGGATGACATAAAACATATATCTTGCGGATGATGACATATATGAACAAAAGACATGACGAAATACAGACGCATGACGAGACGCAGACATGGTGCATATTGGTGCATTAGGAAATGCATCAAAATGGCGTAAAGAGCATGACGAGACGTAGACCAGACACGACGAGACACACAAGGGAAGGCATGTGCTGCCTGGCATAAGGTGAGATGATGATGAATCTTGCGGATGAGTTTGATAATGATCTTGCGGATGATTCTTGCGGATGACATAGAACATATATCTTGCGGATGATTCTTGCGGATGACATAGAACATATATCTTGCGGATGATTCTTGCGGATGACATAGAACATATATCTTGCGGATGATTCTTGCAGATGACATAAAACATATATCTTGCGGATGATGACATATATGAACAAAAGACATGACGAAATACAGACGCATGACGAGACGCAGACATGGTGCATATTGGTGCATTAGGAAATGCATCAAAATGGCGTAAAGAGCATGACGAGACGTAGACCAGACACGACGAGACACACAAGGGAAGGCATGTGCTGCCTGGCATAAGGTGAGATGATGATGAATCTTGCGGATGAGTTTGATAATGATCTTGCGGATGATTCTTGCGGATGACATAGAACATATATCTTGCGGATGATTCTTGCGGATGACATAGAACATATATCTTGCGGATGATTCTTGCGGATGACATAGAACATATATCTTG
Organism: Cyprinodon tularosa; assembly: GCF_016077235.1. Classification (NCBI taxonomy): domain Eukaryota; kingdom Metazoa; phylum Chordata; class Actinopteri; order Cyprinodontiformes; family Cyprinodontidae; genus Cyprinodon; species Cyprinodon tularosa. Next base: position 483,833 of record NW_024039120.1, on the reverse strand, counting down.
CGGATGATTCTTGCGGATGACATAAAACATATATCTTGCGGATGATGACATATATGAACAAAAGACATGACGAAATACAGACGCATGACGAGACGCAGACATGGTGCATATTGGTGCATTAGGAAATGCATCAAAATGGCGTAAAGAGCATGACGAGACGTAGACCAGACACGACGAGACACACAAGGGAAGGCATGATGCTGCCTGACATAAAGGTGAGATGCACGTATAAGCCAGAATTAAGACAGCATAAGTATAGCAGGGAGACAGCATGAAGCTGCACAAAGCAAGAATGTTGATAACTGATGAGTAGGAGGAGGAGAAGACGAGCTAGGATGGGCATGGTTAGGTCAGGTAATGATGAGAAAGAGTTCGAACCACCACCAGTATTTGTGTTAGAGTTACCTAGAGGCAGAGTGCCGCGCTGCGAGAATTGATGAGATCTGGGCGGAAGATGAGGTATAGCTAAGACCATCGGCCCAGTACTGAGGGAAGCCTCAGAAACCCCGTGAGTAGCTGACTACGTAGCTGCTCCAATCGGAACGGATGCCCAGATACACCCTGAGGGAAGCCGCGTGAATCTGAAGTATCCTGAGGTGATGAAGAACCATCGAGTGACGTGGGGTAACCCTCGGGTGTAATGAAGAGCTAGAATGCCTGAACATGATGCGCTAGATGATGAAATGTTAGAACTGCTGCCGGATGATGCTCTGGTGAGGGCATAAGAAACGGGAGCGACCTAATAAAGTTTTACTACTGCAAATATCGTGGTGGGCGGATATGCGATCTTCCCAACGGCCCCTTGACGGCAGGCTATGGAACGGGGTAGCCTCCAGGGCAGATGATGGGTGAAGAATAAAGGCCGTGGACCACGAACACCTAACCTGAAGACCCCCCAAAACCTAAGGATGAACCAGCACCCGTGAATGGAGCATGCAGAAGATTGATAATATCGTCTTATATTTGTTATTATTTATTATTTTTAAATATTTTTAATTATCTAATTATTTATTTATTATTTATTATTTTTATTATTTTTATATTATTATGATTATTATTGATTATTATTATTATTATTATTATTATTATTATAATTATTATATATTATTAGACGACAGATGATGAGGAGACAAGACGATAATCAGAAAATAATAAGGGGTAGTAAGATGACGGGCTGATCAATGATTAAAGCTGAGACGTCACCTGCTGATGCGACTTCAGGGGAGGGAGGAAAAGAGAGACTAAATTAACAAGTTTCCCTAGAATAATTAGCTAGGCTAGTGAAATATAGCACGCATGGAAATAAAGTGTATGCCTAAATAAGGGGCAGACAAGCATGAAGCGAATCTAATGATAGAAGATATGGAAGAAAACATGGTTGGATACATCTTACCTAGGGCTGGCCCGCGGGCGTTCCTTAATGTGAATGGGAGGGGGAGGGGGGAGGGGGGAGGTCCGTCTCAGCAGGCAGCGGCAGGGATGACGTGGCAGTGCGGGGATTTTCCAGGTTCGGAGCGTGCGGACAGCGTCGAAACGGATTGAGTTAGAGAGTCCAGAGGAGTGGAGGGAGGCCGGGAGCTGCCAAACAGCTGAAGGACCGGACGTGGGTGCCGCCACAAATCGGGAAGCTGAAGAAAGTCCAAAGCCCGCATCGATACGATGAGAGGAGCGGGCGCATCTGGAGCCCTCTGTGCTGGCGGGGGGAGCGGAGGACTTGCATGTCTTTGCGGCCAGGTATCGGAGCAGATTGAAGAGCGGAGGGCGAGGGAGATGAACCACGAGGAGGCAGGAGGGAGGCCAGCCGAGACAGACGAGCAGAGTCCATGCCGGAGCCCGGCAACACGCCCTCGGAGCGCAATGCGGAAGAAGGAGATGCGAGAGCAGCCAAACGGGAGCCTCTGTGAGCAGGGAGAATTGAATTGTCGTCTGAATCGAAGTCCGACATTGCGATTGCAGGATAACGGCTGGGATGAAGATTTGGAGCGTTTATAAAGTGAGAGCAGGACGCTGATTGGGCTTGTGGTGGAGTAGTTCGAAGCTGAATGGCTCGCTTCGGAGACGGATTAGCTTCTGATTGAATGGAGGTAAGTCAGAGTTTCTTCAATTGAACTTCCGCTAGAGCTTCATTACTTGAAATTCAAAACCTTTATTCAAAAATATGTTCTGTTTTTTGCCAAGTGGAGCCAGCCAATCCTGTTCGCGTATGCAAATTAGCCATGTGCTTTACCGCAGTTAATAAAACGGGCAACCAGACGCGAACAGATTGCAGGAAGACAGCATGTCTTCGCTCCTGTTTGTGAACCTCAATGGACCTCCTCTGGACAAATTCGACCCAATTCCATTTGTCAGAAACTGGATTAAAGCAGGACATACTGTATGCATGTGTGTGTGAAAGAGAGAGGCAGACAGACAGTCTTTGTGCGTGTGTGTGTTTTCATAGTCTGACTGTCTGTTCAGGCTCTTGCCCGCTCCACCAGATTCACAGAAAACTTCATCCACCAAACTGTCAGGAAGCCAAACTCTCTCCCCACAGCCACATCCTCCAGGCTGTCAGGAAGCTGACCCCCCCTCAAAAAAAAATCACCTCCTATCGTCTCCTGCACTACTTTTATTACTATATTTATTTACTGTTCTTTTGCACTGTTATTGTTACAAATATATTTTACATAATTGGTAATAATAATATTTTTTTCTGCTGCCATCACCATCTGCCTTTTTGCACTAGCAGAAGTATTGTATATTTTATATTATTATACATTTTATATTTTATTGTGAAATTGAATGTTTGAATTTTAGTATTAGGAACTGATCTTATCTGTTGTGCCTGTGCACTTTATCGGTTTCACTGTTGGTGAATGAGAAACGTGCTCTTGAGTCCTTGTATGTCTGGTGAATGTAAAGAATTGACATTAAAGCTGACTTTGACTTTGACATTGCAATGTTATAGGCCTACTGCATATTAAGAAAATTTAGATCGGTATTGCGCAACAATTGGGAGACGGAGACCCCCCCAAATATTGACAGGTATTTCACACAGTAGTGCACAGTACCTTGTTTCTTTAGGGATAGAAAATATCCTTTTATCTTTCCTGACAAATATCTGCCTGAACATTACAGATTTTATTAGGTTCTGATTAAGTTTTTGATTTCAGTTACACTTTGATTCATGTCATTTAATGTCATTCCACAGTGTTTTGTTTTTTGGAGAATTCCCGCCGGACATATTTTTAAGTATGAAAAGTAAGACATGTTCAGGAAAAAGGGGACGTCTGGTGACCCTACCACATCAACGATTTCGATGTTGCAGTGAGTGAGTACTTTTTGCTATGATGCGCCTTTGCTCAGCAGATTTGCTGGTTGTAAACCAACTAATCAGCAAACAGCACATCTAAATATACATTAGCATACCACAAAAGGAAGAAAACATGTCGTTTCATTCTGGGGCTCTTAACACAACTTGCGTTAGGGCTCATAGAACCCTTTAATCAGTTATTATTATGCTTATTCATGCTTCTGTTGCCACTACTCCTTATTTAATCTACTAGAAACCAACCCAGGTCCCGTTTTTGCATTCATTTTTTGCATCCCGTTTTGTTCTATAAGAACCTCCACACGACGTGACAGAAGAATCCAGAAGAAAATGGATGCAGCAGAGCCCATCCGGGAGGAAGCAAAAACTAGCTTTTTCAAGGACCTAAGGCTCACTTTGGACAATATTTACAACTTCTATCCACCTTGGAAGAGGATAAGTGCAGCTTGTGAGCTAAAGAAAATTTGTGAGAGATAGTCTGAACACCTTGCTGCTCTTGGCCTATGTGAGGAGATTGAATAGAACCTACAAGCCACTGCTGCTCAGTTTCAACCTGCTCCATCCAAACCACTATTAACATCCTTACCTGCTTCTTTTTCTGTTGAATCTCCAATGGCACTTGCCTCCTGCAAACATAGACGGCGCCACCACCAGGAGAGGGCCACATCCTCTCCGACTGGTCAGCCTGCTCCAAAAGGAAAATTAGAATTAGAGAGGAAAACTTTAAGTTCAGCTCCTTTTAACAGAAACAAACCTCCAGCAGAACCAGGCTCAGTGTGAGGAGCCATCTGCCAAGGCTGACTGGGGTTCAAAGAAACAGAAGCAGACATACAGAAAGAAGCAAAGACACAAAAGGTCAAACAGCTCCACAGGTGGCCTCATCCCAGAGGATGAAAGCGCGTATACAGTTAGTCACAGTCAGAGAAACAGGACTACACTGAAAAACAGGCCAAGTTCCAACATCTGTACACAATTTTATTATGCATTTTTGAGGAAAAGTTGATGTTTGGCTAATGGTTTAGAACTGAAAGCTTTATCAACTAACAATCCTAAGACAACTAATCAACCTCAGAACACATTACTAGCACCACCAAGTTTGACTGTAACCATATTTTTCTTTATCTGAAATGCAATTTCAGTTTTAAACCAGATTTTACACACCACACAGCTTCTACAAGGTTCCACATTTCATTCCAAAGAAATGTTCTTTTCTCAAATTGGAGCATCAAGAAATTTGTGGTCAAACATAAGATGAGTATACGTGTCCTTTTGGTCAGTAGTGGTTTGAGCCCCTTTTGATGATAAGGTTACATTTTGTTAATCACAATTAATTAAAGATAAATAAAAAGTGCTTGGGGGAGCGATTGATTTCTTTAGTGCCAGACTGGTTTGATTTGCCTTATTCCCTTAAATCAAACAAAATGATTCATAAAAAAGGATTCCGATTTCTTATTATCTTTGACTGATACTGTGTTTAATTAATCGCAATACTAATTTGTGGTATAAAGCAAACAAACTGACCTCAGAGGTCATCTGTACAGAAGTAAATATGTTAAAACTGCATTATTTACTCTTTTTATATTTTTCAATAGGAACAATAAAAACATCAATTATGAACCGAGAAAAGGCATTAGTATTTAATGTTGTATTTTCTATAGGAATAAAGATAAAAAAAATATTACTTATTAGTTTTAATGTTCTCACTTTCAGCAAAAGGGTTGAGAGTAACACTGAAGTGTAGTAGGTTGGCAAAAAAGTGACAGCTGTGACAGGTGCTGTAGAGTACAAGCTGCCAGATGGTGATCACAGAAGCATGGTCATTCGGCATTTCTTCACCAAAGGGCTCCAAGGGGAGAGAGGGAAAGATGAAAAACTGTACAATGAAGAAATGGGTTAAAGGCTCTCCTACAAAATCTCTTTTAAACCTGGCATGTATTCTTTTTTCAGTTTAATCTCTAAGTCAGATTGTTACTTTTGGTATAATTTGAAGCTCTAGAGACATCTCTCTTGCATGTAGCCTTCAGTGTCACTTCTGTATAAAAGCTAATGGGCTTGGCTGACATGACTTGCATGTTCTTAAGCTGCTCTCGCATAATCACCGCACACTTCAAAGTTACATTTTACAATTGAAAATTCAGAATGCCTTTGTATGTATGTCTGCATCTGCACTTTCACCCTCCACACATTATGATGTTAGTAAGCACTTGAAAGTGATACGATTGCATTCCTCATTACTGAGCTCAAATCAGCTTTGGGATTAGGGACTTAGACATCTGTTAATATCAGCAAAGTGCCAATCTGCCATGCTATGATCTTGCAAAAAAATATATATATATATATGTGTAATGGTTAAATAACCTATCAGCAGATATGTGTTGTAGTTTAAACTCGGTAATCCAGCAAATGCTTTGTACTTCTGATCGATTTCTTACATTTATTGAGCAAAGCATTTAAATTAACAAGACTGCTTGTAAAAACACCTGCATTTAAATGGTGGGGTTCCAGTTCTGTAAGTTCTGAGTTTTCTCATGGTAAAATAGATAGCATAAGGAACTCCAAATACTTGTCATGTGTACTATATTCTTATTTTTATTTTGGGCGTATGCATAGGGTATTCATAGCGAGTCCAAAACTTATGTCCAATGACAGTCTAACTTATGCATAACGCATGGCAGCATAATGCCCATGAAATGATGCTTGTACATCATTTCATGCGCATTACGAAACATCAGTTAAAGCTACATTACGAAGCATCAGATAAACCTGATGCGTCCGGAGGTGCCCAGTCTGCAAAAAAAGATGTATTTGATCGCGGTTTTAACCTAGCTGCTGTTTACTGCCCACCTCAAAATAAATAAATGAATACAAAGAAAAATAAAGAAAGGTTTGCTGTCACAGCAGATTCAGCTTCATATCTGCAAGGGAGTTTGTTGGTTGTGGCCGTGGGTGTGAACACAGGGAGGATCCATCACACTCACCTTCCCGCTCACCCTCTGATTGGGATGAGCAAAACCTGAGTCTGAAGTTACGAGTAGCTTTCGGATAAGCTAGACATCATGGCTTACACTCAACGTTTGTCAACGATCAGATAACTTACCTGTAATTTATGCCCCTCGTATGGCGTATGCTGGCATACGTCGAAATTCCCCAACATACTCAACATACTTAAATAAACCACCTGTTCAATTCATATATATATATATATATATATATATATATATATATATATATATATATATATATATATATATATATATATATATATATATATATATATATATATATATATATATATATATAATTATAACAACACATTTATCGTTTTTAATCCAAATATTTAGCTATGGGGGGTATTCTGCCAAAATTAATTGTGTAATTGATTACTTAATTTTAAGCATGTTGAAACATTGATTTCACAATTTTGAAGGCGAGTTTCGGCAGAATTTTTACCAAACCATTTCTTATAGATAAATATTTTTGTGAATGACGATTTCTACATTTACTTGGTGACTACACCTCTGCTCATAATTGTATTTGACAACAAAGACAAATAAAGGCATCCCCCACCCTGTAACCATCCACCCTTCCTACATAAAAAATATCTTTGTTATATTATGTTAGATTTTATTATGTCAGAACTTAATCCCTTCTTCATGCTAATGCATGCTTATGGTTAAAATACTCCTTCCACATTAAAAAAAAAATCTTAATTCTGCTCATTCTAAAATCCTCAGCTAGTTCTTACCAGTATGTTAAGATATATGCAGACATCCTTCTCTATCTGCCCTGCTGCTGTTTATCACCTAACTGCCTGCTCTGCCTCTAAACATTTTTCAGATTTTGATGCTAACGGTTCTGCCGCACTTCTTGCCCTGAATATATCCACATTTTCTTTGGAATTTTGCTAGATCTGCTTAGAGACGCTTAGCCTCTCTTCCTCCACAATGATTTTTTTAGTGAACATGATGTGACAGAGAATCTGGTTGGCAAGACAATTTGCTAACTAACTTTGCAAAATAGTTTTAACTTTATAATTTGATATTTCCTTTACCGAAATGCTGGTTCAAATAAAAAAAAATAAAAATTGTGTTTAAGAAACTTTACCAGTTCAGACTGACACAAATATTTAACTTTCTCTATAACTTTTTATGTTTGGGTTAGACTAATTAACAATCAGATAATTTAACAAACTGCCAGCACTATTGGGATACTATTTATTATGGTGATCGTGGAGGCACTTGCACCATAGTTTATATCCATACTGATTTGAGGTAGTCAGGTCGAGCCACAGTTTCTAAGCTTGAATACCCCTAGTGTAACAACTCCTGTAATCCCACTTGTGCGTGAGTTTTACGGGTGTAGAAGAAACAGCAAACAGAGAGGTTACCACTTATGATTTCAGAAGGTAACTATGAAACTTAAATTAAGTAAAGTCATTTTTTTAAGGCCCTAATATTATTAATTTGAGTGTGCAGCATTTTTATTTTCTTTTATGGAGGCTCAAACATATTTCCTCAAAGTGTACTATGTAAAGAATAGAGAAACATATTTCAAAATACTGACTGTAAACATGGACAGATAGTTGATTTGAAACATACACACATTAGGAAGTATCGTCTAACATCTGCAAAGACTAAGAAGAAATCATTGGTACTTGGAAATGTACAAAGGATGATATCCCCCTGTAAGCGGTGAAATGTCCATTAATCAATAAAATCTTTTTGTTTGCAAGTAATGTATGATTCATTTTCTTTTATATACAAGGTAGTAACTATAGGTAGACTGGTTATAAGCACTCCTCATTTAAAAATCTAAGTCACAGAAGCTCAAAGTTATTTTTTTGTTTGTTTGTTAAATTTACCTAGATGCAGTAATGTAATGCATAAGAAACACATCATTTTAAGTCTAATTTCAAATGCTCATGAGTCGACCTACACACTCTTGTAAGAAATGTGCAGTGTAATTACAGATCTAGGACAGCAGTACACACCGAGATACAATGCAGTCTTTTCAGTGTTGCCCCCTCAAGGTAGTCACTTCTTCCACTTAGACATGATGGCACTCTTTGTTGGCTCACTTGCATTCTTCAGAAGAAGACTGGAAGAAAAAAAGAGCCATGATGAACAGAATCCTGAGTATACCACAGATGAAAGGAAGGAAAGAAGTGCATTTCTTGCTCACGGCTCCACTCACATCCTCTCATCCAATTATCATTCATGTATGCCTTATGGTTAATCAGCTACAAAGCTTCTCGTACCCTTCTTTAGTTCTTACATTCGTTTCTCAGCCCCCTTTTTATCCTTCACATGGCCTCAAGAAGAAAGAATAGGTCAGGGTCCAAAAAAGCAATTCTCTTCAGGCTGTAATTAGTCCCATGTAAAAGGCACCAACAAAGGCCAGAGGAAAAGAAAAATGACAACAACCATGGGAGAGATGGGAATGATGGTCAAGCACAAATGATTAGTTATTAAAAACAACATACAATAATGCTATCATTACTATAAAAACACTCCCTGTATGACCCTCTACTGCGAAAAGAAAATGGAAATAAACAATGGGGGAATATAGCCTTTGAAAAGTGATTATAAATTGACTAGAGAGAGAGCTGCAAAAACGGGATGCAAGGACGGTGTAGCACACCCTTGTGTTCTATAATTCTTTTCAGAGGAGATTGCAGACACTCGCAAGTAATTCCACTTGACGAAACAAGGGGCCCTTTTTGGAGGCAATTGGGAAGAGAAGCAAAGTCTCATTCAGGGAAGTTAATCCCCGTTAATGGGTTTGTTTAAATTCAATAAAAAATGGAATATGCACAGAATGAATTATGAAAAAACCATTAATGAATGCTCCAGCAAGTATTCACTTTCCGGATAAATATGCACATGCATATTCATTTTCTGCCAAGCCTTGACGCCCCTCTCCCCACCACCCATTCCTCTTTACTATAAAATATTCCACATTTCTAGTACACGTTGTGCAAAAACACACATCAAAGTTATTGAAGTGAAAAATAAAATAAAATATTTGATAAGGTTGGAAAACATATTTGATCACAGTGTTGTTTAAAAGAGAAGTGGTGTTAATGGACAGTTATTGAATAACAGCAGAAGTATCAGTTTGATAAGTGAGATAAATTCCAATGTCTTATAGGCTTTAAAAAAAATGGCATTGCTGTGTCATCAATGTTACAGAGCAAGTATGCTTATTGGATTGATCATATAAGTTGTTTAATACTAATTTTAGTCAAATATTACATTTAAAATTCACATTCTAACACTTTACAGTACTCCTAATCTTAATCAACAACATAGTGGACACATAGAAAAACATCTTTGACTGCTCTTTACATTTATAAAATCAATGGCCAGAAGCCTTGGAGAACCCAATATTCAACCAGAGATTAGGTGTACCAAAAAGGTTTGTTGAATACTCGTGGCAAGCTGAACAGGTTGAGGGAAGGAGGAAGATTGCTAAACAGGCTAAAGACTGGCTGAACAGACAGGTAGCATGATTGCAATGCCAGATTATGGCTGAACAAGCTGGTGACAGGCTGATGTTGAAGTCAGAAGATAATTTTTCTGCTTGTAGCAGGAAACTGCCACTCTTCTATTCTTTCCCTGATCTGATGAGCACCATCTTCATAAGGTGCATTTTTCAAATATATGTGTGTTGAAGTAGGGTTCCAGTATAAGAGACTGTTTGCTAATGCCATAATATTTTTGGTCACCAAATTTTAGTGTATTTTATTTCTAAGACAGAATAACCTTATAAAGTTAAAGAATGATGATGCTTTATAGGATTGTCTTCATTTGTTAGTTCATGACATGACATGCAAATGCTTCCCTGGTACTTGAAGAATGCTAAGACCTTTTTCATTGAAGATCATGGTAGGAGATGAGGGGATAGTCATCACGACCTTTGCTCGCATAGACAAACATAAGAGGTATAAAGCAATAGATGCCTAAATAATGCACAAACTTATGAGGGTACCCATTTTTTAAGCAAAAAAGGCAGCAGCAACCAGGAGATAATAAAAAATTGGCTTCTTGTCTTCAACATTTCTTCCACTCATAATTATTTCTCCTTGTCATTGGGGCCTCTGCATACTGCCGATCCCCTGCTAATGCTGTAAGCATGCCAAGTGACTCCAGAGTTGTCTCCATGTACAGACAGCCAAGAAAATCTCCCTGTGCGCCTAAAAGCCAATTATCTTCCTTGTAGATCGGCTAAACTATTTGCCCAAATAATTATTCCTGTATAACCTCCTTTCAGAGAGAATTTGAAACAACATAGATCCATAAAATGAAGGGGACTAATTTCCCAAGAGTGCACAAGGTGGTTGGCTGAGCCACAGAAACACAAGAAGGGGGAAATTAAGAAGTTGAACTTTTGGAGCATAGATTATCCTGCAGGAGCTGAGAAAGCGTTAAATTGTCTCCCTTGTTCATGCTGAAATGACACAAGTTAAACAAAGCAGTTTGTGGTATGCCTGGCATTTTTGGATGATCTATGTTTCACGAGGAACAAAGATTCATCACAACTTCGTACTCTTGCCAGTTGTACAAGTTGGGAACAGTTAAATCTGATACGGTCTTGGACAAAGATTATTAGACCCCCCTTTTTTACTTGTTTTATTTATTGATATGGTTATTTTAATGTTTATCTTCCATTCAAGTTAAAGTACCTGGCTCATGAGCAGTGCACTACTCATCTGTCAACATGTACAGAAGTCTTACTGAACATTTCTGGAACATTACAGAGAGCACCTTATATTAGTGATTGCCTCAAAGTGTTAATCACTTTGTACTTCTGGGGCTCCATCAGGCTTTTTTAGTCGTTTTATTTATTACCACACATATACATTTCATTTTCTCTCATCATTGTATGAGCTAAGCATTAGTCTGAAGGGTCTTGCCTACGCATAGCAGCCCCACCAAGGCTGGAAACTGAGCAGTACTGGAAAGGCATACTCTATGGGAGAAGGAGGCAGCACACAATAGTTTATTAAGCCAACTGGCTTAAAAAACTCACGACACTCCATGAACGCTTGGCAGCCCAAAGGAACCACATGCTGAAAGATCGGATCCACTCTGAATGGCTAACCGAAGGATCCTGAAGGATGGCTCAAAGGGTACAGTCCAATCCAACTATCAACCAATAACCTGCCTCTCCACAATGTGGAAGCTCATATCCGGGATCATAGTGACTAAGATAAGTAGGCACATGGATCATTACATGAGCACAGCTCAGAAGGGAATTGGTAAAAATACCAGAGGTGCCAAACATCAGCTCCTGGTAGACAGAAAAGTCGCTCGAGCCTGCAGAACCCAAAACACTAACCTGAGCACTGCATGGATTGATTACAAGAAAGCCTACGACTAAATGCCACACACTTGGGTCATTGAATGCTTGAAGCTATACAACATCAACAGGACTCTAAGAGCCTTCATTGCAAACTCAATGAGGTTGTGGAAACCACCCTTGAAGCCAATGGCAAGACACTTGCAGTACACAAGTCTCCATCAAATGTGCCATATACCAAGGAGATGCGCTGTCCCCTCTGCTGTACTGCATAGGTCCAAACCCCCTCAGCCAAATAACCAGCAAAGTAATAGAGGCCCAGATCTAGCACACCAGACAAGACCCCAGGTGCAGACTGTGCAAAGAGACGCCTGAGACAATCCAGCACATGACTGCAGAGTGTAAGATGTTGGCAGGGAAAGATTACATGGAGTGCCATAACCAAGTGGCTGGAATAGTGTACAGGAACATCTGTGCTGATTATGGGCTGGAAGCCTCAAGGTCAAAGTGGGAAACACCTCCAAAGATGGAATGACCGAACCAAGATCCTGTGGGACCTCTAGATACAGAAGGACCGAATGGTAATGGCAAACCAACCGGACATTGTGGTGGTGGACAAAAAGCAGAGGAAAGCTGTTGTGGTTGACATAGCAATACCAAGTGACTGCAACATAAGAACAAAATAACATGAGAAACTATAGAAATACCAGGGGCTCAGAGAAGAGCTGGAGAAAAAACTGGAAGGTCAAGGCATAAGTGGTGCCCATGGTCATTGGGGCACTCGAGGCACTGACCCCCAAACTTGAGGAGTGGTTACAGCAGATCCCTGGAAATACATCAGACATCTCAGTCCATAAAAGTGCAGTTCCAGGAACAGTAAAGATACTGTGCAGAACCCTAAATCTCCCAGGCATCTGGTAGAGGACCCCAGTTTTTATATATATATACAAAATGTACCAATAACAATATATATACTTTTATTGGTACATAATTGGTATATAATGTTCCCATTTAGTTGTTAGTACAAGTACATCTCCCCCACTCACATATTTATATATATAAAGATGTTAAAAAATAACCAAGCCAAGATCCTGTGTGACTTCCAGATATCAGACGGACCAAATTGTAATGGCAAACCAACCGGACATTGTGGTGGTGGACAAAAAGCAGAGGAAAGCCATTGTGGTTGACATAGCAATACCAAGTGACTGCAACATGAGGAAAAAGGAACATAAGTAACTAGAGGAAAAACTAGGGGCTCAGAGGAGGGCTGGAGAAAACCTGGAAGGTCAAGGCATCAGTGGTTCCTGTTGTTATTGGGGCACTCGAGGCAGTAACCGCCAAACTTGAGGAGTGGTTACAGCAGATCGCTAGAAATAAATCAGACATTTTGGTCCAGAAAAGTGCAGTTCTAGGAACAGAAAAGATACTGCACTGGTAGACCTGAGCTTGGAGGAAAAAAGGGAAACCACCCATGGTCGCTGAGTAAGAGTTCTTTTTGTGAGGAAAAGAAGTATTTGAACATCCTGCTGTTTTGCAGGTTCTCTTACTTAGAAATCATGGAGTGGTCTGAAATTGTCATCATAGGTGCATGTCCTCTGTGAGAGTCATAATCAAAACAATAAAAAACTCCACGAACAATTTCTTTGTATGATACAGCTGCAAATAAGTATTTGAACATTGGAGAAAGTCAATTTTGATAGTTGCTACAGTAGCCTTTCTTTGCCATTAGGGACAAAGATTTTGTTTGCAGAGGTCAAACATTTCCTGTAGTTTGCAGGAAATTTGTGCACACACTGCAGGAGGGATTTTGGATTAGAGTATTAAAATATGCATACCCAGGAGAAGGCCAGTGGGTGGAAGTTGGGGGGGATTTTGCTGGGAGCCACAGGGAAGTGGGCTGCCATTCGGATGGCGTATGACTGGAAAGGGCCATTTTGAAAGGCTGCTACTGTATGGAGATTTCTGGATTTTTGTTTTCAGATTGTGTCTCTCACCGTGGGCATGCACCTACGATGACAATTTCAGACACCTCCATGATTTCTAAGTTGGAGAACTTGCGAAATAGCTTGTTATCCACAGTGCCAAATTCCAGACCAAATCCCATTTTACTGTAAGAAACAATATGAGAGTTGAAAAAGATAGCTTGACCTTAACTCTAAAGTAACAGCTTTGACGACCAGCCTTGCCCCTGTCCTTAAGCCAACCACATTCTGTTCTTTCTTTGTTAGCCACAGAGGTCACGACACTTGTCTGTGACACTTTTAACTTTTATTCTGCAAGAAACAACAATAAAACAACTTAATAAAACAAAACCACACAGCTTGTATTACTAGACAAGGAGATCCACAAAAACTATTTTCCCAGGTTATCATCCCTACTGTGAGCATGCACGAAGGTATTAATATATTATCATGTTGGCAAAAATAGATGAATAGATGCATATGAATAATAAACATGGGCCAGGGAGTATGGAGGACCAATCCTGCTATAATAAAAAAAAAATACAGAAATAAATAAATTTTCCAAAAATAAATAAGCATACAATTAATTGCACCCCCCAAAAATACAATAAACAAATCAATGTAGGTAGAAATTAAAGTGACATAAATACATATATCTCTTTTAATCAGCTTCTTTGTTTATTTGCCTTTGTAATAATTACCTAATTTATTTCCGCTGACTGGACCGGACTGGGCATCAGCTCTGGGGCTGGTCCAGGTCCGGAGCCAGCTGGGGACCGAGTGACTGAAACCGACCTTTGACGTTATGCTTCCAACCGCCTGAGGGCCCGGTCACCGTCACCGGGTCAGGTTTGGTTGTTCTGTCCCTAGCTGGATCCCTCCCCATGTCCACTGGAGTTCCCCAAAAAGCCCCGGAGCTCACGGCTTGGTTCTGCTGCACTGGACGATTTTGAAATTCCACACGGTCTGTCAGAGCATCCAAACTAGGGTGACCAGATGTCCTGTTTTTCTCAGACATGTCCTGCATGTCCAGGGGGAATTTCAAAATATTCCGGGATTTTGGTGTAGCAGAACCGAGCCGGGAGCTCCGGGGGCTGGTCCGGGAACTCCGGTGGATGGGGGGAGTGAGCCAGCGGAGGATGGCATGACCAAACCTGACCCGGTGATGGTAACCGTGGCCCCGCCTGCCTTACCGGGCAGACGGGGGGAAGAACTGTAAGGCAGGCAGGTAATTGTATTCTTATTTATTTTTGGAGCATTTATTTATATCTGTATTTATTTTTAATTATGGCAGGATTGGTCCTCTATAAGGGAGAAAAATCTACTTTAGCAGTGATAAATTGCAACTATATTCATTTTGACCATATGGATGTGCAGATGAATTAATTTGACCCTCAAAACAATAATCCATAAATTTTAGCAATGAAGATAAATTATGATTCTTAACCCTATCTGTACATTTCTGAACTAGTTTAGTAATTACTCTAACAGCAAGATTGTACCAGTGCGGGCACATTAAGCCTAGGATTTCAATTAAGTGTTGGCAAAGACTAATTTGTCATTTACCAATTAGGAGAAAAGGAAGATTTGGCTCACTATTTCACAGCTAAATGGAAACATAGTTAAGATGCAAATCCCCTGTTTTATTTTCCTTGTTTTCTTTTCATTTCATTTCATGCT
Organism: Cyprinodon tularosa; assembly: GCF_016077235.1. Classification (NCBI taxonomy): domain Eukaryota; kingdom Metazoa; phylum Chordata; class Actinopteri; order Cyprinodontiformes; family Cyprinodontidae; genus Cyprinodon; species Cyprinodon tularosa. The sequence continues at coordinate 468,578 of NW_024039120.1, read as the reverse complement.
TTTCAGACAAACAAAAGGGATACAAAAAATAGTGGTTCTCTTTGCTGGTATTGCATAGATATAATTTTTTTTTGGGGGGGAGGCTTGTAGAGAGACTGCTGCTCTGCTAACTTCACTCTAAAATACATCACTGGATATGTGCATGAAGTGGCAGCTGTCTCAAATAAACAGTACATATCAGTAATCTTTGCTTCTGGCCGGCATCTGTTTCGAGGGCTTATCAAGAGCTTGGGGGTATGAAGAGAGCTTTCCCATTGGTCAGTCAGGGAGAGACCCTGTAGCAAAGAAATTGAAAGAGTATAATTGACCTGAGTACAGTGTGAAATAACATCTATCCATCCATTTCTATCACGCTTAACCTAAACCTGGTCACGAGGGGTGCTGGCGCCTATCTCCAGCTCTCTACGGGTGAGAGGCGGGGTACACCCTGGACAGGTCGCCAGTCTATTACTGGGCTGTTAAATAACAATAATGTATAAAATTCTGTAAATAATTTTATACATTATAATAACAATATAATTATTGTTATTATAATAACAGTTATGCAATCATAATGCAAGTCTGCAATAACAATATAATTATATTACGCACACACCTGTTTGTGTATGTACATACATACATATATGTATATATATATATATATATATATATATATATATATATATATATTGTTGTAGACTATGAAGTCTCCATTTCTCCTACATCCTTTGCATATAGCCACTCTGGTTACGGTTACTTAGGTAGTAACATTGTAACAGACCCCTGCTCTCACATCTCGTCCATTTCCTTCGCATTGTACCAGTAGCCCATTTGACATCAAGGTGCTCTGGTTCCCCAACACCTGACGCATACCTTGTTTGGCCAGGCGACATCTGAGCTGGCATGTCATTCATTATATAAGGTCTTGACTAAGGACCCACATGGACATCTCTTCTCGAACCTGAGCCTTCCACATTCGAAAAGAGTGATACTGATGTAGTATATATATATATATATATATATATATATATATATATATATATATATATATATATATATATATATATATATATATATATATACTACATGTAGATATACACATACATGTATGTGTGTGTGTGTTTTAGGGACAGAACATTAATGCATTCAATTCGATTGATTAACTGTAAACATTTGATCGGGTTCAAAAAATTAGCTGGAGCAATTAATTGCTTATTTTTTATATACATACTGAAATCACAAGCAGAATCAAAGATGTTTGTCCACAGGGGATATTCGCTCTTAAAATCAGAGTAGGATGCAGGGAGCTGTACTTCTTGGTCATCTAAGCTAAAGCAAAAATGTGTCCGAGGTTGCATAATAAGCTGATAAAGCAACATGAGTTCCACTGAGATGGTCTATAAGCTTGAATATCCCAGTGGACCAGTGCATTTCTACTAACTTGGTTGGGATGTGACCTCAAAAAGGGGAGATCTTAAGTCAGCAGCTCTACCCTGGGAAGCTGTTCTCAGCTGACTAGGTCCTGCCGGGTGGTACATGCAGGGACTGGTAATAAATAAGATTAGCTTTTAGAATGAAAAATCTAATTAAATGATAACTTTCCTCATCACAAAAGTAGTGAATGCATTAAAATTGGACATAAACAAGTCTGTATCATTTGTCCAATCTAGTATAATAATTTGACATTAGTTTTGTGTCGGTCAGTAACATAACCTAAAAGCTATTAGATATAAAACACTGTAGTTTCTAAGAAAAGTAATTAGGAAATGCATTAAAATTGCACAAAAATGAGTGTAACTCATGTTTTTGTCTAAAATAGTGATTTAGGTGGGATTTTCATTGACGGTCCCCACAAAAAAATGTTGGAGGAAGAAACATGTTCAGAGAATCTCTGAGCCTTCCGCTCAAACTGGTATGTCTCAGGGCTGTTGGCCTCCACCAAAGAACCTTCCTTTCTTGTTCACAATTTCCTCTGTATTTTGAGAAGTCAATGGAGGGAGCCTCAACTTTTACAAAGCTGCTCTGATCATTTTTTTTTTTATATAAGCTTAATTTAAGCAGAAATGTAAACTCATCTTTTAGCCACTCCTTGCTAACAAATCATGTTTAGTAATCTGGGATTTGATTGATAATATATGTAGCTATTAGAGAATTACTAAAAGAGACCAGCCCTTGGGTTAATTGATGAACATATCTTTGGTTGCAGTTAGCTTACAGATCATATGCAATAATCATGAGCTTGTACAGTGATCTGGTGTGTGATTAGTTTTCACCATAAGTCACTGAAAACTGATCGAATGTGCTATTCAGTGTTTCCCTGGAGGAAAATTTAAATTGTACATCAATATAGAGCACAGCAATGATTTATCTCTGCCTGTGATAGGCAGCTCAGTGGGCCTCATGCAAGAACATACAAACAAATTTGTTCTTAAATTGTTAATACGAGTGATTTAAGAGAGAATGTGGCATTCACCTACATTTGACTATATTTGTTGTTACTTAGAAGCAATTTTCGATTTTATTAAGCTATATTATTGCATATCCTGCAACTCTCCAAAAAAATACATTACATTTTGATTTGCTGAAGACAGATTAATTGGTCACCACACTTGAAGCTGGTATGTCGTTATCCAGGGGAAAATTCTTAATTTGTTGTAATTTTGTCATTAGAAAGAACAGTCAATCTAATATTGAAATAACATCTCAAACAGAAAATGAGTATGAGTAAAATGAATATCAGCAATGTTGCTGCTTGAAACTCCTCGGTAAGGCCTTCCATTCAAATCACTCAATGGCAGCTCCTTGACTTTGTTATAACACAAGACATTGAATGTTTTGGGTCTGGGTATTTCTTAATTCATTGAATTAGAGTTTCACACTTAACGAGTAATGAGGGACAATCAGCCCCTCACAACCACCTCCGGATCAGGAATTATAAGGTCAGGAGAAAATCAAACATGTTTGAAATTCAGTCGGCCCTCGTAAGGTGTTCGTGAGCAAATCCTGCTGTTGAAGCAGAGTGTATATGGGCCAATTTACAAGAACCTCATGCACTTTGCATGTAAAAACAAGGGAGTTCTTTCTCCTTCCACATTGACAAGTCCGACCAAATCCATTTCTAGGTTCTGAGTATGTCGTGTGGTTTTTGGACATGCAGTGCGAGCAAGTAAATTGCATCAGAACATTAATTGTGAGCTGTGAATTAAAAAAAATAGGATTTCATTGTACAGTTTGAGCTGTAGATAAGTACGATTGCAAATATTGTACAGGGTATGCCCCACCTTAGAGAAGGGGTTCATCACAAAAAGACTGCACAGACGTTTGCAGGACAAGTAGAGCCCTCTAAAACATCAGCCCAGAACAGCCCACCTATTTCCTTCAATTCAGTTTATTTATATAGCAGCAACTCACAACATGTCATCTCAAGGCAATTTTAAGAGAAAATTCTATCAGCTCGTACAGTCAGATATGGTTAAATCATTCTATCTGAGGAAAATCTTCTGATAGCATTGAGTCATCTACTTGCAGGGCACGCTCCTTTGTGGATATGCTTGTGGTATGGTGACCACACTAGATTTGGGTTTCTTAAAAGGAGGACACTTTTTTTTTTATTGGGGGGGGGTTGAACCGAGCCATCAGCTCCGGGGCTGGTCCGCACCACACCCGGTGAAGGTATGCTTCCCCCTGCCTGCCTTACTGTGTCTTACGAAACATAGGGCCGCCGTTGTCCAGGCTAAGTTTTTTTTTTACTTTTTTATTTTATCATCAATTTAATACCATGCAGATGAAGTAACTGACCAATCTGCTTCTTTTTTGAAGGCTGTGGTCAAAAGACAATTACTTTTTGATCTGTCTGCACTTAAAAGCACAACATTTAGAGTGAAACAGGTTTTTTGTGTCTTCAAGACCTTTAGTGTAACTAATGGGTTAGATTCATCAGTATTTATGGATTGATATACTGCAGCTGAATACCATTAGCATAACAGTGAAAGTTAATCCCCTGCTGTATAATGACTCTAGCATTTGGGAACAAATATATAGTAAAGACATCTGGCTCTAGTACTGATTAAGGATTCACCAATTGATCACCCACTGATCTCAATTGGCTTATAGGAGGCTGATCAGATTATGCTTATTACAACAATCCGCTAGGGCATACGTGTGTGTGTGTCTGTGTGGGCATGTATTTCTTACATCATTGGAACCATTTACCATAAATCATAGCGCATTGTGGGGGTCCAGTGCTCTAGTGGGGATCAATTTCTGGTCCCCATGGGTATATATGGTGTTTTAGGGTATGTGTTAGGTTTCGGACTAAGGTGTGAATTGAGTTTAGGTTAGGATTTGGTTTATGAACCCGTAATGGTTAGGTTTAGGGTAAGGGTCAATTGGTCAGAAATGAATAGAAGTGAATTGAAAATCCCCTAGAGGATTAGAAAAACATACTTGTGTGGGGATGGATATGTGTGTGTATTTATTTATATTTTTTTTACATAACCAGGGGGTTGATCTTGAGAAGGTGAAATCATTAGTGTACACATAGAGCAGATGTTCAAAGAAGGTGCAAAGTGATTTGTGTTTGAAATTCAGCAAGTAGTGTCTGCAGACCATTTTTTGCATCTGTGTTTTCATCAATATGCAGATACTTTTAATTTTTTATGACCAAATCAAGCAAATTCATGGATGGAGGATATGCAAATATCAACATAAACTAATTGGAAATTCAACTGGGGGAGCAGTTCTGTTCTTTTTTAGTACTTCTAAAACCACGAAGAACAGTTATGAAGTAGCTCTGTACATAGCACTTTCAGATAGGCTGCATGGTGCAATATTTATATTATTAAGTTTTATCATCATTATTATCTTTACCTCTATCTCCATTGCTTTGATCCCTTGTTTTTATTTTTACGGCCACTCTCTCAACCTGCCTGTAGATACATATTCTACTCATTTTAATGGGCAGAATCAAATCAGTTTGCATTTCTTAAATTTTCAGGAGCAGTCATTACAAAAATAAAATAAAATAAAATAATTGTATAACTTACCTAGAACCTTGAAGATCAGACCCCAATTGTAGACAAATCACAGGGCTGTTAATACTTTTATAATGGACTATGCATTTAATTTTTTTTTTCTGGTTTCAATTACCCCAATACATTACATTCTGTGTTGTCTTAAATGAAAATCACAATGTTTTCTAAACACCCTAATAGTACCGTCTCACACTGGCATCATGGGTGAAAATTATCAGATTTTCGTAAAATTATTATTTTATCTCTCAACTACTGGATGATATCGACTGCAACTTGATTAATGCCATAATAACATTGCTGAATTCAATTTTTTTTTCATCCAGAGACATGCCACCAGTCAACAGCTTAAAAACAAATCAATCCTCCCTGTGTAAAATATTCCAACATAAAGTCCCCAATTCCAGTCCATTGGATGGATGAAGGATTTAAATTAATGTGGATGGTGGTCATGGAGAGATTGTAAAATCAGGACAAATAATGGATTTAGATTAAGACCACCCTGCACTTGACCAGCTTCAGTTAGTGTTTGAAGCCAGTCCTGTGATAACATCCTTGTTTTTCATAATTAGTATTAGTTTATAGCACCAGATATGTCTATGATTGTTTGCACATCAGTCATTTCAGCAGTTAATGACACAGAAGGTTTTTTTGTGAGTGAATATTGTGGCCAAGTTGGTGGAGTGGGCAGCTGCTGCAATACTCATGTTGGCACAGATTTTTCTCTCTATCTCCTATTATGATACTGTGGACAGCAATCAGAGTGAGGATGCCCATAGGGAGATGGGCAGGTTAGTAATCGGGGTTGGAGGAATGGGCACTGCAGCAGATGTTTCCTGTCCAACTGATTGGGGGTAGGGTGTGGCAGCAGGGAATTGGAAGTGGTCTGTGAAAAGCATTAAATGACACAGAGGAGAGGATCGGTGACCTCTTCTTCTATCTTCCTCACACCTCCCTCTACTGACATGTGTCAGTCAGTGCCAGGTCAATATGGTGGCCCAGCCCGTCTGCCGATTTGCCATGTGCTGTCAAGCCAGAGAGTGCCAGTGCTGGCTCACCAGCATAGGTTACACCCCTTCCACCTGCCAAGTGTATTGGGACAATGAGAATGAATGAAACCTTGCGAAAAAAAAAAAAAAAAAAAAAAAAAAACACAGCTGATGAGCACATGTAATCTGATGAGCACATCAGACCAAAAAGCTGTCCTTATTGCTCCCATACATTTTGGCAAATATTCAGTACAAAATTGCAATAGCCATTGTATCGCTTAAACTTTTCCATGTGGTGTCATGCAAGAATGACAATGTTGTTTATTGGGATTTCAGGTAGACAAACAAAAGGTATTCTCATGAGTAGGATCGAAATGTAAACCTTAGTTGCTTTTCAAAAATATTAAAAAATTCGAAAATCTGAAAAAGTATGCTATGTATGTCTATCCCGGCCTTCTCCTCTGGGCTCAGTGTGCAGCTTGTTTTAGATTTTATCCTACCTCCACACACCTGACTTAAATGACTGGCTGATTAATAAACATCTCCAGCTCTTGGAGGTTGCTGAGGAGGATATGCAGTCATTTGTTTCAAATGTGCTGAGCCAGATACATGTCTAAAACATGCAGATCAGTGGGCTCTGAGGACCAGGGTTGAAGACCCCTAAAATATCATATATTCTGAATCCTTAACCACCAAAGGTACAGTGCAAAGTGTTAACCTTTCAAGTTCACCTATTATGAAAACCATGTAGTAGATCCACAGCTCAAATGAGAAAATTTTTCAACAGGGCAGCAGTTTGACACAAGCCATGCAAGGTACAGAGGAATCCTATGAAAGGACACTGTCTATGCAGCTGAGATCCAATTTTTTCTTTTTTTTTTTTACACGCAGGCAAAGTGAACTTTAACCATTTAACGGCATATATTTATATTACCATAAGACATGGTGGTAGCACCCTTATCCTTTGGGGGTGCCTTGTTAACAGAAAAAAAAATAACTATGTAACATTGATTTTTGTGGATATAATGATAATAATAACAATATTTGCATACATACACAATTTTTATCAGTCCCCCGCCACTTGGCTGCTGATGCTACTAGGCTCACACACAAGCTTACCTACACATTCACATTAGCCAAACGCTGTAGTTTATCATATTTGTAACACATGGATTGTCTCCATGCACTGATGACCAAAGGGGGGAGGGACACTGCCAAGCAAGAGAAGAAATGGTCTCGGCAGTGGCCGGATGGAAAGGCAGGGCAGTGGACTGAAGCAGTGTTTGGCTTGGTCTGGTTGGCTGTAAATTGCTATCAGCTCTTCCAGAAGCCCTGTAGCGATGGAGGGAGAATGACTATGTCCACATTTTCCCTGCCATCCGTCCTGAGTGTGTTTGTGTGAAATCAGACATACATTTGTGGGAGGCATACAACTGGTGACATAGACGCTGACAATGTCCGTTGGGGCTACATGAGTGGCCAGCCTGTGGGTAATTGTTACAAAAACTGAATTTACTATCTGATTTTATTCTATTATAGCATTTATCTTCTGACACTATTATAAGTACACTTTACAATATATCTAGCCTTTGGAACTTACTAAAACAATTTATTTTATATTGCATTAAATTCACGTAGTCATTTAGAAGGCACTCCAGGCTTTCCACCAGCCTTCTAACATTGCTGCCCAATACTACAAGACATGAATTTCCATTATTTCTTGTTGGCATCTGGGTTATGAACACAATTTGATTGTATGACCACTGCATCGCAGAGACAGTTTTTTACAGAGCAGGGGGACATTTATATGAAAAAAATTTTTTTGAATGTAGCATTCATTTTTTTTAAGAGAAACAATGTCAAATACATCAGCTGGAAATAACTGGGGAGAGTGGTATGTCATGTAATTAGGGTCTGCAACCAAAATCCAGCTGGGACATTGCAGATATACTGTATGCCATGCATCTTAAGCACTGGGCCACCAGATGGCCCAGGCTTTCTTATCTTAATGATGTGAAGGAGGTCCCTCGCTTTGCACAAATCTCAGTAAAGCCTAAGTTATACCAGGGGTTTAACTGTGATTTTCACATCTGTGAGGGAGCAGATTTCCACAGGAGGGAAACTCTGTTATCTATATGTCCATGCAGAGGCTAAAATTCATTATAGAGTGGCCACACCTGTAATCATGGCTGTTTGTATGTTGGATAAACAGAGCTGGGTGCTCTTACGAAGCCTGCATCCATATCTGAAATAGTTTTCACCCTCAATACCCCTTAGCTCTGAGGAAATTGGGTATTGGTTGTTTACATGCAGTGGCTGTTTACCTTCTAGCTATGGCAGTTCAGCAGACTATCTTCAAAATACTTTGGAAAATAAAAACTGAATAATGGTAAAGACTCAAAACCTTAATCAAATCTTCTTACAAAGCTACAAAGATAGTCTAAAACGAATATGAGTCGGTAAAGCACTGTAACACCTAACCAAAAAAATAAATCCTCTGGAATTTGTTAAGTAATTACACCACAAGACTACATGCACAAAACAGAAGTTTACAGATGAGGTTTTAAGCAAAAGGCATAGTAGAGGCATAAGTACAAGAATAGAGTAGAGATCATTTTAATAGTAAATACTGAAATTATTTTTGAACATTCATTAGCAAGATAGAGAATTTATTTCAACTGGCTAAAAGGCAATGCACACTGAGAGATGTAGATATTCTGTTATTGACATAAATCACAGTATCAAAAACCAATAATAGTTATCATTTCTGCTATGATCTTCAGTTAAATGTGTTAAAGCAAGTGTTGCATCGAAAAAAAGAAATGCATTTTTGTGTAGTTGTAATAATATTTATTTGAATATAAAATATACATCTATGTTATATTTATATATATTTAAAATATTTTAACAAATCCCCTCCTTGAAACACCACCAAACATGGTGGATGGCCTTCCAGTGCCTGGATGATCAAAGAGGCTATGTTGTCAGGGGATCAAATGCCCCTGGTAAGGTCTCCCAAGGCAAACTGGCTCTGGATGAAAGGTCAGACCAAGAGCGGTTTACAAAGCTCCAATGAAGACGCAAAAAATGTAGTTATGGATGTCACTCTGTATGGGAGAGCCAAGACTGCACCTTGGTTCTTCCTTGTGGGGCCCGGGCCCAGCCCAAAGGAGTGACCCGAAGCCATCCCTCAGCGGGCACACTACCTGCAGTGGGAACCATGAGGGACCTGTGCGAGGACGATTGGGTGACAGTCAGAGGATGAGGCCTCAGTAACCCAATCCTCGGTCACAAAAATGTTTTTAAAATCAGATCAATAAGTTAGGTGCCCAATGTGAATTCAAAGAGCTAGACAGCACTTTGAGAGTTGTGTGTCTAACCAGGTAGTCAACAGCACAGGAGCACCATAGAGGACTTTGCTTTCACCATTTGTTTTTACTCTGTATACCTCAGACTTCTGATGCAAGACGGATTCTTTTCATCCACTGAAATACCCAGGAGATTCTGTTGTGTTTGGGTGTATCCAAAATGGACACAAAAAAAAGCTGAATACATGGAGCGGGGGACCACTTTGTGTCATGGCATGGAAATAGTTATATCATACCTAATTTAAGTAAGAAAGAGGAGATAATTGTACATTTGTAGGTTTCATAGGACAGAGGCACAAGGCAAACACTATTATCATAATCAGAGAAGAAGTGGAGGTTTTAAGCTTTCTACAAGAATAACCAAAGCAGACCGTCCTAATTCAGGAAGTTAAGATGTTTCGGGGCCAGTGGTGTCAAAAGTACACACATTTGTTACTTAAGTAGAAGTATAGATACTGCACTTTAAAGACACTCTGGTAAAAGTTGAAGTATCAACTTGACCCCTTTACTCAGGTAAAAGTGAAAAAGCATGTGCTCCAAAAACTGCTTAAAGTATAAAAGTATTAAGTAACCTTTAAAAAAAAACAGCCAGATACTACTATATGAACTGAAAGCTAAATTTTTCGACAATTTCGAAAACTTCTTTGAGATAGATCCAAGGATGAGGAAGGTATTGTTGTTCTCCGTCTCCATCTCCCGATACGCTCTCGCCTGTGTACAACCTTTCATACATTTCAACATCTTTTTCAAAATCCGACACTGTAGCATGTCATAGGCAATTCACATTTGCAGTTTGAAGAACACCTGCTTGCTTCTGATGATTTCCTTTAACTAACCAATGAGTGTTTGTGTTATATGACTCATCCCTTTACACTACTTTTCAATAGATGTGGATGGCGCCAATGAACTCTATTGGATGGCGCACATGAAGTGAAATAAATATTTATAAACATTAAACTGAAGCCAAGAGTAACGAGTAAAGTTTGTTTTAAAATGTAATGAATAGCAAGTACAGATAGTTGTGTGAAAATGTAAATGGGTACAAGTCAGAATTAGGAAGAAAAACAAGTAATGGAGTAAAGTATAGATACCTAAAAAGTGTACTTAAGTACAGTATCAAAGTATTTGCACTACTTGACACTTGTGTTCAGGGCTTGCTGCAGGATGCTGCATATCGTCTTTAAGTTTGCTGTGGAGAGCGTGATTCCTCTGCCATTATTTGTTGTGGTATCAGAGAAAATTAATTAAACAAACATTAAAAAAAAAAACATTCTTTGGGGTCATTCCAGTCTGCTGAACAGACTGGAATGACTCAAATGCTGGTAGGGTTATAAGAGGATAGGCCGTCAGGTGCAAAACAAAAAAAGAAAGAAAAACCTATGTGGTTCTCTAATGTTCTCATTACTAAGTTCATGAGTGAACTTAGTAATCCTTGTTTTATGTGTTTCTCAGGTTTCCTCATGCATTGGATCCCTCTACAAGTGTTGCTTCATGCTCTGTCGCCCCTAGACAAGTTTATCTCTGCTTCCTACCGTGGTTCCACCCAGCCGTTCAGTGACCGCTGCCGTCACTGGAAGTCTCCAACTGGGTCCGTCTCTCCGCTTCACTCCCCCCGACTAGGATCCCGTTCTCTTTGGTAAGCGCCTCTCTCTCTCGCTCTACTGTTACCCTGTGCTCTGTCTAACTTCTTACCTCTCATCTGTAGATCGATAAATTTTTTGGGGACAATGGGGAGTTGCCAAAAAGACCGATTAACCTTTTGTCGTAGTTGTCCATTGTAGTTGTTCCTCGGATTTTTAAAAATGGCGATCCCTGGAACTGAATCGAGGAAGACGACCATACAGACAGCCGGAAAGGCATACCAAGGACCAATCACAGCTGCTTTTTCTCTGCACACTTCCGCTTGAGATCTGTTTGGGTTTGCAACCACCCAACGCGTAGTAAGGATTTTTATGTTTTATGCGCACAGAGACAGATTTGACGGTTGCAGAGGCTATGCATGAGAAGCATAAATTGGCCTTTAGACTTAGGGATTTGGAATGACTTAGACAGCATTTGGGAGAGAAGCGCCATCTCCTGGTCACACCCTGTAATTCAGTGAAAGAGTGGAGTCAGTAAAAAATATGCACGCTCAGGAGAAGGAGGGGGTAACTCCAATGGCTGGAACTTTGATGGGATTCTGCTGGGATTTGACATGGAAGGGCCATTTTGAATGGCTGCTACTGTATGAAATATTGTATATATGCAAGAAGACTTAAAAATTCACTGTACATTTCAGTTAGTTATTTGTCTCCCTTTTAATTGTTTTCTTCATTTCAGATTTATCTTTTCTCTTATTTAACTGTCATTACTCTGGTAATAACAATCCTATGTTACTAACAAGCTAATTTGAAAAAGGTGACCAACTTAAACTTACATTTTTGTTTTTTTCACACTAAAAAGTATTTTCTGTATTTCTAAGCCTACTTTTTGAAGTTGCTTTTTTCTTCTCTGTCACACAATGTATTTCCTCAATATGTGACAAGAAACGCCTTTCTATTCCATGATGACAAAGCATTTATCACTGCCATCTTCCATCTGTAGCCCTGTCTCTGTGGTTGTAAACAATGAACTGAGTATTTTCTTAAATAAAACAAGTTATTTTACTTGGGAATAAGTAAAAAAAATAGCTGCATGGAGGCATAGTTGTTGGCGCCGTTGCCATGCAGCAAATTTCAGCCTGGAGCATTTTTCACTTGGAGTTCAGATGGGCACAAGCAATTAAAAAACATGAGTGTTAACTTCATTGACTAGGCAAGGCAAGGCAAATTTATTTGTATAGCACAATTCAGTACAAATTCAATTCAAAGTGCTTTACATGATTAAAATACAGGAAGATAAAACAGAATTAAAGCAAGTAGGAAAAAATAAAAAAATTAAAAAAATTAAAAATGCAGAAACAAAAAAGAATATTAAAAACAGTTGGACTAAAGAAAATATGTTTTAGTTGAACTGTTTAACTAGAACAGTCGCAGGCAATCCTAAACAAATGTGTTTTTAGTCTTGATTTAAAGGAACTTTTACAGTTTTCTGGAAGTTTGTTCCAGATAAGTGGAGCATAGGAACTAAATGCTGCTTCTCCATGTTTAGTTCTGGTTCTAGGTATGCAGAGCAGGCTGGAGCCAGAAGACCTGAGTGGTCTGGAGGGTTGATACACTGTTAGCAAGTCTGTGATGTATTTAGGTGCTAAGCCATTCAGCGATTTATAGACTAACAGAAGTATTTTAAAGTCTATTCTCTGAGATACAGGGTGCCAGTGTAAGGACTTTAGAACTGGGGTAATGTGCTCTACTTTCTTAGTCTTAGTGAGGACACGGACAGCAGCGTTCTGGATCTGCTGCAGCTGTCTGATCCACTTTTTAGGCAGACCTGTGAAAACACCGTTGCAGTAATCAATTCGACTAAAAATAAACGCATGGATTCGTTTTTCCAGATCGTGCTGAGACATTAGTCCTTTAATCCTGGAAATGTTCTTGAGGTGATAGAAAGCCGACCTTGTAATTGTCTTTAAATGCTTTTGGAGGTTCAAGTCTGAATCCAGTACTACACCTAGATTTCGGGCCTGATCAGTGGTTACTAGCTGAAGCGACTGAAGCTGTGTGCTAACTTTAGATCTCTCCTCTACTGGTCCAAAGATTATTACTCTAGTTTTGTTTTTATTCAGTTGAAGAAAATTATGGCACATCCAGGCATTGATTTCTTCTAAGCATTTCCTCAGTGCTTGAATTGGTTAATAGTCACCTGGTGACATGGTGATGTAAAGCTGTGTGTCGTCAGCATAGTTATGGTAGCCGATGTTGTTTTTTATTAACTGAGCGAGAGGGAGCATGTAGATATTGAATAAGAGGGAACCCAGGATGGACCCTTGGGGAACCCCACATGTGATTGTTTTCAACTCTGATGTAAAGTTGCCTACTGACACAAAAAAGTCCCTGTCCTTTAAGTAGGATTTAAACCGTTTGAGAGCTGTACCAGAGAGGCCGAAACAGTTTTCCAGGCGTTCTAACAGGATGGAGTGATCAACAGTATCGAATGCTGCACTGAGGTCCAATAGTACCAGACTGAAATAATCTAACCTTTGACATAGATGGGTGTAAGCATTGTTGTTTTCTTGTGTGTCTCTCGGTTACCCTGTGATAAAGCAGCAGGCTGTCCGGGTTGTGTCTCTTGCACAATGACCACTGGAGATGGGTACCAGACCCTTGCAGCCCTGCAAGGAAAAGCAAGATATAGACAACACATTTTTCCTAATTAATTTGCATCAGCACTTATTCACCTTTTGCTTTTTTATAAGCCAGTTGATCAGAATCAGAATCAGAATCAGAATCAAGTTTATTGCCAAGTAGGTTTGCACTTACAAGGAATTTGACTTGGTGTTGTTGGTGCAGACAAAAAAACAAAACAAAATAGCAAAATAAGATAGAATATATATAAAATATATATATATATATATATATATATATATATATATATATATATATATATATATACACAGAAGCTATATACAAACAGTAGACTGTGCGTTAATGTAACGCAGAAATCCTGAATGGGGGAGAGAAACATTGTCCAGTGTCACGGGCGGGTCTTGGCCTTGTTGATAAGGCCGATAGCAGATGGGAAAAAACTGTTTTTGTGACGGGAGGTTCTGGTCCTGATGGACCGCAGCCTCCTGCCAGAGGGAAGTGACTGAAATAGTCTGTGACTGGGGTGCGAGGGATCAGCCACAATCTTCCCTGCACGCCTCAGAGTCCTGGAGGCGTGCAGCTCCTGGAGAGATGGGAGGTTGCAGCCAATCACCTTCTCTGCAGACCGGATGACACGCTGCAGTCTGCTCTTGTCCTTGGCGGTGGCACCAGCGTACCAGATGGTGATGGAGGAAGTGAGGATGGACTCAATGATGGAGGAGTAGAACTGCACCATCATTGTCCTGGGCAGATTGAATTTCTTCAGCTGCCGCAGGAAGTACATCCTCTGCTGGGCTTTCTTGGTGAGGGAGTCGATGTTCAGCTCCCACTTTAGGTCCTGAGAGATGATAGATCCCAGGAAGCGGAAAGACTCCACAGTGTCAATAGTGGAGTCACAGAGGGTGATGGGGGTAGCTGGGGCTGCGCTCTTTCTAAAGTCTACAACCAACTCCACTGTTTTTAGAGCGTTGAGCTCCAGGTTGTTCTCCCTGCACCAGGTCACCAGATGGTCAGCCTCCCACCTGTAGGCGGACTCGTCACCATCGGAGATCAGTCCGATGAGAGTGGTGTCGTCTGCGAACTTCAGGAGCTTGACAGACTGATGACTGGAGGTGCAGATGGAGAAAAATGTTGGATTGCACCATCATCTGAGTATTCTATTTTCTTTTTATCACCTCATGTGATACATTACCATAAGTGATTTTTAAGAGCCAGACAAAATGTTGGTGTAGGCAAAATAAAAACAGACATACATTACTAGAATGCAGGTTTACCCTCAAAATGCCAAGTGCCAAGACACCTTTACTTCAGATTAATCATGCTTTTTTTTTGCAAATATAGATAACAAATTCTAAACCTCAAATCTACTCATATTTTATGTCCTAACAAAATGCCCCCTGCTATTGTGTTGCAGTCTGAATCAATCTTTAATTTATACACTTAAATTGGAGCTCCCTACCTCAGCACTATTAGTCTTGTCCTGGGTGATTGTTGGGGTATACATTACTGCCCAATCTATCATTGTTATTACTCAGGATCATTATTACTTAACTTTTCGTATTTCTTGGCATATTTCTTGATTCCTGTCAATAAAATTAATATGAAAATGAGTCACCAGCCTAAACACAAAAATTATGAAAAAAAATGCACTCTAAATCTTTTGAAAATGAAATGTAGACCAACTCTTAGACTCCTAGTTATGTTAGCAAAAAAGAATGCAATACATTTATATAAATGAAAATTCAATCTAATATAGTGTACTTGGTGCAAGTAACCAACAACATGCTTTTTTATTCTTTTTAAAAAATGCCAAAGACATTTCAGGTACAAAACTCTTTCTTAGGTAAGCAGTCTCTCTCTAACTCTGGCTCTCTTTCTCCCTTTCTTCGGAGGGAGGTTATATCCTTGTTTGACAACTCCCTTATGAGTGAAGAAAAAAGATAGAATACAGAAAGCTGAGAGTGAAGGCTAGGCTGAATGAATGCCAAAAAACATTAGGTAAACCCTTTGGGCCTGACAAACCTGCGGAGACCAGGGGATCTAATCATTAGCCATTATGAGCTAGTGGTGACTTGAATAGTAAAATTCTAAAGTTGGAAGAGAAACTATATGATGAGACTACTAATTCAGCTTGGCATGGATTAGATCCTGGAATCTAATATATAAAGATTGGCAGACGTACACTCACCAGCCACTTTATTAGGTACCCCATTCTAGTAACGGGTTGGACCCCCTTTTGCCTTCAGAACTGCCTCAATTCTTCGTGGCATAGATTCAACAAGGTGCTGGAAGCATTCCTCAGGGAGTTTGGTCCATATTGACATGATGGCATCACACAGTTGCCGCAGATTTGTCGGTTGCACATCCATGATGCGAATCTCCCGTTCCACCACATCCCAAAGATGCTCTATTGGATTGAGATCTGGTGACCGTGGAGGCCATTTGAGTACAGTGAACTCATTGTCATGTTCAAGAAACCAGTCTGAGATGATTCCAGCTTTATGACATGGCGCATTATCCTGCTGAAAGTAGCCATCAGTAGTTGGGTACATTGTGGTCATAAAGGGATGGACATGGTCAGCAACAATACTCAGGTAGGCTGTGGCGTTGTAACGATGCTCAATTGGTACCAAGGGGCCCAAAGAGTGCCAAGAAAATATTCCCCACACCATGACACCACCACCACCAGCCTGAACCGTTTATACAAGGCAGGATGGATCCATGCTTTCATGTTGTAGACGCCAAATTCTGACCCTACCATCCACATGTCGCAGCAGAAATCGAGACTCATCAGACCAGGCAACGTTTTTCCAATCTTCTATTGTCCAATTTCGATGAGCTTGTGCCAATTGTAGCCTCAGTTTCCTGTTTTTAGCTGAAAGGAGTGGCATCCGGTGTGGTCTTCTGCTGCTGTAGCCCATCTGCCTCAAAGTTCGACATACTGTGCGTTCAGAGATGCTCTTCTGCCCACCTTGGTTGTAACGGGTGGTTATTTGAGTCACTGTTGCCCTTCTATCAGTTTGAACCAGTCTGGCCATTCTCCTCTGACCTCTGGCATCAACAAGGCATTTCCACCCACAGAACTGCCGCTCACTGGATATTTTTTCTTTTTCAGACCATTCTCTGTAAACCCTAGAGATGGTTGTGCGTGAAAATCCCAGTAGATCAGCAGTTTCTGAAATACTCAGACCAGCCCTTCTGGCATCAACAATCATGCCACGTTCAAAGTCACTCAAATCACCTTTCGTCCCCATACTGATGCTCGGTTTGAACTGCAGGAGATTGTCTTGACCATGTCTACATGCCTAAATGCACTGAGTTGCCGCCATGTGATTGGCTGCTTAGAAATTAAGTGTTAACGAGCAGTTGGACAGGTGTACCTAATAAAGTCGCCGGTGAGTGTACAGTAACTGTGCAACGGAAATAATAAGATTTTGCCCACACACTTACAGACCTACAGTACTGCGAGGGTCGTGGGATTTGATCAGCATATTCACCTGTATTTGGTCGATTTGGTGAAGGTATATGATTGTGTTGCCTGAGGAATGTTTTGGTAGAGGTTTATGATCATGTTGTGGTGAGTGAATGATTAGCCATGGGTTGGGGCTGTATGACTACAGTTTATTTGGAGTTGCCTTTAAGAGTCTGTGGGCACTCAGTAAGATCTGTGCTCACATCCTCAGAACTGACTCAAGTTTATTCTCAGTGAGAATTGTACTCTCAGTGCTGCACCTTGTCTCTGTTCGTGTTTCTGTTTTGGTGTCTGTTGACAAGTTTTCAGGATTGTGGAGATAAAGGTGACAGATTTAGAAACATATCATTCTCTTATTGCAAACTTCTCATCTTTATCCTGGTGGCTTATCCTGGTATGTTAGTGTTAAATCTCTATCTCTCTGACCACAATTTAATTAACAAATGAAGCATGTAACAGAATAAAATAAAAAAGGCAGCAGAAGTAAGAAGTCTAAGAACTCTTTAGTCAGTCAGTAAACCCATCTTTATCAATGAATCAAAATATAAATAAACATTGTTTGATTGATAAATGGAACGGACAAGGTAATGATGATTTCAACAAACATGTACTTCAGATCCCTAAATAAAGACAAGACTCAGTAAATGACAGAAGTTGCTGGTAATGCACAATGTGAACCAGGATAGAACCAATTTTTGTACTTTCACACGACATTTAGCCGAGACAACAGAATGCAGAAATATGCTTTATGCTACTCAAAAAGACACTAAGAAAAAATTTAAAATAGTTTTTTCAGAAATTTTAGAGGAAGGTTCACTCTGAAGTTGAGTTGAGGTTTATCTTCTTTTGTAGCCTCTTCAAACGAGGTTGCATTGCCTAATGTTTATCATTAACTTTTGCAGAAACAATAAAATGTGTTAAAGATAATGATAAATATTATTGGTCTAAAAAGAAAGTGTGGTTTCTTGTAAACATGCCAAAATAATTACTTCCTACATTTTTTAAATCAAAGATAGGCCGCATTTGTTAACCTGGCAGTGGCAACATTGATGTATGTAGAACTGAGTTTAGTTCTACGTTATCTATCTGGGATGGTTGCCTTTTAGTCTTTCCTTAGAAAGGAGATACATTTAGTACAATATTTCGAGCTGATGGGTGACATGCCAGCTAGTACCCCCCTTCAATAATACGCTTTCAGCCAATCGTAGCAGTGAACTGTGACAGTTCATAAGCTGATAAATTGAATTTTTTACTAATCCTGTTAGAAGGAAAGCACAGACATCTTTCCCGTCTAAAAATGCACAAAGTGCTTTTCTTTTCCCCTTTTAAAAAAAGAAATGTTTTGCTATTTTAGCTAAAACCAAGTCAATTACAGTATTGATAGGTGAGTATCACCTTCCAGCATAGCCATGTTTGTAATGTCCCAGCAAGGCCCTTCTGACAGTCGTCGTTCATTCCTACAAGTCCCACCCCAAAAATCACTGCTGGCATGTCATTGGTCCAACCGGCTGGTTGCTCGTAGACCGACGTATTATCCGGAGTCTTTCAAGATGGATTAATTGTGAGACCAAAAGCTCAGATCTCATGACAATCCAGCTTGCAGTGCAAGGTTACATTATTTAAACCTGTAAACATAGAATTTAACTTCAGTGTTTATCGCCTACATCATATGAACATTATCTGAATATGTTGTGATGTTGTATTATGTCAATTTTGTTTCACAGCACAGTAGATCACTGCTATGGTTGTGAGGTGTTCAATGTGCTAAGATTTTTTCCTTGGTGAAAGGAATGAATATTGTGGTGGTTCTTTTTGCAAATAACTCTGTTTACCTGGCCTCAGTATATACAGCTTTTGTCCAAGATGAGAGTGGTCAGAGAGATGTTCGTTGCTACTTTCCTGATACTAGACCTGTAGAAGTCATACACTGAGCAAAAATCAGCACTGATGATCTTTTTCTGTTTTGTGGATAAACTAAAATAAGAAGAGACGGGTGTGCACAAAATTGACTGAATTATAGCAGTGCAGTAGAAATAGACAAGCAGATCCTGTGCAGACCCGGCTGCAGAAAGAAATTAAAGGGGGGGCATTCCATTTTTTTGAGGGGGCACACTTTTTCAGCAAAAATTTGATTTACTTCAAGCTTAACACTAGCTTTGTGACCATTCATTCAGTAAAAGAAATCTCAAATCTTTATAAAAACATTTATTAAAATTATTTTAAAATCTTTTAAGAATAATTTGCTGAATTAGAAATCAGCATTTGTTTGATTCTTAGTGTTAGAAAAAAATGTGTCCTGACAGGTTTTCTGAACCCTGTTCCTCTGTTGTTTGATTGGATGTTGTCTTTAGTCGTCTGTTTGATTGGTTAAATTGTATGATTGACAGAATGAGAGAGGAATAATAGAAAGCTGGCTACGCTGAGTTAAAGGATAAAAAATTAAAAAAAAGACGGCTGTCAGTCCAGGGCGGGCACAGGCGCCTTCGTGGGCGGACACGGCCCCACAATGCCCGCCCATTCCGCCGGGTCTGATCCTGTGACATGTTGTGCTTCCTTAGTTGCTGCTGAGGATGGTGAAAGGAAGTAGTTTGGGTGAGAGAAAAAGAGAGAAAACTATTAATTACAGGATTAATTGGGCTTTAGGCTTTGTTTGTTTAACATTGCTTCAACCTATTATCCATGTAACTGAAAAGAAATTATAATTAGTTTTTGCATTTGAAATGATGAAAATGGCACATTAAAGATAGCAAAGCATGGGATTAGAGATGCAGATATCTATCTGAAGAAGGATCATACAATCAAAAAAGTTGCGATGGAAGAAGTCTGCAGCCCAGACTTAACGTCTTTTAAAAACGTCCTTGCACTTAAACAACATTATACTTCAGGTGAGTGTTTAACTGAAAGCAATGCCAAAAATGCTTTAAATGTTTTATTCAGTCAATAAATATATGGGTTGATAGTAGTAGATTATTTAGAGCATGTTCTAATATTATCAACTTAGTTTTTCTTCAAGTGTGAACCATCAGTGGACATAATTAATACATCTACAGTAGTAGACATAGAAAATGTACCAAACCAGGGTTTGCCAACCATGCATCTCTAAGATCCTCTATAGGGGATCTTAGAAGGCAACTTATGCCACAATGTTAACAACAAAAAAATGCTATAAACATATAAATCATGTTTTTGCATTTTTTTATGTTTTGTGAGAAATTGGTATGGTATTTCTGAAACAGAGCCAAACTAGTTATTTAATTAGTCGCCATGTCTTACACAATTTTGAATACAATCATCATTTTTGGTTTTGGGGTTGCAGTGGGAGAGACTCTTATCAACAAGCCAATACATACAGCCCAGCAATTACCCTAACACTTATTCCACTTTAGTCTTAAGCCTCTGCACATATCATAACTCTTCATATTACCAAAAATGCACACACACAAAAAAAAACAGAGATGGTCTTGGGATGTGGAATGCCCAATCCAGTGGACAAGGGGGGTTGTAACAATTACAGTGCTCCCTTATGTCGGAAACTGCCCCATATCGATAATTTAGAATTTTTTCAAAGACTTTTAGGATTTATCTTGTCTTAATTTAAATTATCCTTTGTTTATTTGATTTGTGTCTTTATTATACCAAGAGCCTGACTGATATGGGATTTTGAAGACCGATACCGATATAAGACGATATCCGATATATATCAGACAGAATATACACTCACCGGCCACTTTATTAGGTACACCTGTCCAACTGCTCTTTAACACTTAATTTCTACGCAGCCAATCACATGGTGGCAACTCAGTGCATTTAGGCATGTAGACATGGTCAAGACAATCTCCTGCAGTTCAAACCGAGCATCAGTATGGGGAAGAAAGGTGATTTGAGTGACTTTGAACATGGCATGATTGTTGGTGCCAGAAGGGCTGGTCTGAGTATTTCGGAAACTGCTGATCTACTGGGATTTTCACGCACAACCATCTCTAGGGTTTACAGAGAATGGTCCGAAAAAGAAAAAACATCCAGTGAGCGGCAGTTCTGTGGGCGGAAATCCCTTGTTGATGCCAGAGGTCAGAGGAGAATGGCCAGACTGGTTCGAGCTGATAGAAGGGCAACAGTGACTCAAATAACCACCCGTTACAACCAAGGTGGGCAGAAGAGCATCTCTGAATGCACAGTACGTCACACTTTGAGGCAGATGGGCTACAGCAGCAGAAGACCACACCGGGTGCCACTCCTTTCAGCTAAGAACAGGAAACTGAGGCTAGAATTTGCACAAGCTCATCGAAATTGGACAATAGAAGATTGGAAAAACGTTGCCTGGTCTGATGAGTCTCGATTTCTGCTGCAACATTCGGATGGTAGGGTCAGAATTTGGCGTCTACAACATGAAAGCATGGATCCATCCTGCCTTGTATAAACAGTTCAGGCTGGTGGTGGTGGTGTCATGGTGTGGGGAATATTTTCTTGCCACTCTTTGTGCCCCTTGGTGCCAATGGAGCATTGTTGCAACCACTGCATGAAAAGTGAGATTTTCGTCCCCGTAAACCCCCGTAAACTCCCGCAGATCTGCCTGATTTTCGTCAGTTTCCGACAATTTGCAACCCGTGCTTGTCCGCGTTTGTCGTGCCACAAATTGTCGGAAACGTACCGTGACGTATGTGGAGAGCGATCAGCTGTACTAATGGCCCTAATTAGCATATGAATGCAGCAAACCCGCGCGGCTGGCCAGGTCTGGCTTGAATAACCTTCTCAGTATTGGCTGAAACCACTATTCTCAAACAAGTGAAATCGCTCGTGATTGGCAGCAAAACCACACGTGGCCACGCCAGGCTTTAATTTTCTTACCGAGTATTGGACGGAACCACTTCTTTTTAAACAAGTAAAGTCGCTCGTGATTGGTTGGCATATATATATATTTGCATATATATATTTATTCATATATATATATATATATATTTATTCATTCATATATATATATATATATATATATTCATATATTTATTCATTCATATGGTGTGTATTTATGTTATCCTACACTACTACACAATTATTAGGCTACCATCAAGGACATGGATGAATTTATACAGGAAATGAACATTTGCCAGGAAGCTGTTTATGCAAAGAAAGAGCTTTATTAAAACACACACAACTATATACAACGCGTATCCAAACACATGCGTATCTAAAAATTACAACTCCGTGAACGGTCCGTTTGCTTCCTCGGGGTTGGAGGTAACAGGCAGTATTCCCTCCGAGGCAGGTCCGATGTGCAGACGCATACTGTGCGTGGCCTTGTACTAAGGCATCGCTTCTAACCGGGACTGCAGCTTAACACAGAGTTCAGTGAGATCCGGCCTACGAAATGGCGGCGACCGTACAATCCATCCAGAGACACCGCCGACGACGCCATCTTCTTCGTCGGACATGAGGTCGACGGTGGCGGACTTACAGAGTTCCACTTCCTCATCTGCCAGCACACTCTGCCTCGCCTTCAGCAGCTGAAAAAAAAAAACAATGAATCAGCGCACTGCATATGGACACAACACATCTATCAATGCACCTGAAAAATAGTCACCAAATAAAGTCTTACCCTCTTTCTTCTGGCCCGACTCCGAGCAGATAGCCTGGCAGC
The DNA here is from genome assembly GCF_016077235.1 of Cyprinodon tularosa. Taxonomy (NCBI): domain Eukaryota; kingdom Metazoa; phylum Chordata; class Actinopteri; order Cyprinodontiformes; family Cyprinodontidae; genus Cyprinodon; species Cyprinodon tularosa. Next base: position 445,885 of record NW_024039120.1, on the reverse strand, counting down.
CTCCGCAGGCAGCGTGCTGGCTAGCAGCGTGTATCTGAAGCTCCTGCATACCGTCTCATAATACGTCTTACAGGCAGCTGGAAAACAATTAAATGAGAGTGGTATGAATAAAAAAAAATCAAACGCAAGTCACAGTAACAAGGAAGGAGAAAACATTAAAACAAGTCACTTACACACAATGTCGTCTTTATCAACATCGTGCAAATCCGAGCAAATAGGAGGTCACCGCCTCATTGTGAGGCGACTGTAGTCTGTGAAAAAAAAAAAAAAGTACAGCTATGGTCGGTATCCATCTGTATCCATGTCCTTTTACCGCAGAATGAAAGCATATTCTTTAAACCTTACCCCTGCTCCGGTTCATAGCGCCTGCAATTAGTCTCCGAGTTGTTAAGACGGCATACTGGTTCCTGTGAATCACAAAAAATACACTTTAATAAAGCTTTAGGCTAGGCTGCTTTTAGCTTACCTAGCTAGGCTAAGTTGTCTTTAGCTTGCCTAGCTAAGCTAGGCTGCTTTTAGCATAGCTACCAGTAATCGAACATATATTTACCGCTAGCGTGGCGTTGTGCACCCGTCTTCTCTTCCTCGAGTTCGTATATCCCGCAAAGTTGCTCGACTGCAGAGCCTGGAGTGCATCGAATTCTCCAGCTGAGTGAGCCGCTCATTCATGTCGGCAGTATGTTGGGCAAGCTGACGAGACAGTCCGCTGATAGCAATCAGCAGTTTCTTCTCGTCCGTCTGCGGGCTGGCCGAAAGTTGTGGACTAAGAGCAGTTGGAGGCGAGTTGAACGCGAGACGTCGTGCAGCCATTGTTCACGTAACAACAAAATACAAACACGGTAACTGGAGATGAAGCTCTTCTGAGTATAGTAACACAAACATGTCTGCTAATATGCTGGTCTCGCGAGAAGTCGTAGTGCACAAAAGCTCACACGTGATTGGACGACGGGGCCGAAGGCTCATCAGGCTCCTCCAATCACATACGACGTCATTGTTATACGGAAGGACTCGCGAGAAGAGCTCGCGTCGCTCCATTCTGGAAGGTGGCGGTATTGCACCTATAAATTGTTTGCAATTGCAATTGTTTGTCTCCATAAGATTGAATTTGAGCAGGTGGACATTAGAGATAATAAATGCAACAACAAGTTTTTGAATCAATATTCTATAAATAATATGTACCCAGGAAGAACAAAAAGCACAGCTCTCTTACAAAATTTTAAGAAATCTATGATAGTCAAAATTAGGACAAATTATTTGAAATTCCCAATTTCTCCTAAATATAAAGAATTACAATTTAAAATAATAAATAACATATATCCTTCAAATGAGTTTTTAAGAGAGAGATTTAAGTTTAATGTTGAGAATTGTGGCTTTTGTACAACTAAATTGGAAACAACTAAACATCTTTTTTATGAATGTAAAGAAGTATTAAACTTATGGGATCAACTTCGAACCTTTCTGTCTTCTAAAACAATAAATTTAGATTTTATTTCCTGGCAAAACATTCAATTCGGTTTATCCATTAAAGAAAAAAATTTTGGAATTTTTAATCAATATTCTAATAATTGTAACAAAGTATTATATCCATAAATGTCGCTATGCAAAATGCTCCCTCTCAATCTCTGCTCTCAAAAATGAACTTTCCCTTTTCAAAAGATGTCTGAGAAAGATGCAGAATTTAAATGCAATTAAATTGTTTGAGTTAATTGAAGAATTTCAGTTGGTAGTCCCCACTGATTAATTTACTTTAACTACTATTATTATTTTATTTATTTTTATTTATTTTATTTTATTTTATACTTTGTTCCAGCCTGTGCATTTAATTTTATTTTTCAAAAGCAGGAGTTGTGATATTTCTTCTTGTATTGAAATATTTGTTATTGACTTGTTATTTGAGATTGTTATTGTTTTCTTATATATTCAATAACAAAAAAAAAAAAAAAAAAAAAAAGTGGAAATCTAAAAAAAAAATTAACCATTACAGCCAACTGATTCTGATTAAAACTAATTTTTGAAATAAATTATTTTGTGTATTTTTTTTACATAACATTTGCATACACAGTAATCTAGCGTACTTTAACTAAATAAATCAATTCAAGCTAAAATGTAAGAGTCTATAATTAGGCTATACTGAGCCTGATCTATTTCTACCATCTATTTGGGGGATATTTATTGCCACACTTTGGGCCACTTAAAACCAATTTAGCATGCTGACCTATGTCCTTATGACCACAGTGTACCAATCTTCTGATGGCTACTTCCAACAGGATAATGCGCCATGTTATAAAGTGAATCATCTCAGAATCATTTCTTGAAACTTTTCCACTTAAGTAATTGTGAATTGAGCATATTGACAGACAACATTTTATTTTTTATCTTAAATGCAAATTTAAAAAAAAATAATTACTGCTCTAAATGTATTGCTCTGTCAGCTAAAGATCTGTTTTGGTCTCTATACTTTAATTAAATAAATCAATTCAAGCTAAAATGTAAGAGGCTATACCTGATCTCTTTGTATCAGAGATTTTCTTACCCAGGGTTGCAGGGGGGGGGGGGTAAACCCCCCCCCTGCAACCCTGGTTTGCATTTGTATAGCTCACAGCATGTTCATTTACATGTTAAAGCCTCCCCTAGAATTCCATGGGGGGGAGGCATGGGGGGAACACTGCCTAAGAAATTCCACGTCAATTTCTGACAATTTACGGGAGTTTTCGTCGAAGCCTGCAAATTGCTGTAAACTGCCGCTAACCTGAAGTTCCACGACAATCTACAGTGCCGTATATTAACGAAAATCCCACTTTTCATGCAGTGAACGCCACAGCCTACCTGAGTATTGTTGCTGACCATGTCCATCCCTTTATGACCACAATGTACCCAACTTCTGATGGCTACTTTCAGCAGAATAACGCGCCATGTCATAAAGCTAGAATCATCTCAGACTGGTTTCTTGAACATGACAATGAGTTCATTGTACTCAAACGGCCTCCACAGTCACCAGATCTCAATCCAATAGAGCATATTTGGGATGTGGTGGAACGGGAGATTCGCATCGTGGATGTGCAGCCGACAAATCTGCGGCAACTGTGTGATGCCATCATGTCAATATGGACCACACTCCCTGAGGAATGCTTCCAGCACATTGTTGAATCTATGCCACGAAGAATTGAGGCAGTTCTGAAGGCAAAAGGGGGTCCAACCCGTTACTAGCATGGGGTACCTAATAAAGTGGCCGGTGAGTGTATATCTATATATTTTTTTTTTAAACTAAACATGGACATACAACGGATATGCAATGTTCTACTGTAGTCCATGTCAAATTTTTATTATAATCAAAAATATGATGAGACAAAGAATCAAAATATAGAATTAAAATTGTCAAGTTTAATTTGAGCACTGTCAACATAACACTATAAACACAATAAATCTTTCTTGTGTTAATTTAGATAGGGCCTAAAATTTGTGATTTTTTTTGGCCTTACTGCTGCTGGAGACCTTACTAACTTTAACGCCGCAGATGCTGCATCCAACAGCTGTTACATCCTTCATGAAGTGGCACACCACCCTGGAGAGAAATATCTGCTGTGCTGCTGCCATCAACACCTTTGTTTATAGATGTTCGAGATCGGCCTGTATTTCAGAGTAGTCCTGTTTCTCTGACTGTGACTGGCTGGAAGTTCTCTCTTCATCCTCTGACATAGGAGCTGGCTCAGGGCTTGTCTTCCTGGCTGTGTTTTTCCTGGACGGGGCTACCTTTGGAGCTGGTTTACAGTTGCCTTTTGTATCTCTGCTTCTTTTTTTATGTCTGCTTCTGTCTCCTTGAACCCCAGTTGGCTTTGGCAGATGGCCATTCACACTGAGCCTGGTTCTGCTGGAGGTTTCGTCCTGTTAAAAGGGAGTTTTTCCTCTACACTGTCACTACAAGCATGCATAGTGTGAGGGATTGCCTTTGAGTCAATGAGTCGATGCAATCAACTGCTTTTCCATAGACAGACTTTGACTGTATGATCTGGTTGAATTTTAACCCATTTAGACCGGGAAAGCATTACTGCATTTCTACCATTCAAGCCGGGGGCGCTGTTGCGTAATTCTACCATTGACGCCGGGAGAGCATATAAGTCAGTTTCCGTGTATACAGGTTTTTGCACCTCCTGTCGGCCTCTAGGCCAATGAAATGCATCAGAATAGAGGCAAAGGAGTGACGTAATTACCCTCTGGTCATTGTTTGGGCAGTTTTTTTCAAGCAAACATGGAGGAGTTTGACAGAGAAGAGTTGTCGGAAGGCAGTGACTTTGAGGAGTGTGTCGGCTTTGATGACGGTATAGATGAAAATGATGACTTTGAACGCGCTGAACCAATCGACCGGGATTTGTGGTTAAGACATATGTTCGAAGACGACGAGCCGGACGCTAGCGACGATGAGTTTAAAGGTTTTGACAGTGACTGGAAGACGGAGAACTACCACCGCAATGCACGGAGTGTTTTCAACCGCACACCGGGGGTGAAAGTTGATTTGCCTGCAGACGCCACACTGCTGCAGGCATTTGAGCATATTTTTAATGAAGAGCTTTGGATGCATCTCGTTACCGAGACGAATAGGTACAGTGACCAAACAAACCAAACTCCAACAAGAGCAAATATGGCAAAGTGGTCACCCATGACTGTGATGAAGATGAAGACATTTATTGGGCTGTGTATGGGCATGGGACTTCTTGTGTTGCCAGTACGAAGAGATTATTGGCGACAGAGTAAACCTCTCTTCAGGACGCAGTTCCCCCAAAATATGTCCCAGGACAGATTTGTGGCCATCTGGAGGTAAGTTGTATTGCAATTTATAACACAGACATATGCATTATTATGCATAATAATACTGTTAATAAGTAATCATCAGATAGTTATTTATGTAATGTTTATTCTTTATTTTAAAAACGTTTTATATTGCACATTCTCAATGAAGAATTTTTTTTGGAAGAATTTCAAAGATAAAATATATTTTGAGTTACCTTACACTTTTTGTTCATCACATAATTACATGTGTCTTCAGTCATAATCTACAATGTGAATAGTGTTGAAAATAAAAAAAATAAACAACTGTATGCCAAATGTGTTACAAAAGCTTGACAATATTTTATGTGATGCTTTCATCCAAAGTAACTTATGTGTGCATTTTTAGGTATTTACACCTTCAGAATAACCAGGCAGCAGATGTCAACAAGGATGACAAGCTATGGAAAATGCGCTGGTTTCTGAATTACCTCCTTGACCGATTCCAGGCACTGTATGAGGTAGATGGCAACGTGTCTGTAGATGAGAGCATGATCAAATTGAAAGGACCCCTCTCCTTCAGGCAGTACCTCCCCATGAAGCCGACAAAGTGGGGTGTCAAGGTATGGGTAATGGCAGAGAGCTCCACAGGATATGTGACCAACTTCCAGGTGTATGCTGGTCGTGAAGGCTCTATAGAGAAGGGTCTCGCACACCGTGTGGTGATGGAATTAGCCAGACCATATTATGGGTCTTACCTGTCCATCTATATGGACAATTTTTACACGGGGGTAACTCTGTTAGAGGAGATGAAGACCCATGGGTTGAACGCTTGCGGCACTGTTCGTGCCAACCGGACTGGACTCCCAAAGAATGAGAGGCTTAGAAAAAACACCTCAATGGAAAAGCACGAGTTCAGGGTAGCTCAGAAGGACGACCTCACGTTCTGTATTTGGCAAGACACAAAAACCGTCATGGTGCTCTCCAACAATCACGATCCAACTCAGACAGGGACAGTGAATCGAAAAAAAGACGGAGCCAACCACGTCCCGGTGGAAGTGCCAGCTTCCCTCGCAGACTACCAGAAGCACATGAAAGGTTTGTTTTGTTGGTCTTTGTAGTGCAAATGTCTGAGTTTCATGTGTGTCAACTGAGTGTTCTGTGTGTTCCAGGCGTCGATCTGCTTGATCAAATGATTGGCTATTATGGATTCCAGCATCGATCAAAGAAGTGGTGGAGGAGGGTGTTTTTCTTTTTCTTTGCTATGTCCTGCCACAATGCCTACATTGCTGCAAGGTCTGTTGGAGGAACAGCCTTCAGACACAAGTACAGAGGCTACAAACCCTGGCTGGAGGACCTGGCTGAGCAGCTCATCACACCGCACAGGACCAGGGCTGTTAATGTGACTCCTCCATCTTCTCTTCCTGCCTCACCATCTCCTACTCTTCCTCCCTCTCCAGCTCCATCTGCAGGTAGCAGAGTAGACACACCTCCTCCACAACATGACTGTGGAAAAGTCTATGACAAGCGCAAACAGTGTAGGGAGTGTTTGCTTGTCTCGGACACTGAAAAAGTAGGTGGGCCAACTGTGTATGGTTGTAAACAATGCAGCCTGCCACTGCACATTGAGTGCTTCGGCAAGCACTATCGTCGTTACATGTAAATCAGACTGTTTAAGTCATCAGTATGTTCTGTTCTTGTTCTTAACAGTTGATCAAGTCACTGACACAAGTTGATATTATTTATTATTTTCTTACTATTTTTGATTGAAAATATTAATGTTCACTTTACTTTTACATTGTTTATTTTTGTGAAGGAGTATCTAAATAAACTCAATTTCCCAGGAAAGCCACAGGTGTAAGCTTTCAAATACTTTTTGAATTTTGTTTCTATCTGCTACAGAAGCTGAGATATCAATAATTTACTAGGCATTGACACAGTTGCTGAATTTACAGAAAAACTTCAGGTTTTAGGGGTATTTTTTAAAATCGGCCATAGGTTTTTAAGGTGTTTTTTCCAGGCGTTTTAGGCCTAAATGGGTTAAAATGCCTTGAGATGACGTGTTGTTAATTGGCACTATACATATAAACTGACTGAATTGAATTGAATTGAACTTTTGGTATAATGTTGGCTGACATGTAAATAAAAAATGGCATCTCATTACAGGGAAATACCAACAGTGAAACATGGTGGTGGCAGCATCAGGAAATGGGGATTTGAATGATGAATGCAACAATATACAGACATCATGGATAAAAAATGACCTCAGAGATATTTTGACCTCAGACTGGAATTAAGTTTCCTTTTCAGCAAGACAAGAACCCAAAGCACACAGCCAGGATCTTAAAGAACTGGCTTCAGAACTACTTTGTGCTGAAGTGACCAGAATGCAATCCTGATTCTGATTGAACATCTGGACAGATCTGTAAATAGCTATGCACAGATGTCTCTAATAAAAACTGACAGGGTTTTTAGAAGTACTGTAAAGATGAATGTGTGTGAGAACTGCCTAAACATAGATGTGCTAAGCCTGTGAAATTATATTAAAATAGAATTGAGGCTGCAATTGCTGCCAGAGGTCGATCATCAAACAATGAAAATACTTTGAATACATGTGGAAATGTAATTTCTCAGTTTTCTATTGTTAATCATTTTTGAACAACCTTAAAACAGTGTTATCACAATGCCATTTTGTATTTTGTGTAGATTTTGATGAAAAAATATCAAATTTAATATAATTTACAATAAAACCTTAGCATCCTTATATACAGCAACAGCAACATAATAATTTACTGGATCCACTGTACATGTTTCCAGCTGGTAAGTTTAATTTGTTCTTGGGAAGAAAAGCATATTTTGTTAGCTAGCTTTGCACATTTTTTTTAGCAGTCATCCCTGGGTAAATGTCCACTAAATATACACAAGCAGCTAATTAGATGTTTTCCCCATGAGTCCTGTAAAAGACAGAAGACATTTGGTATTTGAAGGACTCTGCAGTTAATCTGTTTGGGGCACCAATGTCGTTTTTAGACACATTTCCCCACTGGTTAGGGGATCTCTAAAGCTTTGGCTTTTTAAAGAAGGGATTTAATATGATCGGAGTTTTGGAGCTGGTGTGGGGGCTGCTCAATGGCTACAAAGCCTCACCCCAGATGGCCTTGCACTGGCGTTCTCTGGAGATTACTGAGCCATGGAATTTTCCTAAAGGAGCCTTAGAAGGGTTTTTGTGAGGCCAAATGACACAGAAGGAGAGGTAAGTTGGCTGGTATAAATTTGAAAGACTTTATATTTGACAGCTCAGTCTACTGTTTTGGAGTATGAAGTCACATGCCCAAGTGTGTCTGCTTGCCTGCCTTTAACTTCACATTTCTCATCTGTCTGAGTGACAGGAGCGTGAGCAAGAGACTGCAGTCTTGCCTGAAAAATAAAACAATCTAATTTTATAGTATTTCTATCATCCCTTTGCAACAGTGGGCCATAAAGCTGGCCTATGAGATTCTGGTCAGGTCAGATATATTGTCCCCACACTCTCAGTCAGAGTAAGCCTTTGGGCTAGTATGATAGATGACATGGCATGTGTAGAAAGCAATTTTGAGACAATTCTTTGCCATCTGGCAACCCTGTTAACAAAATGTATATCTTGAAGATTTAAATTTTAAATAAATATATTTCCCCTTTCCATAGCTTTGCCATTTGAGTTCAAAAAGTAGAATTTGGGTAAGAGATAGTTTATAAGTCTTTCATAAGGTTTGCACAAAGCAACAGTTACCCAAGTTTATCTGTTGCTTTGTGTACCCATGGGTATTGCTACTGGCACACCAACATATCTGTTAAGAAATTTGAATACACTCTTTACTTTGGGCACTTAAGTACAGCAATGAAGCCTATGAAGCTGGTTGACAGTTACCTTTTGTATCTTTGCTTCTTTCTGTATGTCTGCTTCTGTCTCCTTGAACCCCAGTCTGCCTCGGCAGTTGGCTAGTCACGCTAAACCTGGTTCAGCTTGTTGTGATATATTGCCCAAAATGGAGCTTTAATCACCTTAATCACAGACCAATCAGCCGATACTCCGACAGGAAGTGCCCCCACGTCACTCATGGCACAGACCAATCAGCCGATACTCCAACAGGAAGTGCCCCCGCGTCACTCATGGCTTAAAACGCAGCGCGCACACATTTTTTTTCTCTTTTTACATGGGTGTAAAAGCCCGTCAGGAGAGGCTCGTTTCACATGTAATAACAGAAGAAAGCTGACTGGAAGTAGCTTTCGTTTTCCTGCATCAAAAGTCACGGATCGCAGTGTTCCATCGTGCATAGCAGCTGCGCCAATTGGGGAGACGGAAGCCTTTGAGGCTGACCACGAAGTGAGTATCGTTTTCCCCCTTCTTTTTGGACGGATCGGCCGGGAGGACGCTCCTCACCGATTACTTTCGCAAAATCCATCCTCTTCGACTTGTGAGCATATCAAGCCCTCTGCTGTAGCACCGAACTAACTGAACTTTCCCGAGGGCGAGACCGGTGCCGAGAAACCCTCTGCGCGGCCGAAACCAAGCCACGGTTCCCTTCGAAACACCAATCCTTCACGGAGGGAAGGCAGCTCACAGTAAATCAATTTCCTTTCCTTTTGATGCATTAATGAGGTGCTTCGCTCGGCGAGAGAGACAGGTAGATTCAGGGATTTGAATTAATGGTGATTTTTAATCTGTGCTGATTAAGAGTTTGTTCATTTGGTTGGAGTATGTGTGTGTGTGTGAGGCTGCAAGAGAAATTTCTTTCCTCTTTTTATTCCCTTTTCTATCTTCTTGTGCTTCTACCTTAAGACCATTACCAAATTACCACATTCTACCGCGTGGGGCCACGTGGTGGGAGCCATCTGGATTATAGACTGTCCCTCCCCGATTTTTCTTTGTTCCTATCACCACGTGGAGAAAAGGGGGGGGGGGATCCCTTATTCAGTTACACCCCTTCACACACACAGCTACATTGTTTGTTAATGTGTTTTGCTAAACGACTTCTTCTGCTATTGGATAATATGTTTTTGATCATTTACTGATTTTTATGCTGGATGTGTTGATTTTACATGATCAATTGCACTGTTATCATCATACCTGCTGCTATTTGTTAATGCATTTTAATCATTTACCAATTATAAGCTGGATGTATTAGTTTCACGTGATTACTTGCACTGTTATTATCATACCTGCTGCTAACAGACATTAGTGAATGTATTTAATCTGGCATATTTTGGACAATCTCAGAAGCCAGTAAACGGAATTTTATGGTTTTATTCCTTTGTTTTCTATTTCATTTTATTCCTTATTTTCGATTTCGTTAAACTAGTCATTTAATCTACCTCGTGTTTATTTTTCTAGCAGCGTATAGTGTTTGCATTGATGTTAGATTTTCTGTAATCCTGAATCATTAGAATAAAGACATCATTGGTTAATTTGTAGTGGTTTTGGTCGTTCATATAACGGAGGGTTTATCACTCAGGTTGGATCCACTCCTTTTGGTAATAGTGCGAATAAACAGAGATAAGAGGTTCTTTATTGATAATTAATAGCTCTGCTAGCCACTTAACCTGGGTCACTAGATTGGTGGAGACCCAGATTTTAACAGCCGGTCCAGGAACCCTCCAGAGGTGAATCCGCAACCCGGTAAGTAAATAATTAAAGCTACTATTGTCTAACTAAGAACGCTAAATTGATTTTACCTTCGATTTTGAATAGGTAAAATAATTAACTATAACTCCAGTTCTAGTTAACCATCTATTCATTATCTGCAGGACATTATTTTGCACAACAAGCTGGAGGTTTCCTCCTAATAAAAGGAAGTTTTTCCTCTCCACAGTCGCTACAAGCATGCTTGGTATGAGGAATTGCCTTCCAGTCAATGAGTAAATGCAATCAACTTGTTGTCCTTAGATTGAAAACTTTGAATTAATTTGACTATATAATCTGGCTGAATCATCTCTGTAAAATGCCTTGAGTGGAAATCACAGTGGACACAGTGCTAGCTCTGAATGTACATTTAGAACATATCAGTGCACACAAAAGCCTCATTAGAATCAAGAAAGATGCATGAGTAGAGAGGGATAAAGTTAAGGAGAATTCGAAGAAACAATATTCAAGCTTTGAACACGTGACTAATGACAGCTCAATCCATCGTCCAAAAAAGTAGTAGCCATTCAAAATTTTCCTACTTTCCATGACGGGTCCGTGGCTGGTCCCCTACAATTCCTTTTTACACATTAATCTTTGTACGAGCGTTAATTTCATTAACGAAAACTAAACGAAAATATTTTCGTCAACGCACATTTTTCACCGAACGAAAACTAGACGAGACGAGACGAAAATCCCCACTAATGAACAATAACTTGGAGAAAATCAGAAATAAATTTTGTGGATAAATAAAGACGAGACGAAAATGCAGTTCGGTAAATAAAGGCTGGACTAAAATCTATGGACATTTTAGTTCACGAACAAAGACGAGACGAAAATTGCATATTATTATTTTATAGTTTTTTTCAAATCCTGTCTCCTCTTCCGCCACACACCCACTTTTAAACCTGGAGCGGGTGGCACAGAGTAGCCTACAGAACACATACACAGCGAGGCGGCGACAGGTTAAAAGTAAAACATGCTTTGCCCGGGGCTCGGGAGAAAGAGGAGACGTGATATATGGACACATTTTTGCTTCATTGAAGTGGAGAACAAAACCAAATGCTTGATTTTAGTCGAAGGGAATGAATGTGGCCACATGGTAGCTGGAAAAAACACAACAAACCTGAAGAGACACGTCGCAGTTCTACACAAAGACATTACGGTAAGTTAACAGTTAACTACTGTAACTGATGTTGGTTAACTTTCATAGCATTTAGTATCCAGGCTGGCTACGTTACGTTAGCTTCTTAGCACGTCGCGGCCGTAGCCACTTGTTGATAGCATTGTATGTGAAGTTCAATTTATGCTAACTTAGATATGTTATACTGGCCGGGTAACTATAGTTTCAGTTAAATTGCAAGTTTGATTAAAGCAGACAGACACTTTATGTAATCTAGGAGCTGCAAGTGAACTATAGTTAACACAAAACACCTTGGCAGCTACAGATGTATGCTAAATTCTAAAACGAACTGAAACTATTTATCAGGATAAGACAAAATAAAAAAAATATGCCACACATAATTCAGAACAACTTTAACCTAGATTTTCATACACAAAATAGCCATTGCTAGGGGAACCACTGCAGGGATGCAAACTCCCAATGTCTTTATTTGGTGACATAAAATGCTGCTCTGTTTATCTGCACATTACTATTACAATGACATTTTATTTGAATTTGCATCAATATTAATACAACCAAAATGCATGCACACATAAAAATGTCTGCAATTTATTCCTGCATAAAATGATAGTTAGGTTGTTTGTATGAGTTTGAAATGGATTGTCAAATATCGTTTTTACAGAGACTTAGTTCCTGTTAAGGAAAAAAACAGACCTATCTGCTACTTATACACTTGGAATTCCTGTTATGCTGACATTGTATTAATTTCTGTTCCAGATTGAAGATACACCACCACCAACAACCTACCAGCCACCCAGAAACAATGACAGGCCAGCTATACAAGCTTCCTTAATTGGCCACACCTAATACAAAGCTGACTCTCAGGACCAGCAAGCTATGCCTTGTTTCACCTTAAATACTGTACCTTTATATACCATGTGAACTAGCTGGCAGGAAAGCACTTTTGTTGTATCAGTTTTCACAACATTGATCTCAAATCTATGTATTTTATTATTCTATGTGAACTAGCTTTAAACAGCCAGCACTTGTGTTAAGTTCATAAGACGCTTTATTTTATTTATTTGTTTCCTTTGTCAGGTGTATTTTATTTGTTTTAATGCAAGCATTTGTGTTTGTGTCTTTGAACCTTAACAATGTTCAAAATAAATATGCAAATATTGTAAGAATATCTTCCATGTCTGCATGTGTTCCTTAAAATAGTTTTTTTTTTTTTTATCAAAAAGATGAGAAAATGTTGAAATGTGATATAATTTTAGGAAATGTTAAATATTATGACTGACTAAAACTAGACTAAAATGTTGACGGATTTTGTTGACTAAAACTAAACGAATAAAATTATGTTTTCTTGGACTAAAATAAAGACTAAAATGCTCTGACTTTTAGTCGACTAAAACTAACTAACTAAAACTTTGTACTAACATATTCTTTCTGTAATGATTTGTCGACATTAAGATCTAAAGAGAATTGCAATCTCCCTGTAATACAGTAAAAGGCTGGAGTCAGAGTAAAAAAAATATCCAGGATAAGGAGGGGGTTACTCCAGTGGCCGGAAGTTGATGGCGATTCTGTTGGGAGTCGCAGGGAATAGGGCTGCCATTCGCCTGGCGTTTGACTGGGAAGGGCCATTTTGAAGGGCTGCTACTGTAGGATAGAACACCTGTAACGTGTTCATGTTATGGACATCCGTTTAATCTGACAAGAAAGGTAAGGAGAGCATCAGATAAAAAGGCAATGAGAACTCTGGAGGAGCTGCAGATATCTGCATGACAAGTAGTAACACACTCTACTAATCTGTCTTTCACATACAGTAGTAGCTGTTAAAAATGTCCCCACTTTCCTTGATGGGCCCTTGACTGGTCCCCTACAATTACTTTTTAAACATTATATTTTTCTTTTAATATTCTTTCGGTCATGATTTGTTAACATTAAGATATATAGAGGAGCGTTATCTCCTGGTCAGACCCTTTAATTCAGCGAAAGGCTGGAGTCAGAATAAAAAAAATATGCACATCCAGGAGAAGGTCAATGGCTGGAAGTTGGAGGGGATTTTGCTGGGAGCTGCAAGGAATTGGGCTGCTATTAGGTTGGCGTTTGACTGGGAAGTGTAATTTTGAATGGCTGCTACTGTATATTCTGCCCTCTATACAAACCCCTCTCTTATCCCAAGACTCAATTTCTAAAACATGGCAGTGCAAGCACCAGGAAAGATCTGATCTGATGGTTAAAACCAAAAATAGAGCACCACAGTACAGTTAGACAATATTGAAAGAGTGTGCAATTTTCCTTTTTGTTCATAATAATTCACTTTAATTAAATTTGTAACAGTTCAACAGCTAAGAATGATTAGCAAGACACTGCACAAGCTTAAATATTAAATTTCTGTGTGCATAACCTTGACTATAACCTTTTAATGGTTCTAGATTAATGCATATTGCTGGTGGACTGTAGCAAGATGGAATAACTGATCAAATAAAAAATTATGTGTGTGTGGTCAAGAATTTGTTTGTCAGTGTAAGGCCAATTAAGCAATATGTTTGTTTGCAGACTGCATTGCAACTGATTGCCATGAGGAATGGTGTTCTTCTTAGGTTGTTGGTTAGGTTTAGGTGAATTAATCTAAGTTTAGGGTTAGGTATGCATTGAGTTAAGTTAAGGTTCTGGTTAAGGCCAAAGGAATGAAAAGGAAATGAATTAAGTCAAAACATAAGGATAATCAAACACAATATGTGTCTGCACATGTGTGGACTTGTTTTTATTATGTTATGTATGTATATGTAATCCCTATTTCCAAGGAATATGCTACATTGCGGGGACCTCAATGTACTTGTGGGGACCACTCAACTGACACCACAAAATAGAGAGTCGAAAGCAATCATTACAACGGGACCCCTTTGTTGGTGTCTCTCCTCACCATAGCCAAACCAGGTAATTAAAAGAAAACAATAATAATAAGGAATTAAAATGTACAGAAATAGAATGAAGAGGTAACATGATAGAGTAAAAGGGAAATCATGTTTAGGAATAGAATAGAATATGGTAAAGCAATAGAATTAAAGTCTAGATTAAGTTTAGGTATTGAAATTGCTGAAGTTAGGTCTAGGAATGGACTGACATAGTACGGCAATACTAGTTAAAGTAGAAATTAGGTTTAGGTATTCAAATTACTGAAGTTAGGTTAAGGAATAGACTGACCTGGTAAGGAAATTGAAATTAAAGTCTAAATTAGGGTTAGGTATTAAAATAACTGAAATATCCCCATAAAACAGTGAAACACAATATGTGTCTATGTGCATTGGGTGTGTTTGTACAGTATGTGTGTTGTGAGTTGATATATGGCTTTAAATACCTTTTGGAGTTAACTTTAACTATTTCAGACCGAAGTCACAAGGGTCCTCTCGCCTTGGCCAATCTTCCAGGAATATGTGCAGCATTTGTTTGCCTGGCAGTAATGAGGAAAGGGAGGCCAAGAGTGTTATCAGCCGTGCCGTGATTCATTTTCTTCTAGGAGACACATAAATAGACACAAACAGCTTTGTTGCACTTCAACAGGAGATGCTCTTCATTACAACAAGAGTATGCCTCAGTAAAACTTCAATGAGCTTTGACTCTGCAGAAAAAGTGCAACCACATTTGGTAGGTATTTGGAAAAATACAGCAGCAGGCATGTTAGAACATTGTTGCTCTACAAGACATGTTTATAGAACATTCAAGGTTTCAGTATAATTAGCTTTTTACCTTTTCTCTCACAAAGATCCTTTCAAATCTTATTGTTGTAAATGCTTACCAGAGAAAGATAGTGCTGTGTATGAGAATCCTGAATGAGGTGAGCGTTTGTGTGCCTTGTGGGTCTTTCCACTGTTAATACGGTTATATGGCTGCTATGCAAAAGCAATGGGACTTAATTAAATGTCTCACCTAGAGCAGCGGAGGATCATGTTGCCACTAAATCCGGTTTGAAGTAATGCCGCACTTTATTGTGACGATCAGTGCTTCCCTAGGGGTTCAATTACAGCTAAATCTAATTGAAGGGGAACAGTGCAACAATACCACCACTCTACCCCCCACCCCAAGCCCCATACTTGTCCCTTTCCTTTTTTGTACCTCATAATCAAAGTATTCTGCATTTTAACTAAGTCGGATTACCTTGGGAAGTCTTATAAAAGTCTTTTGTAGACAAGAGACCAACAGCTGGTGGCAAGAGGTCCACAAACTCATTACCTGAGCCAAAGGTAGAATTGCCTCTACAAAAGAGTTTAATATCCTTCATTAATTGTCCTTATATAAAGTTAATTAATTAATTACAGCTGTAATGGAGTGGAATCTTCTCTGGCTTATCAGCTAAACAGGTCTTACTCATGTTAATAATGAGTTATTAAGTTGCTCAGAATTAATAGGAATATTTTCAAGTGCTGAGGGTTTTTGTGAATATTGACCAGATTTGAAACTAACTTAGCCAAAAAGCAAACTGAAAAAACATTATAAAAAGCAATATATAAATTGTATGAGGATATGATAAACCTATCACAGAATAACAATTAAAAAAAAAACAACACCAAAAAAACAAAGACACTGATGGAGTCCAATTTGAGGGAAAACACTTTGAATTCTGTGCAAAGTATATCAGTATTCTAAGAATCCATAGTCTTTCAAATTAAGCTACTAGTATCACATTAGAAAATATATTTTATTTTAGAATAAAACATACAATTCTACTAAAGCTGATATAGCTTTAGTAGTAGAAGTATTCATTCATGTACGTGTCTGAAAGAGAACAATTACGTAGAATACTATCAGCTCTGGTTAGTTGCTATTGATATTTCAAATATGCGACAAATTGTAAAAAGATCTTCTAAAATGTTATTACCTCATCTAAAAATAGCAGAAATTCTCACAGAAAATAACAGATCTTTTTCAATGCACCTCTAATCCTACCATTAATAAACTTTTAAATCCTTATGCACTTTAGTTGTGGATTAAATGTGATGTTTTAAAGGTCTATGGCACATGCAGACATCAGGGCACTTGAACCACAGCATCAACCCTTCCTGTCCTCTTTATGCTCAGGACACAGTCCGAAAGGTGATAGACAATCTAATCATCTTGAATAATTTCACATGAACCCTGTCTCAAGAGTGTCTGTGTTCGCTAGCAAAAACAGACTGCCCTCTGCCTACCATTCAGAGCAAGCTGAATGTAGAGTCTTTTACGGTGATCTCGCCTGCCTGATGCACATCGCCAACTGCTTGTTTTGCTTAGGTGCTGCTGCAAATCCAGCAAACAGGAACCACTGGTTTGGGCGCTACCTTGAAGTTGTCAGCTGCTGCTCCGAGGAGTCATTCTCTTTCCAAGAGACTGTCTCTCTTTTAAGTGAGCAAATAAATTGAAGCCCAACAAAGTTAACTCTGTTACTGTGTCGCACAAATTCACGTCTCTTCAAGTTGGACTGAATGAGCTGGGTTTTCCGAACTAGATGTTAATGTTAATGCATTGTGATTATTTGTTTATTGTTCACTGTAAAACCAAAATGAAGTTTTATTGTTTTGAATGCATTTAAGATCTCTGTCAGTTGGTGTTTATTTATCTGTGGCTACTTTGTGGGACATCCCTAAATGCATTAATCTATCAAGGCTTATATGGGAGAATTATCCTGCCATAATGCAAGAGCACATAATTTCAATTTGAGAAAAGAATTTCATCTTCTTGCACTCAAAACTTATAATGCTCACACTCAAAACATGCACTCTCTCTCAAATATTTTTCTTCTCTCTCAAATCTTTGTTTCTTCTCTCAGATTTAATGCTTCTAGCAAGAGGCTGATGATGGCGGCTGCTGGCAGATGCTGCCATCGGAGTGGCCGTGTCATGATGGGTTCACTAGTGAGACCCAGTTATGCAGAACACCACGGAGACGGAAACAGAAGTAAAAGGTTTAACAATGTTTATTGTCACAAGCACAGAGTTAACAACTGGTTCTGGTTCAGGCCTGGGGAACTGGTTCACTGGAGTCTGCGTGGGAGACAGTTCAGTTAGCGTTTGCTCAGAGGAGTTTGATTCAGACAGTTTCAGATTTGTACCTTGAGGGTTCTTGGTTAAAGCCTTGAGAGGGAAACTGTTGGGTCCGGAGATAGTTTGTTCGGCAGAGTCCGTTAGCTGCTTCAGCGTCTTACTTCTTGAGAGTGAGCTGACCTTGGCTTTGAGTTTCCAGCTCTTGGTCCAGAGCTGCATGGGAATCCAGAGAGAGACTTCAGGTTTGGCTCAGAGGGCAGGCTCGGCAGGTTAAGCTCTTCCTGAGCTTCACAGGAGAAAAACAGGTTTCCTGGAAAACAGAGACAAGGTTAGAATCCAGTCTGGATTCAAAAGTCACAAAGGTTCTCAGAGATACTAGGCTTAGGTGCTAACCAACTGGATCAACACTGCGGCGTTGAGGCAAGGTCTGAAGACAGCTTAAATACTGTGGATCCTCTGATGATGGAATGAGCCTCAGCTGTGCAGGAGGCTCAGCTGAGGAGGATCCACGGCGGACTCTGCTGGAGGAAGGTGGTACTTCTCCAGCTCCCAACAGGCTGTTGGTGCCCGCTGTCGGCCGAGGCCACTTATTGGCAGATAAACTTCTCCGTTCCATCAAGTGAATGTGACATTATAAAAGTTTTAATGCAGTTTATTAAGCAATAACATCACAATCCAAAAAAACATAAAGAATACATTTTAATACATGTTATTAAACAATGACATCACAATATAAAAACAAAAAAAGCCATTTTATTGTCGGTAAGGTTTACCACAGGCACACTCAGTAGAGTTAGACAAGCGCACCCTTTCTGAGGCTGTCGTTCTATTGGCTGGAAAGGTTGCTAGGCGATGATCCAACTCCAATCTGAGAGAGAGCAAAAACAAATCCGCAAGCAGAGCCTACAGGTTTGCGAGCGTATCTGAGACTCGAGTAGAGCGCGATTTGTGCGCGAAGAGAACGAGGCAAGCGAGAGGAGAAAATATCTGTAAAATTTAATGCTGCAATATCAAGTAACACTCACTTGCCAGTATCAAGTGAATTTTACTTTCCATTAAACATAACAGTTGTGAAGATATTAAGTAACATTTAGTTAATTACATCCAAGTTGTAAGTTAGATTTATTAAAAAAATTAAGTAAAGTGAACCTGCATTTTACTCAAAATTTTAAAGGAGAATTCCGGTTTTTAACACTTTTAGCCCATTTTCTGTAGTGTCCAGGATGAAATCGAATGATCGACACCAAAATTTTGACAATTGGTCCTGTCTCTGCTTTTTGGCTCATTTAGAATCCACCCCTGGCTGCTTCAGAATGGCTTCCATTGTGCATGTCCGATAATGTCCTTAAAACAACCTTAAACGTTCTTTTTTTTAAATATGCTACTCACCGGGTCGTCAGCGCTGTTCAATGACGTTCCAAAAAAAGTTTCGTAAAGAAAAAACGTTCCTGTAGTGTTTTTTCTCTGATTGACATTTACTTTTCTTCATTATGTTACATTACTCACTAATATTAGGTAATCATTGCCATTTTTCTTTTGATAAATGTTACCAAATAAATTGAAATAAAAGTCTATATATACATTTTATATACTTTTATATACCGTCCATCCATTTTCTTACACGCTTGTCCTGAGTGCAAGGCAGCAGTGCTACCCACTGCTCCACTGAGCAGCCCACATTTTCTATACATTAAACTATTTTTGATTTTAAACAGTTTAACAAAGTCAGTACACTATTGTTTTAAATTTTCCAATCTTTCATGGGCCAGCCAGAAATTTGACAGTCTAACTGAAATTGTACTATTCAAATAGGCAATAAAAAAAGTAAAACCCTCTAAAACTCAGTTTCAAGATTCATTACAGAAATTTACTCATGTAAGATCAAGAATATTTAACCTACACAAACATGCTCAAAATAACCTCTGGGTAAGGATCAGAACTGAACTTTTAGCAGTAGAATAGATTTTGTATGCCTCTATTTAAATGAAAAAAACATGTACAAATATTGCATTATTATTAAGTGCATTTTGTTGTACTGCATTAGAATTTGTACAGAAAAAAGTTTTATATTACTTGTAAACAACAAATACACAGTATTAAATATACACCAACACAGGTCTGGTAATTAAAACATTTTTATTAATAAAAGAACACCTTGTTTTCCCTTCACTTTTTTTTGGCTTATCGCATAAAATCCCAGTGAAACACACTGAGGTTTGTCGTTCTATTGTGACAAAATGTGTTCTAATCTGACTCTTCATCTTGCAATAAACATGCCATCATAAACCTTGGGCAAAGTTCTCCACAGACTGGGATGCATTTTAATTTAACTGCAAATCTGCTCACTGTTATGCATTTGGAGATGTGGGCAGTTTACATAACTTGCTCTACATTTAGGAAAAATCAGTTAGTACGACATCCCTCAGGATGCTGTTCTGAGGTTCAGGGTTTCTCTTATCACATTTTGATTCGTTACACAGTTAAGACAAATACTTTGAGATTATATATATATATATATATATATATATATATATATATATATATATATATATATATATATATATATATATATATATATATATATATATAAAATCTCATATATATATATATATATATATATATATATATATATATATATATATATACATATATGAGATTTTATATATATATATATATATATATATATATATATATATGTCTTTAGTCCCCCCCCCCCCCCCTCACCGTTTATATTTCAGCTATTTCTCATCTGAACTCAATAACTTTTTATCGTTACTGGAAACTGTTGTGAAAGCAATACTGTGGCATGGTGGTAAAATCTCCTGGCCTTCAACAAGGATGAAGACAATAACGGGATCCTCATCAGCACCACGGAGAACAACAATCTTGAGGATATTTTTGTTGAAGTCACACTGGTTGTCCTCCTGCATGTAATGCACAACAGAAAATAATGTTTATTATTTTATTTGAAAAACAAATAAAAGAGCTGCATGAATCAAAATGACTTATTTATCATGGAAGAATGAACACAAGAATACCTCTGTTTGTCTGACTACTTTCTTCTTAACTTGAACATTTAAAGGGACATTGTGTAACATCTACTGTTAAAACTGTTTGAAAAATTAGCGTTTGTGCTGTTTTGGTTTCTGAGATATTATCAATTTAAATTTCGGCTGGTGACGTCATCACAGCCCGCCGCTTCAAAATAAAGTGCTATCCGGAGTTCAACACCAACCATAAGTGTCCATAAGTGATGAAAAATCAGTTTCTGTAACTTGTGAAATCGGTAAAGTGAGTTGTGCGTGATATCACCTGTGCTCCAAATGTTCAGTCATATTAATCCAGCTAGCTCTGTGATGTCCGGAAGACCAAAACTTTCACCTCCTCTAATGTTCCTTTCTGTTTGATCTTACAGTTTGTGGTCCATCTGGATTGGATCTTATTCTGCTTCCTCAGGGATCGGGTCTTCCTCGCGAAGTCTGTGTTTTTCTTGGTCAGATGTTCGTTAATGAACATGTCTGACCCTTTTATCAACATTCCCTGTTTCAGCAGAGCAATTTTTTTGTTTCTGGTTACTGAACAGCAAGATAATCACTGGTCATTGTTCCCTCGTCTCTGGAGCTGGTGACACGCTATGAACAGTCCAGCTTTATCCCCTTCTTCAAGAGAAAAGAGACCATCTTTTCCTCCGTGGACTTCGTCTCATTGGGGGACAGCTTACCAGCCAGACAGGGGCCTGCCACCGTGCTAGTGTAAGATAGGGGCTTGACATGCAGTCCGGTGAAGATCACATCATTTGTTCCGGTCTACTGTTTCAAGTCAGCCTCTCGGTTTTCCAAAGCTGCAATCCATTTGTCCTTTTCATCATTGAGCAGTCGCAAACTTTCACCTCCTAAACCAGGTTCAGAATAGACTTTAATAATAACTGAGCTTTTGCTCGAGTTGAGTCCTTTCTCCAGAAAGAAAATCCAACACTTTCCTTATCCCCTCAAAATCCTCCAAGGCTGAATTCTTGTTAGGGCCCACACTGGAAACAGGAATGTAAACAGCGTCACACAACAGCCAAGACGCCGCCAACCCCAAAATGCCACTTAAGTGCATTTGGCACAACTTCAAGTGTAACAGGCTGATCCGTTCGACTGGTAACAGTGAATCCGTCAAAAATAATTTGATATCACTCATGTCTTTTTGCGCTATCTAAATAATGATAGACTTTTTCAGGGAATGATTTGTAAGCTTTTGCTTAAACCTTAATGTAATTAGACACATACTTCCGTTTATTTTTTGAATAAAATAGTGTCTTTTTTCAAGGGATGGCTGGTATACTCACAATACAATGACTTTCTTTTTTTTTAAAGAAATCATAAATAATTTCTGGAATAAATTATTAGGAATAAAACAATCCAAGTTGTATGGGAAATTTATGGGAATAGAGATCAATCCGACAAACTATTTGCAAAGGAAGGGCAGCATAGCATATATAAATAATAAACAGTGCGAATAGTATGAAATTGATCAAATGATATGCATGTACATATATGAACATATCATTATACACATACATATCCATATCAGCCTTTGGCATTCCAGGCAGAAGAGACTGACTAATACTTTAAATGAAAGTATACCACAAAGAAAAACAGTTTGAGAATTACTGATTTAATTACTTGGAGGGCATTTTGCCTCCACCCCAATTCAGATAAATAGACACCATATTTCCTTTCCAAGTACTTCCTGCCTTGCTTCCTGAATTGGTGCATTATGCATGCATGCTAGCATTATGGTAAATACACTCACCTTAGCTTAAAAAACATTTAAACACAATTTTAAAGACAAACTTCGATTAAGATGTCTAATCAGAATTTATCATTTTAACTGGATACAGTATTAGATTAGATTAAATATTAAGTATTAGATAGATTTCTGAAAATAAAAAACTGCAGTTCTCATAAAAAAACAAATTTTCACATCAAAGATGTGACCTTGATGGATAATTATATGAGGATTAAATGAGCCATGGTGGTGCATTATAAGAGTCAGATATGTAAAAACACTGAAATAATTTGTTCTAAAACATCTAGTTTATTCATAGCTATGTTGTATGCTTCTAATTAGAGTTAATATAATTCTTAAAAGGTATTGCAGCCTTAAGTTTAATGATAAGGTCGAATGATTGAGATCCCTTAGGATGTAATCTTTAGTTTTGCTTGCTGGCCTCTCAATTTTTGAAAACGAAATAGAAAATCAGCTGTCTTGCAAATGGCAGCCCTCATCATATTTGATAGACAACTGCTTAAAAAAAATAATACTGTTTGATTTTCTGTCAAGAGAGAAACTAGAATAATGTATTTTTTGTGCTTATTAAAGAACCATTGCTTTTCAAGGTACATAGATGAAGGATAATTTCGAACCACAGTAGAGAGTTTGAGCTGAAAAATTATCACAAACTTTCAACCTAATTTAAAAACAGAATGCACATTGTTAAGTATGTGCATTCTGTTTTTAAATTAGGTTGAAATTTCTAGAAATAGGAATAGGTTAGAATAGAATAGGAATGTCTAGAAAAAGCTGCTGTTTCTAAAAGCAAACTAAAGTATGACATTGACCTATGACTGTATACAGTACATATGTAAAGGGGTTATATTAGTGGTTTTTAAGGGTCTATGAGGCAACAGGTGTAAAAAAAAAAAAAAAAGCTAAGATTAGGTTAAAGTCAGCTTCTCCCTTTGTCCCATGATTAGGCTTGCAAGAGCGAACAAAGAAGGTGAGTTAGAGACCGAATCTGTGGCAAGACTTGAAAATGATTGTTCACAGATGCTGTCCATTCGATCAGACTGAGCTTAAGCTACTTTATGATGAAAAAAGGCAATGCATTTTATCATTACCTATGCAAAGCTGGTAGAGGCATACCAAAACAGACTTAGAAATGTAGATAAACCTGAAATCGTGTTTTGCTTTATCTTGGTGTTAAACATAAAATTACTTTGAAAATAGATCTGAAAAATGTAAAGCCATATGAATTTATTTGCAAGGTATTACCTATGTAAGGCACAGCCAGCTACAAGGTGGAAACAATTATTACTAGGAACACTGTAGAAGGAGAGTTTTGTTCCCACAACCTACAGGGGTTATTGTACACAGTTGATATTTGCTGGTTCTTTCAAATGGAACACTCCAGCCCAAAATAATGGCATCTTGGCAATCTACATCACAAATACAAAACCTTTGAGTAACAGTTTTGCTATGAAAAGATTTTTGTCAGACGACAAAAGGAAAATGCACTAATTTTATTTTCCAGAAAGCTAAAATTTTGTGACTTCCAATTCTATGAAACAAACAAAGGTGTGTACACACCTTTGTTTATTTTAGGTATTATAATGGAAATCTTTAGCTGTTCACACTTAGCAACATTAGTTTTTTGTAGCTCTTTTTCTGAAGCTGTATTCCTCAGCTCATCGTGACTCTCACATTGTGTCGTCAGCTCATCGCTGCACGTGCAGAGCACCCTCAGTTCACCATGTCAGTGCATTATAATAGGTCTATGCCGTAGCTTATCG
The DNA here is from genome assembly GCF_016077235.1 of Cyprinodon tularosa. Taxonomy (NCBI): domain Eukaryota; kingdom Metazoa; phylum Chordata; class Actinopteri; order Cyprinodontiformes; family Cyprinodontidae; genus Cyprinodon; species Cyprinodon tularosa. The sequence continues at coordinate 421,759 of NW_024039120.1, read as the reverse complement.
CTGCAGTTTTTACCACAGCTATCACCGCATCAGTTATTTCCAAGTGTCAGTTGCTCTCCTTGCTTGGTCACCTCAGTTTTTCCGTGCGCATCATCCCCAGGGTCACTCTTTCATTTCCAGGCTGCTTGATTTGGCTAATTCCTCTACCTCCCTTCTTGGCCAGGTTACTCTGGATGAGGGCTGCCTTTCTGACCTTTCCTTTTGACCTAGACCACTTCTCTACTGGAACAGTTAATATTTTTCTATGAAGATATAATTTTGTCTGCAGTTATGCTTAAATCTTTATGGATAGTGCCCCATCCTTAGGTTTTTGGGTGTTCTTTTAAAATAGTTTGTTCGCAGATTCATGGCCTACTTCAATTCACATTTCTCTGCTCTGTGAGGTTTACCCAATAGCCGTAGCTTGCCATCTGTCGTGCCATTCATTCAGAATAGGAGCTGCCACAATAGCTGTTTGTGGAATCTCCATGGCCTCTCTCAGCAACTGGGTCGATAGTCATCATCAGACAACGACTCATATATCCACCCTTAGCATTCTTCCATTCTAGCTGTTAAATGCTCTCTCAGCTTTTGAGGTAAGCTAACTACAGATACTGGTGGTTGTTTTGAATATCATTCACATCTTTCGCCAGAGCCATGTATGCTTGATATTTTATAACCAATCCTCACATCACACAGCCTGTAACTCGTCATCCTAGATGGTTGAAATAGCAGGCTCTTTTCCTGTCATCATCTCATCCTTACTCCAAACCTTTATTCCATGATTTATTACGTGGAAATGGCCCCTTTTGGTAAGCCTTCACAGCAATGGCCCCCTTTTGGTGAGCCTTCATGGCAATGGCCCCCTTTTGGTATGCCTTCATGGCAATGGCCCCCTTTTGGTATGCCTTCATGGCAATGGCCCCCTTTTGGTAGACCTATGCGGCACTGGGCAGCTTTTGGTAAGCCGATACGGCACTGGGACCCTTTTGGTAAGCCTTCATGGTACTGTCCCTCTTTTTGTAAGCCTTCACGGCACATCCCCTATATTACTCATCCTGCTGTTCTAGGTTTCTTAGCTTTCTACTCAAGTCTCCCTTCCTTCTGAGCATACCGACACACTGGCCTCAACGTTTGCAATTTTTTGGAGGGGTAAACATCCCTGTTCCCATACACCTGCTTATGCATATTAAAGTCAAATTCAGTGCTAATATTTCCTGCTGACATAAAATAATTTCATCAATAAAATTATTCTAATTATCACTTTCTGTGTTAGTTTTTCAGATTGAAATAAATAGTTATTGCTATTGATACATTGTCAATAAATATTTGATGAAATAAATACCCCCATGAAATAAAACACAATAAATATATTAATTTTTTTTTATTTTATTTGATTATATTTCAAGATTTGTAGTAATTCAAAGATTTATTACTTATGTACTTTATCTATTTATTTATTTCATAATGTAGTTTGATTTTGTGAAGCTACTTTACCTACCTTGTGACCAAAGAAGACCTACCTTTCATTTTAAGCTCCTTTTATTTCATGTTCTCATATTCAAATAAGCCGGCAAAGTTTTATCTGCCTGGTGGTGCTGTTAGAAGTGAACAATATCGCTCGTTTGTCCCCAATATGTCCCGCAAATGGAATCCTACACAACATCTGGGAGCCAACTTTTTCAGCTTATGATTTATACATAAATGTAGTCCTTTTGAGTTTTTTTTCCTTTTGTTTTAAACTTATGGTATTTAATGCATAATCTAAAGAAAGAAATAATAAAAAGGCAGATACACACAATGTAATATATTTCGTCAGACATCTCTAAGGATGCCTGATGATGACATCACAAAAGCAGTTTAATAGAGAGGAAATGGAATATTTAATGACAATTAATCAATAGCAGTATTTATCTTTTTATTCATTTTTTAATGAAACAGCTCTGCATACAAAACATGCTTTGGTATATTCAATTATGCACTTTTGAACATTGAAAATGTATTAATGGTTTAAGGTCTTCTGCTTTTAATATTTTTTTTCCACTTGTATATTCTTAAATGCAATAATCCTGGACTTAACCATTGTGTTTAAATGGTAGTTGTAAAATCTACAAAGATTAGCTGCAATCTTCAAGTGGCACTGCACTACATTTTTCAGATGCTTCTCCGTTTAACACACCTAATTCAGATGATTTGAGATTATCAAAGTTTGTTAATCTGCTATCAATTGGTATCAGGTGTGAGAAGGCTTGGAAATATCCAAGACATGCAGGTTTGTGTACTTTGGGGAGCAGGATCTAAAAACACTGGTTTAACACAAGGTCTATGGTATTTTCTGCTAATTAAGGAGCTTACAGCTTTAAACCATTCTGGTCTTTATGCCTTTAAAAACATTTGAAATCCTTTGTCTTTTTAAAAGGGGGGCTAAATATTGGGCCTCCTTGTTTTATTTATTTATTTATTTTTTATTTTTTTGTTAAATAAACCCACAACACAACAAATGCAACAATAACAATATTACTAACTTTGCGGTCTTTTAGGGGGTAATTTCTCCTTGCAATTTAATGCAGCAAAAGGAAATGCTTGGGGGTCAGAGAGTAAAGTTATAAAATAACATCAATTCACAGTGGCAAACAAATAATAAAATGATGCATTGGCATAAAGACTCAAACTAAAAAACAAAAGATCACAAAAACATTACTTGATATGGTATACATAAGAGCAAATGTCTTAAAGGATGGGGAGAATGTTCTTAACATAAGTAATATTAGACATGAATGGCAGTCACAGTAAAACAATCAGTACTTCCGAATAAACTCAATTCATGTTCAACAGCAAAAAAAAGTTTCATCACTCCTTGATTCATTCTTCTTTCAGAGACCCTTTTGAAATTTTTAAACCTAATTCATTATATTGCACACAATATTTTCACCATCAAATTTTACCTGTATTTGTAATGAACTACTATACAAACTGGTTTCCTATACACCACAGGGACAAAAAAAGCCTCCCCCTATAGCAGACCAGACATTTGCAGCATGTTAACACATGAGGACTTAATGCTGTTTAGGTGTGGTTTCCTCTTTACTATCTTTCTGTCTGCTCTTGACTAACACTCATATACATCAAATTCAGAGTCGATATTGTCCCAGTTCTTGTATTTGGAGTATGACACTTTCAATAGTTATATTCTATCTCCTGTGTGCAGCAAAGGGGAACTGATGTCTTTTAGTTCATGCATCAGTTGCTATTGTTCTATAGTACATCTTTAGTAACAGATTCTAGAAAAGACATACCCCCCACCACTCCAAAGGAGGAGGGAGGAGACAACACATTCATTATCAGCCTCTCTGCACTCACATTACCCAGTGGCAGGACTAAAACTAAACCCTTTTTTCCCCTTTTTTTTTTAAACCAAGATTGTCCTTCTGTCCAATACAAGATGGGTTGCATTTGGTTTGCACTCTAGATGAACTTTTGCCATAGAGCGAGGTCCTTCTGTTGGGAAGACAGACACTCAACAGATGGCCCCACTTCAGAGAAGCAATGGGGGGACTGCTGTGGGGAAAAGCAGGAGGTCTAGCAAGCTTGAAGACCCCACAACTCTTTGGCATTGCTTGCCTCTGCAAGTACATCATTGATGCACTGTTAGTATGCCTTGTCTTTCTGACAAAGTTCAGAAACTACACAATGGTTATCTGTGAATGTGAGACAGTGGCAAGGAAGAGAGAGACAGACAGTAGAAAGGTAGAACGGAAGATAGAAGAGTGGTATCTCAGGGGAAGTTGATGTTTGCATATAAAAATGTCTTGGCAGTGATTTAAAGTTGGCAGAGCGGAACAGTTTTGTTGTCTAATGACAGTTTGGCTGATCGACACTTCAGCTCGCTCCCAAAAGGTGACAGCAGGTGCACAGGCCAGGTGGAGCAGTGACATTGGTGTCAGACGTCCTGCTTTTAATACAAGTCTAAAGAGGTATATTTGTCATTCTTTCTATAAATACATTTTAAATATTACATACGTGCCGAAGATAGACATTGGCCCTGTTGCGGTAACATTGGATGAATGGAATGATGGACATTACATTCGTCAACTCTTGGTTGAAAAAATAATCTGACCTAATGGTCTGACCTAATCTATTTAATTTTTAGTATAAAGCACAGATGAACATGTGTTTGTGTAAATTTCACAAACACGGTTTCTTCTTTTTTTATGAAATTAATTTTAATGTATGTGTGGCTTTTGTACAATACGTCAACCACCAAACGTTGTATGTATGTAAACATGACAGATTGTAAAAAAGACAAACTAAATCTTAGTTGTTGTGCTGGGCACGGATTTCACATTTAATAATGTCATCATTCTTTGTCTACTTTTGGCTAAGTCATTGACTGGTCTATGTTTTCTTTTTATTGATTTATCTTGGTTGTACCCATTATGCATTTTAGTTATGTCAATTATGTATTTCAGTTGCCAAGAAAAGTTTTAATTAATGATGATACATGCCAGTCTTTGCTGTATGAAGGAGAAGCTTTCGTATGGGTCTTTTCTTAGCTTTCTCATCAGAAAGTCTGTAGATATTGATGATGCACTAATTTTGAACCGTGGTTCATATCACAAATCTTTTAAATTCCTTTAGCAGAGGTATTCTCACATTCAGAACATCAGTTTGATTGGACAAGTGTTTATAATAACAACGCTTTTTAAGGTCCTGAATTTGACAAAATGGAAAATTAGTCAAATTTAAATTATGATTTAGACCAGCAGTAAATTTCCTTAAGGGTATGTTAGCTACAAGGGCTTTTTGTAAATGAGAGTTTGATCTTGATCAAATGTATCTTTCATTATCAAAGGTATTCACTGAGTATTTTAAGTAATGTAGGAGATAAATATTTCATGCGGCCTCAAGGCATTAACCTATTTCAGCAATAAAACTCTAATCTTTGCTGGTGATTTGCTTTACTTTCCCCATGTCACAGTGCTTGTATTTCACACTTACTATCTCTTCTGAGAGATGACACAATTGGGTAATTCTCCTTACCTCAGGCCAGGTTTTCTCAAAATCCAATAAACACATTTCCCCATTGGCTTTTGAAGGTGCAAGTCCCTGTTAAACCCAGCCAGCAATTGGCTTTGTGAGGCATGGAAAGGGCCTAACAATTGTTCAACAAAGAGGAGGTTGAAGCCATTCACATCAAAGACCAAGTGTTTCCTGATCACACCCCTTACAAACAGCCTCCAACTATCTCTTGCCTGTTAATAGTGCATTTATCTGTTTGCCGAGTCACCCTTTGTTGTTGAGACTGTTTGACACCTCAGAAATAAAGATCGAGTAGAAAGAGAGAACAAACACATTCCCAAGACAACAATAAAAAAAAAGATTTCGCTTCAGTAACAGGTGCTCTTGTCTTCACAGTCCTTTCCCTCCCCCATCCGTCCATCCACCCACCATCAGTAGCAATACCATCAGCCCTAGGTGAAACCCTGATAATTGGTCACATGGGGAAGAAGGCTGATTTTGTTCTGGCATAACTACTTGGTGTGCAACTGAACAGGGCCGTGATGAAGTCTATGCCATCTGCCCTGCTTTTCCACTTCTCAGCACATTTCTGTGGAGATTACCATCACCTTAAATCTGTTATGTACTATTTTAGTGTCTGAATATGGTGTCATTGTTATGGTGGCACTAATTGCCATAATGCAGTAATCACTACCATGATTAAAATACAGTTTGAATTGGGTGCTGATCATTCGTTCAATAGAAAACTCACATTTGTATTACTCTACTTGCTTGTTTAGTTTTTTTTCTTCCTTTCCTTCCTGTCATGCTTAGTTATGCGAGGCACCTAGTTTAACAGGTTACCATTTGGACGGTAAATCCTTTTTATTTCATTGATGTGGGCTGTTCCTTCGTTCATTTCCCTGCAAACCTTTTTTGCTATTTTCACTAGCACTTCACTTGTCTGATTGAAAAATGAAACATTCTGAATGGTGTGGTGAAAACTGCAGCTTCTGTTGTGGCTGCAAAACAAGTAGTTTTGCCCCAATGTTGCTGTGCTCATCAAACCAAACAAACTTTCAAACAAAAAATTTCAAACATTATGCATCCACAGCAAGATCTCGGTCAAATAGTGGTTTATCTAGATGATGCCTCAGAGAAAGTTTGATGCTTAGATATGCCCTAAATAAAGAACTTCACTCATTTTTCACTTGTATTCATCATTTATCATCATCATGTCTTCTTATAACAAATTCACACCTTGACTTTTGGGACCTTAATAGCTTATATGATCACCATACCTCACATGTCCTCAGCTAACCTCTCAGAGGTTTCAGTGAATGAGGTTTAGAACTCCCTCTAGTCAGCTCAAATGATAGAAGTCTCTTAATAAATCGGAATGACCTTTGGCGCATGAACATCAAACACCTTCATATCCATTCCGACTAATTTTGAGTCATTTAATAAGTAACAATTATGTGGTTGGCAGAAAAGAGATGTCTCTCTCCACTTCCTTCAACAGTGGGAAGCAAAATAAAGGGTAGCTGGGTAAAATGGTTATAAATGTTAAAAAATATAAAATGACTCACTTGTCTAGACCACTGTTTTATAATGGAAATGAATGTTTCTTGTTTTGCTTTCAGCTCAGTATGAGAATGCAAAGTTTATTGACTTTGCATTCTCATACTGAGAATGTATTATTTTTATTTGCATGTATTAGTATTTATGCAATAACACAATAATTAAAGTTTATGTGAACAACTTTAATATATATATATATATATATATATATATATATATATATATATATATATATATATATATATATATATATATATATATATATATATATATATATATATATATATAGTAAACATAGTATATATACATATAGCATTGTTGAGCTGTGCTCTCATTATTGTTTATTGTTAATTGTTTCTATGGTAAAGATGACGTCACACTTACATGTTCACGTGACAAGATAATCAATGGCCTACACCTGTGTGGAAATAAATGAGTATGCACGTGAGTGAACGGTGGTCAAACAAAAAGGAACTTCAGACTGAGTGTGTCTTTAATGGCTACGTGAAGAGCTGTGTAAGAGACTCTGCTAATAGATAGATAGATAGATAGATAGATAGATAGATAGATAGATAGATAGATAGATAGATAGATAGATAGATAGATAGATAGATAGATAGATAGATAGATAGATAGATAGATAGATAGATAGATAGATAGATAGATAGATAGATAGATAGATAGATAGATAGATAGATAGATAGATAGATAGATACTTACAGTCATATGCATTATGTTACTATCTGTTTGCTTCCCATCAATAGCAAAATAAAGAAGAACCCATGCAGAATGATTCAATGCAATTCTGATTTGACTATGTACCACATGATCATGAGCTATCCTGGTGAGTAGCACAGCCTTTTTTTAAACACTAACCAAAATCATTTTGGATTGAATTAATGCTGAGCTCAATTATCTTCACTCAACACATCACTATCCAATAAAACTTTTAAAATTCACAACTGTTTTATTGATTTTATGTGAGATGCTATAGCATTGTTGACCTTCACTTAAAGCTGGTTGTGCTGGATTAAGTAATTGTGATGGAAGTATGACTCATTCTGGTGGCCCCAGTGCATTTTTGATGATCAGTATCAATCCAACTACCTGTAATTATTGCTCTTATTAATTTTCTGTGTTTGTTTTTATGTTCATGTAAAATTTTCCCTCTGTGGGTCAATAATGGATTTTTTATTGTAATGAGGCACAGATAGGTCCATTTATATGGTTCAGAATTGTTTATTGTCATCTATTTTGTTTAGTTCACAAAGACCAACTAAAAACTAATTTGTTGCTTTAGATAACAGGTAAGGGCCTTAAGGCCTTTCCAGTAGTATGTTACAAACATCGGTGCAGAAGCAAAGACTTATGAACCATTTATGCATTCTCAGCTTTTTGAGAATATACCTTGGTGAAGGTAATTCATTCTTTCATGTGTAATTTAAAAGAAAGTTTAACTTAAGTTTTGCCTTCAGAAGCACAATATTGTGATACTGGTCATTCTAATAAAGATTTTGTACAATGATTCAAAACGATATGAGATGCACAACCTGTGGCATTATAAAGAATCATCCCCATTTTAACACCATATTAAATGACTGGCATGAAAGAAGGCACAGTGTGAAGACTTTTTAAATAACAGTGCATTTAAGATTCATTGACAGATAACACAAAAAAAACTGAAACAAAACGCTACTGGCTTCAATACAAAGCCCACACAATGCAAAGGCAAATGCATTAAACTAAATTTCCTAATCTTTAATATTAGTATTTTTTTCTAATTTGCTTCTGCATGCAGTAGGGCCTACATGTTGTCACTTTCTATCATCTACCATTGGAGGCTTTTTTCATTTTTGGAAATACAAGAGGATACACGAACAACCCTTGGCAGAAAACATTTGATATACCAAAAGTTACTAATGAATGGTATAAACTTTGACAGTTGCTTTCCAATAAACAAAGAAGAAAAGGAAACAAAATTCATTAGTTTAAAATTAAGGGGAAAAATATCCCACGTGAACAGATATAATATAACTCAGCCAGATTTAACAAAGAAAAATTCACAGAACAAATTTTATCAACACCTCATCTCAGGTTTCTAAATTGTAAGGGAGTGCTCTATCTGAACAAAAATATACCATTACATCTCCTCAGGCCATCAAGCCAATGTGTTTTTAACCAACTTAATACTCCAAAGAATTCTAGCTGGATTAAATGTATGACCTAACAATGTGCCATTGAATTTGTAAACAAATCACTGTATATAGGCAGGATTACCTACAGAGCATAAAAAGTATGGTTTACCTTAATTTAAAATCGGTTGTGTTAATACTTCTCACTCCTTTAGCCTACCATTGTGCTTCATTGCTTAAAGTGTCTAAAGGCCTGAACAAACCTGTTGCGTATGACGTTTTAATATCTGATTCGATTTCTTACCATAATGACTGTATATAAAGAGGCTCTGAGTAGGCAGTGTGAGCAGATCTGCACAGAATTGTGTTCTAATTCTATAAAGCAAAGCTCCACTTAAGGACTATGAGCAGCATCTCTAACCAAAACAGATAAACTTTATAAAAAAAAGGGAAACATAATCTATCCAGAGTATCCAAGGTTTTCCCCTCGACAACCATAGGAACGTAGAAACATTGGTGTGTATCCAAGCATCATCCTCAAGCCGGATTTTGTAGTTTTTACAATATTGACAGTACAAAAACTTTTGGCCGGAATCTGTAAAAGAAGAGCTGCTTTGTCAAAAGTGGGATGGATGCCCATTCTCTGGGGTTGCCGAAAAGGGGGCAGAGCTTATGCAAGCTTATTCAATGTAATGTTCAGCTGTTCCGACAGTGGCTTGGTTCTCAGTGCGTTGCAGCTGATGGAAAACAAGGCTACACTGTGACTTCTGATGGTTTTGCTTACGGTGGTAAGGGGGGCTTGTTTATGTGGACTCTCAGAGTTCGGAGGCTTGGAGTGCTTCTTGCTCCTCTTCTCAACTAACTCAGTAGCAGATGAGGCTGGTTGCTTGTGGTCCCATCAGTTCTGAAGCAGAGGGATCTGTTGTTTTCCTGGTAAATTCCGAGAAAGTGATCAAGTCAGACTTTTGTATCTTTCATTCCCCCAGGCTCCCCTGTCAATCCAATAACAGAGGTTTTCTTCTCGGGACGTTTAACCCAAGGGGCAATCAAAGGCTCTTCATAGCTCCAAGGTTAAGTTTTCAAGTAAGGGTGGGCGACAGCTTTCAACCACAGAACACAGTACCACAAGTTTAACGTGTGTCAAAGTGGTGGCTTTCATGTCCTTAAATATCTTCTGGTGTGATGTCAGACATAAAGCCTGCTTGGAGCAGTCATGTTTGTTTATTATGATCTGCCATAACAACATCAAATAAGTGGGACTGCGCCACTTTAAAGGATCTTCAGGCATGTTTTGACTGCAATGACAAGGACATCTTGAAACTTTTAAAATACATACATTATTCTGTAAGAAATTAATTTATAAGATGATTTTGACTTTGTGATTTGAATTGCTAAAATGTCAGAAAAGGGATATAAACATATTCAATCTGCTAACCTACCTTGAGCCAAAGGTCAGTTTTTGTAATCTACTTCACAACTGGAGCTTTTTTTTTTTTTGTACTCTGTCTATGTCAGTCTTTCTCAGTCCTTCTCTCCCTTATCTGTTGGTGGTTAAGATTGTAAAGGCAGTCGAACCCTCAAAGTGGCACTGTAGCCACAAGGGGTTACCCCCTACCAGCGTGCTTTGGAAGCCAGCGGCCTTGTTAATTCTGTCCCCCATTGCGAAAGGCTGGACTGTCACAGCCAGTAATCTGGGTCCATTTAAATATATCTTTATTTATCTATATAAACATGATATCCATACTTCATGTTTATACTTAAAAAGATAAAAATGTAATTTTAAATGGGATAAATAAACGTCTCCCACTGCGTTTTAGAATCTGCCAGCAAACTACCAGAAAAGAAAAGCAGATTGGGAAGTCATGAAGTTACTTGTAAAGATAAACCCACATTTGCTTGTCAAGATTAAATTCAACATCAGAGAAATGAAAATCTGTTTGATCAGGTAAGTGTTATAATCTGTTTGTTGCCTAACAACTCATTTTGGCTTAATTAGCTCTGGTGTTAAAGGGGGAGCCAAGACTACCATAATGTAGCGCTCTGGGTCACATAACTCATTCAGTAATTGATCCAACTCCCTGAAGTTACATACATATCATAGAAAGAAGGGCAGCCTTAACAGCGCATCAACACATGCCAATGCTTTACTTGGAAATGTATTTCATATATCTTAAATCAAGCCTATTCTTTGGTAAAAAGTTAATAATGTTGCGCATGTATAATTATAAAAGAACTATCACTACATCTCCCAGCATGATTTGTTGTTCTGACATCACACCAGAGGTGATAAACATCCAAGATTGAGCCCTGCTGCAGAGGAGACACCAAACTCCAGCTGATATCTGTCTATTCGGAAACACAATTAAATTTCAATTCAATTTATTTCATTCATATAGCGCCAGTTCACAGCACACAGATAACCATAGGTTAAAATATATGGACCCAAATATAAGACAGCAGTATACAAAAATAGGGTTAATAATAATTGTTTGTATCAAAGTCCTAAAACATACAAAAACTAGGCGGAAGCCTGCTGTGACCGTATGTTGGCAAACAGATTGCTCCCCAGAAGGACAATAAACAATAAAGTAAGAGGTAAATATGTAGCGGAATAAATAATAAAAAATTTAACCAAATAAAAAGCAAGTGGTTCATAGGCTGCAGCTTTGAGTGAAGTTATTGAGCTGAAGGAAATGTACTACTAAGGCAATTATTTAAAAAACAAAACACAATAGAATGCAAGAAATAACTAAAACGACCATAGCTATGAACAAAAAGTAACAAAATGAAAGGTTTTATGTGGCAAAAAGTGCTGTCAGAAAGTAAGTAGAATACACAAGGAAACACTGACTACAAAATAAGTCAGGAACTAAGATCTAAAGGAAATTATACTGCAAAAAAAGTCTTAGCAAAAGCAACCCCAAAAAGATTACATTCCATTTCCATCGCTACATTGTGCTTTTTCACTTTTTCACATGGGTAAATCCTTAGAATCCTTAGTTTATATTATTCAATCTTTAATCAAATAACTTTTGTTGGGACATATTCTGTCCTGTGACAGCTGTGTTGAAAGAGTGAATTCAAGCACAAATATAGTCAAACTCTGCACATATGTGGAATACTTTAAAGCTATGGAAAATATTATAATTTATAACACCCTTGGGATAAACATATTTCAGCTAAAAATGCTTAAATAAGCTAGTAAAACTTAACTAAACTTATTAGTGACTGTATACATAAATAAAACCTACTTGAGAAGCAATAAATAAAAGATGTTTAAAAGCAAAGGTTTATCTTTAAGATAATTGAATGAGGTTAAATTACGGTAGCTTTAAAACTAATTTTAAATGAGTTTTCAAAATTTAAAGCAAAGAGGTAGATGGTGAATATTTTGGAAAGTTATTCTTAAAGAATGATTATCCCTATCAGACATGAGTAACCATTTCAATATTTGATTTTTGATATTAATGTGATTATCCTGACGTAATGGTAAATGGTTTACTGTAATAACACTCAAAATGACAGAGAGAAACTTAGTTAAAACGTAACTTATTATCTCATTTTAGTGCTGCCATCTCTTCCCTCTCGGTCTTCCCTTTCCTGACTGTGTTTAAAACTCAAAAGTTGCTCCTTTGCTTCTTTTAACAAGACTGGTATTTGTAGTATTTTTGTAGCTTTGGAGATGAGGGTGTCAGAGCTAGAGTCCTGGCTCCAGGTTGTTGAAAATCAAGGAATTAGAACAGGTCCGGTAGATGCTTGGAGCCACTGAGACTAGGTTCACAGACACTTAGTGGTCCTCCAGCAGTTCCCAGCAGATGGGGATCAGCTTGAATTGGGCAATGGTACGTACAGTAGAAAGCACCTAGATCCTAGATCCCTGTCGGTCACCACCTGACCTGGCAAACCAGATTTATATTGTGCAGCACACAAGTTTAGGTCTTTACATAATAATCTAGGACTGCTCCAATCTTATCTGTTTGGGGAATGGAGGGGCATTCAGCAAAACTTTTCAAGCTGAAACAGCTTAAACTTATCCTTAGCCAGCTGTTTAAAGTAGGGTTTGATGTCGCCCAATATGGCACCCGGCAAACATTTGACTATGGTCCCTGACTAGGATCCCTTGACTTTGTGTCTCTAATGCCACTTTTTCTGACTATTGAGTCAACGAAACAATGAAAGTGAATTTCCACAGTTGCTACTTGTTTATCCAGGAGGAACAAATTCATCAAAGTCAATGACTCGATGCAATCAGCTGAGTTTACCAATCTTTTAAAGGAACTAGTGGTAGGGTGAGGAAATTAAACTTATCTAGTAGTGATGCAGGTAACTGCAGCCCCCAGCCAAATGCATGGGAGCTCAAAGAAAATGTGGACAGGCTATTAATACCGGACTGCACTAGTGATGCTATAGCTCTGTTTGCTGTGACAGTTTATCACAACACCGCTGTGTATTTTTTATGACAGCAAAAAGCACCATAATTAGACAAGTCTACTACTACTACTGAAACAACTGTGACTTCCTGTATCAAAACTGTTTGGGGCATGCATCCAGCGTCCATTGACATCACATCTGAAAGATTGTGTGGGAACTTCTCCCCCCAAATTGCAGCAGATGTATTGCACAGCCTATTCAAGGTAACAGAGAGATATGTGGGTAGGTTAGGTTCTTAAATTGTGGATTTTCAAAGCTTCATCTGTCATGATCTTGGAGCTGATGACTGGCTTAATCAATCCTTTCATTCACCCGTCTAACTCTGCCCATACTGATCTGTTTGCCTTAGCTGTATTTGGACTCCTGGACCTGCTGTTCTGATCTGTTTGCCTGACCTGGCTTGGGACTCCTGCATGTTCTCCAGGGCTGCAGAATCTGGCACACTCTGGGCGGCGCTCACCGCATCTTGTTCGCAGCCCATCATCTGGATCCTACCTCGTTCTTTGGGCATGGACTGAACTTGTAACTAACCTGTTTTTTTATCTCCTGCAGAAGTTCCAGCCTTAGATGCCCTAGCCGCTGCTACTCCAATCCACTGGTTTTTAAAATAAATGCTTTTTGAGTAATCCCACTTTCTTTCTTGCCTTGAATACTGGTTCCCTCTGTTCTGAGTCTTGATATCATCAGCCATTAGCAATAAAAATCATGCCCCTAGTTTCTTTAACCTATCTGTGTGTTTGATTTGATTGAATTGTCTCTGTTAAATCACATGCATTAATTCTATTTGAGAATTTATGAAATAATTCTCTAATTAATGTATTTGTATTTTTGTATGTATCACTGTATCTATTGTATGATCTATAACTCTGTTACTACAGTAAAGTTGCATAATCACATTTTTTTTCACGAAAAAGACAGTTTATGCAGAATAAGCAGATGTGATAAAGGTAAACTCAAGGCATAGGCGTAAAGAGGCTAAATATATAGACTTTGAAACAGGGTTCAAAGAGCTATATTACAGATTCCACCAGCGTTTTTGTAACCAATCATTTTCTTTTTTTTTTTGCTTGTTTGTTTTTGCTTGTTTCATATCTTACATTGAAAAAAACGTGTATACTATGTATGATTTCTCTTTTTATGGGATACTGGGTGGAGTAAGTTGAACAGAGATGTAGTCCTTATACAAGGAAATCAGGCTATCCAGTATTCAAAAAGGCTTCACGTTTAGTGATATTCAAATGGATAGGTTTTATTTACTTCATTTTTTTAGGGTAGTATGGAATTAAAAACATCCCTGAATGGGCCTATTGGTCAAGAAGGAAATAAATAGGCTTTATATTTTCTAATTCGGAATAACTGCATAACTACAGAGTTCACATTAACACTTAATTTTCTAATATGCTTAACTGAAACTGGATATGGATTGCATTTACAACAATGATCTTACACGCATTTATTCATTGGCTTCCTCAAGGACAGGAACTATTGCCCACAAGAGAGAAAAACTTTATGGCATATTGCTGTACCTAATTTACAAGGAGCTAGGGTAAGTGCTGAGTGGACACAGCTCTGCGGCTGAGTTGGGGCCAGAGCTGGGGCCCCTTGGCGACAGGCATACACAGTCAAGGAGCTGAGGCAGCGGAAAAATGTCTATTGCACAAATGGAAAAAACACACAGTCACTTGTACAAAGACCTTTGCTTTCACAGTCTTGTCTTTCACTTTCTCATCAAGCATATAACAGTGCATGTCAAGGATATGCCACCCTCAGGTGCCAGGTGTAGCTCCTGTCGAAGCATGTACTTTACTGTTGTTTGTTGTTCTTTCTTTTTTTGGGATTTGGCATCTGTTGCCTTGCTCCTTGCGCACATCCATGCTGTGTCGCCCCTCAATGACAAGGACATCCCATCGCACCAGATGGACCTCCCACCCAGCCAGCCTACACCCCCTTCATACAAGTTGATCTTGTCATAGTTTTGAAAAGCAAGTGACATTTCCCCCAAGAACACTGCACAAACACATTTTGGTCCTGCTGTGAATATTTATAACCCCTTCTTTCCTGGTGAATGTAGAAATATTTCTATTAGTACTCTTTTTAAAATCCAAGCATGACCCCAAATTTACAAAAATCCAGAAAGGTGCCATTGAAATAAAATGTATTAATTTTATATATTTTAAGTGACAGAGTAAACACAAAAGGCAGTTTCTGAAAGATTACTTTTTAATTAAGAAAAATAAAAATGCTGAGCCACAATTTTCTTTTTAGTTTCTTTAAACTTTAAGATTATTTTTTTTACATAAATCTCTCATAATTCCAATCATATCACTGCTGTGAATGGACTTGTAAATATATTATCCAATATTAGTATTTCTATTTCTAGATTTTTATGTGTTCTACTTGTACAATCCTGTAGATATATTACCAAATATAACACACAAAAGGAAAATAGTGTTTCATGCAAAAGGTTGTTTCTTTAGGAGACAGTAGCTTTTGTTATGCTTGCAGCAGCAAGACAGCACCATGGACAGTGTTCACTGTCCATGGTGCTGTCCATGGTGCTGTCTTGGTGCTGCAAGCATAACCAAAGCTACTGTCTCCTAAAGTGTTAAGAGTTGTTGCCACTTTTTTAATTAGAATATTTTCTTAAGTAAATTTAATCTGTAGTAACTCACTTGTTGTTAAAACAGTTTGAATCACAGAAAGTCTGTTGAAAATTAATTAGGTGATAAGAGTAGTAAAAAATATATAAAGCTAATGATTGTAAAGCATAAAACATCTGGATACTGAGTTTAGTCGTCCAATACAGCATTTAATATTATTTTGTGGCTGAAATACAGTCTAATATATAACAGCAGACATGCTGGGTAAGATTGGTGATTGGATTTCTAAAAAAAAATGTCTGTTCTATGTGAAGTTCCTTTTATTGAGACTGTTAGTTAGGCAGTACCAGTCTGTCAGATCAGCTGTGACTTTTCTATCAATTCTTGCTGTGAAAAATACTAAATTAAAATAAACTTTGGTATTTTGTGTCTAATTAGTAGTCTTGCAGCAGCACTGGGTATGGCATGGTGCAGCTTTCTTCATGTTAAATTGCTACTTGAAATTTATGAAATTATTTTGGAAATAAATGACTGAATTTTCTTGTGTTGTCCCGTTTTGTTGTCTTTCTTTGTTTGCATCTTTTCAGGCGAGTGACATTTGTGTCCGTGCCTCTAAGCACACAAAAGTGCTAATTTACGAATCAAGTGACAGTATTGAAGTCACATAGTGGCAAAACGTTTCAGAATTAAAACAATATAAACTTTTGAAGGTAAACCTAAATTAAACATTGGTCCATGGTAGGGAGGTGGATTTACATAGTATCATTATGCAAACTGCACGAGGAAGAAAGTTAAAGTGGGAAGCGATGAATCTCACATGATGAGAGAAGTTACTCCTCAATGCTCATGGAATGCTGCTTGACAGAACTGAGATTGGAGCAATGAATGTTGAAAAATCAGACTTTATCTGTAAAATCGTGTTGCGGAAAATAATCAGGGACAGGTTGTGGTTGTGATGTAGGTAAAAGAAAAACAGCAGAGATAAAGCTTTTTTCTGTCAAAATGTACTATACTGTAGAGTAAATAATTATGACCAAAGATGAAATAAGGAATGGCCTAAAAAAGTTTTTAGGTGGCCTATAAAACAACCATTTTAGTTTAGTTTAGCCCTTGGACTGTTTGTCATCCTCCCTTATCTCCAGTGCAAACACCAGCCAATGGATGCCTCTCCCCAGCATTGGTGCTCTCTGCCCAGACCGACCAAATCCGACCGTCATCTAGACGCAGCTCCGGATGAACGTAGGTGGACTACTGTTTCAGTGCTTCTGGGGCTTTTCCAAAAATGTATGTTCTTCCAAAGCCAATTTAAGAGTTGTGTATAGACAATTTATCAGCTGCCTGTAAGGTCAGTTTCACCCATCGTTTTATTTAGAAGTGCCGTTAGAGAACTTGACAAGAAGTGCTAAAGGGTTGTGAGGGGTAATGGAAGATCCAAACTGAAGGATCCGGGAGGCTGATAAGATTCTGAAACAATCATTCCACCCACTTAATAAGGTAAACATGCCCACTGGTATTTTAAATGCCAGGACAAGTATGATATATGATGTCATACAATAACTTTAACTTGGGGGAAACATCTAATGTCTAGTTGGACAGTGACATCATCAAACAAAATAAAAAAATTATTATATTTTAATCACCAAAGCGGCACTAACAGTTTTACCTGCACCAATATACACTAACAAATTTGCTAAGTTTTTTAAAAATGGGTGGGGTTTCGGCGTCATGGAGCTCAAGGTATTCCTGTTTGATGATGTGGTCCGCAGTATATTCAAAGTGTATCAGAAATGCACAGTGATGATGTCCCTGCTGTGCTCGCAGAAATTACTGCTGTGTGAATGCACCATTAGCAGATGCACTGGCTGAAAATATACATAAGCCACTTTTCTATATTTAAAGTTATAATAAAAAATTTATTTTAATACATATCAAAAAGATGTAGCCATTTCTGATGTCCGAAAGAAGTCTTAATTTCTAAATGTTTTAATTTAGAGGTGGCTATAGTTACTTTTGAAGTTTTACTTTTATAAATCAGTAAAAAAAAATAATGCCTTCATTAAATTTAAGTTCTTCGACCGGGTATATAGAGTATATTTTTTTTCTTTTTTTGAGTCTTTACAGCAGTAGTGGCTCGTTTTTCTGAAAGGAAAGGGGGTATGAGAGAGGGAAGAGACCTGTGGCAAAGGACCACAGGCCAGATTCGAACCCGGGTCGGCCACGTCGAGGATTAAGGCCTCTGTACATGGGTCGTGCGTGCTAATCACTGCACCACCTGCCCACCCTGTTTGGTGTATTGTTAACCACACATCAACAAAATTCAAACAAACTATTAATTCTGTGTGTAAACTCAGGATAAAAACTGTTGAATGTCTGAATTGAGAGCAGTTTCTAGTACATTCCAATTGAAAAACTAGTGAATGAATCAATGCATTTTCTTTTGTTGGAAATCTGTAATGTTCTTGTAGTGACAAAATGGGCAATGATGTAGCACTTGCTTAGAAAACTGTCAGCCTGATGATTCTATTTCTTATTTCTATCTTGCCAGGGTGACATCCTGCTAAGATAGCAGCGACAGCAATTCTCTGAACAAGGATACCTTGCATAATGATCAGCTGTTGGAACTGCAGTGGCACATGTTGCTTTCTGAAGCATTTTGAAGTCAATAATAAATGTAAAAAAAAAAATTCTTGCTGTGTGGCAACATGTAATGAATTGGATGTACAGGGTCCCTGCTGTGACTTTGACAAAATGCATGAAAAGAAAAAGGACCAGGAGACTATACCTCCCGTAGAAGTGGAATTAATTACTTGTAATGAGCATAGATATACTTTAACACTGTCTAGTAAAAATCTTAGTTTTTTTTTTTTTTTTTTTCCAGAAAGGCATGAATTAAGTAGCAAGTTGAGGAAATGGGTTCCTGGATCCTACCACCTGTGTTGCCTATCGAGAAATAAAAGTTGCTTCTTTTTGGGGGCATACTGTATAGATAATGTGAGATCTCTACCCCTCCCTTCCAAACCATCAGCTTACTCAAACCTACACAGTGCTCTGCAGCATATTTGCTTTTTCATCTTCTTGGTTAAACCGAATCTTTTTCTTCAGAATCAAAAGCCATGTATTAAAAAAGCTTTAGTGCTTTAAAAAAGAACCCAGAGGATTCTTGCTGCAGTCACAGATATTTGAACTACAGCTCTTCCTCACTCTGCAAACTGAAACAGTATACATTGGAAATGGTCCTTGAGTCGAATTTCTGCTCAAATGCAAGGAACAGTGAAAGGGAATATACAACAAATCAACATCAAATCAGCTATTATTTGCGGAAAATTACCCCTAAGCCTGCCATATTATAATTCCTAATTTTCAGTTATCAGTCCATAGACCCTCACACTAATCAAACATCATGAAGCAGCTGCCCGACTGGTTTTTCGCCAACTGTCACCTCGGGGATCCTGCTTTGTGAATCCAGAGCCCTTAGGGCAGGAAGCTCAGCAACATCTAACTCTGCAATTCTTTTTTTTTTTTTTTTCCCTGACATACAACTCACAGTGTGACAGTTTGTGCAGGACATTGGGATCAGTAGGACTGATCGCTTGCATCTCAAATTAATTGGTTCACATTTAGAAAATGACCTCCTGGAAAGTGGCCCAGTCAGCCAGTTTTAGTTGCGGCCCCCGGTCCTATGGGACTATTTTGGACAGAACCAGTTGAAGCTTTCTGCCCTAAACCGTAGGCATAACATCTTAACCTTTTCCTTCTATGGAACAGCTGGCTGCTGAATTCACAAAAGTGGCTTAACATTATGGGAAGTCAGGCTGCCAGGACTGACATGGTAAAGGTGACAGTGCAAAGACTTTTAGCTAAGGAGTAAGTCAGCAGAAGTTTTTAAGTATATAACACAGGCCTTGGAGGTCAGGATAATTCTAGAGCTCCAATTTTGAGAATAAGCAGTGGACAGTGAGCTACATACAATTGCTTTATAGTCAGAAAGTGTATATACAGTAGACCTGGTAAAGATGATAAGAATCATATTATTGAACCATTCATAACAGTTTTCTATTGCAATTATTATTGGACAGCCACTCACAAATAACCCCCCGAAACTAGACAGTTGAAATGTGTCTCTCTACAGCGCTCAATTTCCCATCACAGTTGGTGCTGACCCTTTAAGATGAGCTAATCAGAAAATCTTACTGCAGGAACTGACCTATAAGAACCCAATCTTTCTCGATAAATATTAAGGGAATTCTTTGTTTATGGCTCAGTGACTCTGCCATTTTGTTCAGCAAGTAGGACATAAATGAGGAACTATCAGGTTAGTTTTCTAAAGGACTAAATTCAATACTTTTTTAAAATATCCTCTAATGTAAGTGAATACATTAGAGGATATTCAAAATACCTACTTCGTGATGATGATGATTTTAATTCTAGTATGTTTGCGTTACTATATGAGTGTTATGTTTTGTATGTTAAAATTGGACTAAAATACAAACAGAAACTTGGCAAGAACATTGATGAGGCCTTAACCTATACAACTTATACAAGAGAGAGATAAACTAAAGCAGTTGACTACAGTCCATGTCTGCTCATTGTGCATCAATCCACAGTATGAGCGTGGATTGATGCACGGTCCATAAAGCACCTATTTAGAAATGTACTCTTTTCGTGTCTGAGTTTTTGCCTAGCTTATCTGTCTTTTTAGAAACAGTCATATTTTCTTTATTGTCTCTGAAGGATAGGCTTCATTCATATTTGAAGGACAATTGTCTGCCATGCAACAGAAATGGTTTGGATGATCAAATTGACTACTATGGCTTCAATTTTTGAAAGAAAGGGGGCCATACTGAGGAAGTAGTCTGTGTGAATGAGGGTTAACTGGCTACAGATATGTCCAGAGACAAACAGAGATCTAATATAGAGGGGAAAGGCAAAACTGGATGGAGAGTTGTGAATAACATACCCACCATTCACATATGCTACATTATCCATTCCCACGCAAATAGAAGAATGTCTAATCCTAGCAGTTATTCCTATTGGCTCTGTTACGGTGAGGCATGACAGACGGCCCACTCTATCATACATCAGATATATAGATCAAGTATTTTGGTGACAAATGACAGAGCAAAACATGTCATTTTCTAAAAACGAGATGAGCCAGACAGGAATAGTAATATAAATCTAATAAACATCAAGATAAAACTATGCACAGGCAGATCCTGCATACGCCGAGTGTGGGCTGTTGCACCACACATTTTGTGAGGAATGATAGAGTGGACAGGGATTGTGTGGACAGAAAACACTAAAGAAAAAACATGCTTCACAAAATAAACTTCATGACAACTGATGTTAAAGTTGAATTAAAATACACAGAGAACTTAAAAAAGATGAAAAAAGTTTTCTGTATTTTAGAGGACATTATGGTCAATTTCGCAATATATCCATAACATACTGCCAAATTTAAATGCCCATTTTCACAGACCCAATGTGCCATTAGCACAAACATGCAACAAATTATTAAATGATAATTAAATGTCGTAGATATATCAGGTGAATGGATTACTAAGGTAGTTGATGCAATCATTGCTTTCTTTAGATTGTTCAAGTGAACATAAAGTTTAATTGTTTCATGAATAGACATATAAGGCCACTGTGGATGACAATATCTCATTAGTTGAGAGACAAACAGGTGGACAATGGTCCAAAGTCTTTCATATTTTTGATTGGCCCAATTGGGGATAGTTTGAAGCCCATCAGATAATTGATGTACCTCCTTATGCGGGTAGAGAGGGTCTGTGAATCCCCTGTAGGTCCAAAGGGGTATAGTGACACCTTTCAGACAATATCAAACATAAAGAAACGTGCTGGACATGGTAACCTTTAAAAATAGTAATTAATAAGTCAGAAGTGATCAAAACATAAATGAAAACAAAATCCCAAACACAGTAGGATCATAATGGTAGAAATATACTTTAAAATATAAATCCTGAGCAGTGGTATGTGCTGTTATAATTGCATACTCAAAACGGAGCTAGGAAAGTAAGTAAAATATCTAGCAGACAAAATTTGGAAAACTGAAATTAAGCAATACCTATTTGCAATTAGTGAACCTGAAAGAGTATGTCTTCATTTTCAGTAAAAAGTGGTAATACTGTATGAAATCAAATTCCTGATACCACAGTGATTAATGTTAAATAATGTCTCAATACCCTACAGCAGTGTTTCCCAACCTTTGTTTACTTGTGTACCAATTTTGTCTTACCATGAGTACCCCTCTCAGTCAAAAGGTTTGCTGACTGTCCAAAGGTGGAACATGCAATAATTGATTAAAAAATATAAAAAAAAAATACTTAATCATTTAATTTAAGCATTTAAATCTTAGGATTTTTTGTTTTTTCTATCTCAATTAAATAAAAAAAATAAATATGTTGCTTTGTAGTTAGTAAGGAATCGAAGAAAATACAAAATAAAATCTATTATAAACCTATATTTATAAAATGGGAGCTCCTCTGAGTACTTGATGAATTGGGAATAAAATACAAAACATAAATTATAGTCAGACTGATTTAGTTAGTTGTACTTTTCAATCAAGACATCTGAGCTACTTTGATGTGCTCCGATAGCCCAGTGTGAAAAAAGCTGATACCAGGCTGTTCTCTACATCCAGTCTGTTCCTCTGCTTGGTTTCGATGTGTGTCAAAGCTTAAGGTGATAAAAGGTCCTTTTATTTTATAAGTTGGGTTCTCACAAATTAGAACAGATCTCAGCCGTATTTTATTTTATTACTTAAAAAAATAAAACATTTTCATTTACCCCTTTGCAATGCACTCGCTGACCACTAGGAGTAAGAGTAAGAGTACCTTTGGTTAGGAATGGTTAGGAATCACTGCTCTACTGTATAGAACAGAAACATTTCTATTGGAAAGAAAAGGTAATTCTAAGAAGAACTCTCTAATAGTACTAAAAATGTTTTTTATCTGATCCCATATATGTTGGCTACAGCTATATGGTAATTTCAGACAATAGTAGAGACATAAGCATAAAGATTAAACACTCAAACTGATTTGTGCTTACTTCAAGACAAAAAAATAACTAATCAAATTGATTTTCATTTATCAGAGCAACAATTTACACATCCATAGGTACATATTTATTGTCAGTTTTAATTAAAAAAACAAAAAAAACATGAAAGTTATTATGCATTGGTATATTTCACAAAAGTAGAACTAGATGATTTGCTCTAAAAAATCTAAATGGGTGTCAATCCTCTTATTATCCACCTTATCCAGCTTATTTCTATGGGTCTTGCTACAGTATTATGACTAACATCAGTAGGCATTATTTTCATAACTTTGCACCATGGGGTGTAAAGCCTTTAGCTTCTGTTGCTCATGTATTGGAAGCTATATCAGCTTTTTCAGGAACCTTCAAAGCAAATTACGATAATCTGAACAGTATCCACTTTTTGCTTTAAAAACAATATACTAATATGAAGTTGCTTGTGCTACCATGCATTATTTTAGACACTTGAAAGGGAACATGTTCAGGCGCCTGAATGTGGACCGCTACTCACCCATACACCTGTATGCACGCACACACATAATGGTACATTGGGTATCCTGCTCACACGGGGGTGTGCGCAGTGGAACACTTTGAACCAGTACAGCATCATTAGCGTGCTAGGTTGCCAGAGGCTATGGGAAAGGGCTACCGCACACAGCTCAGGCAGCTTACTGTGTCTCCTGCGAAAAGCCCATGAGGTTCATTATAGAAACACGAGCTCCTGCAGCCAGCACATTCTGAACCAGAAGAAAAGTTATCATGGCCATAATTCAATTCCCTGTATCCTTCACTCAAAGGGGATTTTCTTGCTTTTGCTTCCTGAGGCTCATTTGCCAAATTCCAGGGGAGAATCTTAAGGCGCTTTGTCATTCCCAAAAAGTAAAAGATGCCACTACAAATAAGCAAAAGAGAAAGTATGTTTTACATTTGTGTTTGCCCTCTAGCAGAGCATGTAGGCTGTTCTAAAGACAGAAACCTAAATAACAGTTAGTATTTTTACAAATAAGACCAAATGCCTACAACATAAAACAATACAACACCGACTCCAGTCTGTTTTGAACCCTTATCTATTCATGCCGATAGCTTGTTTTAACTCACAGGTAAAGTTACAGAGAAATGTTATCTGGAGGCATTTGCTGACCTTAACTGTGTTCAAAAAACAGCATCATTCGGCTCATCTTCCCAACAGAAAAAACAGAACAGCTGGAACAAACGCATTGTCTAATCCATGCTGAAATCAGAACTTTCAAGACATGAAATGCAAAGGCTAAGTTTCCCCCCAAATCTGTTATCCTTCACATCTCCCCCCCTCTTGTGATTTTCTTCCTTTCTTTCTCTCCTCACACATTGCCATCCTATCTCAAGAGCGGTGTCATTTTCACCATTCTTGCTGAAAAACTGTTGTCAGCGCTTGTCTCAAACTTCCTATAAATTTCAGAAAGTCTTTCCAAGTAACCTTACACTTGTCATGTCCAAGTAGAACATTTCCGGGACATAGGTGTCTAAGAAAGTTGAAAACTATCCCAACTATAATTTCTGCAGATTTGGGTGGCCATTGTCTACCAGCCTAAACTGCACCATTAGCCTCAAAGCAGCAACGGCAGCTAGTTGATGATCTCATGTTTGGTAACACTCGGTTTACTGTAGTGTTATTATCTGTCATTTTGACCTGGTTTAATGTTTATTATTGGCACAATATTCTGAATATTCTGTACTTTTCCTATCAACCTAACAAAATAAATTTTTATGATATGGAAGAACTCATAATTCACTTCAAATATATCCTTTGTCATATTTTTCACCCTTAGAATATGCAATTTCTTCACCTGTGGTCCATGTCACAAAAAAACATTAATCTCTAAGTAGGTCCACTCAGAGTTGAACTGGTGCATAACATGTAAAAAAAAAAAGCCATTATCAGTGGAGCCTATATTGAAAGAGTCAGTACAGTATGATCACAGGTAACAGGAAGTGCCAATTTGGAGAATGTGCTTAAAGAATATAAAAACAGCACAACAGGTGCAAAAGCAAGGAAAATGGTAAAAGAGATGATTGCTGTTCAAATTCATGTGCAAATCTATATGCAGTCCTCTTTGGCACGCTGATAGTAGACTGTAATAGAAAATTTCAAAAACTGAATTTCCGAAAGTAATAAAACAAAATTGTACTAGTAAAAATTAAGCTTTATATATCTAGAAACACATTTTAAGTGACCGTTTTGACATTTATCAGCTTGACTGAATGTGTATTTAGGATTTCTGAAATGCATTTCTTCATAATTCTTCAAAATAATACAAATGCTGAAAAATAACAATAAGGATTTGTATTCTTGATATGAAATGGAATGTGGATGTAAAATAGCTTGAAAATGGTCATTTTGACCAGGAAAAATGTTTTTTCAGACATCAGATATCGTTATTCTGTTTAACTAATACATTTCAAAACAACCTGTCATAAAGTGTTGTGACCACAATAATGGGGATAATGGGGAAAACTACTTTATTGCTTGAATAACGCTTCAAATTATTCCATTTAAATGAAAGTATCTGGCAGCAGGTGAAAATGAAGTCTAAAAATATTTTTTAAACAGGTAGGACCTGAGCATCATATCATGGGGTTCCTCCTCATTTTTATTCAGTTTTCCATTACACAGTACATACAAAGTGGCTGCTTGCAGCCACTTCAGATGTTATTATCCCATTAAATCCCCCTAATTAGCAGTTATCAGTCCCATAGAATGGCTTCAGATTGTACCTCTTACAGTACGTAACTACCATTAGGCTCAGTAGGTTGTTATTACCAAATGAATCCTAATCCTAAACCTAAGGTAATTAATTTTTAATCAATCTATTCATGTGAAATCTGAAAATAATTTCAGTAGTTCTTCATGTGCTAGAAAAAAAGTCTGCATGTTGCTATTATTATACAAACCATAAATAAATAAATCTCAGATCCTGTGGAATCAACTCGAATAATCTCCCTATAAATCATTAATTCTCTATGCCGATCATTCTTTATTAAGATCCTCATTCAAAGGGCATGCAATTATTGTTTTAAACACCTAGTGAATGTTTATTTTTATTTTTTTTTGTATGCACATAACTAAAACAAAAACCAGGCTAAATCATAAATAAAAAAACATAGCTTGCTTTAAGGAGAGCGGAGACATAGGACACTAAGAGTTTCCCTGATTTGAGGTTTAGAAAACCCTTGTGCAATTCATACACTGGGTTGAATATGTGCCTAGGTCTTACTGGACTTATACATACTGGATAAACAAAAGAAGACTAAAATTAGCAAAGTTGTTTTTTTTTTCATATAATATTGTGTCTGACTGGCAGTCTGAAGTATGAGACTGGATTTTTCTTTGAGTAAAAAGGATGGTTCCTTCAAACCCTGCAAAACTTCTAGTGGTTTTAACATTATAGTTTTTGCAAAAGAGCTGTTATAATCTCCCATTAATGAACACAGCTTTTGATCAAATCCAAGTTTTTTAAGTTATTTCCAAGCGTGGTTTTCATAATTCCCATTTGGTCGATATTATGGAAGGGGATAAGTGGAAAACTGCTTTTAACACCCTTACTAGACATTATAAATATTTTATAATGCCTTTTGGTCTGAGCAGTGCCCAGGCAGTTTTCAAAGGCCCTAGTCAATGCTTTCCTGAGAGATATAATAGGTCTTTTTTTGTGTTTCTATCTTAAAAACATATAAAAAATCATGTTGAATCTATTTTGCTCCCACTCCAAAACCATATTCTTGTTAAAACTGGATAATGCATGTCCTCTACATCATTGGTTTTCAAAACAGTTCCTCAAGTACCACTGGCTTGCATGTTTTTGGTCTCTCCCTGCTGCCACACACCTGACCTAAATGATTCAGCCATCTACAGCACTTGATGGCTTCTGAGGGGTTGATGTAATAATCTGAATGATGCGGCTTCAGTAAATAAATGTCTAAAACATACAGAGCAGGGCTACTTGAGGACCAGGATTAAGAACCACTACTCTACACAATTTCCTGGTTTTATCATGTCCCCAGAGTGAATCTATATGGATCCATCTTAGACTAAAGAAGTTTCCGAATGGCCAATTCCAACTGACTGCAAATAGCTACAGAGATATCTGAGTTTCATCAATTTCTACTACCAAATGCAACATTATTTGGCACTACCCACGTGGCTGAATTTTTATAATCCTTTTAAATAGGGCACAGCTGAATCTTCTACTGCTTTTTGTACCATATTTATTTTGTACTGCACTGAACCTTTCTATACTAATGCACTTTACTGTAATGTTCTTTCACTGTTGCAAGCTGCTCATTACAGCGTTCTAAGCTGTTAACGATGTAATTTTGTTTTTGTATACGTTTATACAAAATGACAATAAAGTTTGTCTAGTCTAAATCTAAATTATCAGCATTTATAGTCAAGTTGCTTCCCCACGCAATACTCCCCCCTCATCCAAAGTTAAATTCTGTTGGAATGTCTATCATCATGTAGTTAATAAGACCTTAAAGGAGGCCAAATTCCAGCTCTAGTGGCCTTCCCTCCACAAGGAAGTCAAGGATTTTGTGTGAGATTTTAACCAATGTTACAAAGCCAAGTCTTCTTATCGTTCACCCTCGGGATCCCTATCCCATCATTGTCTTTGGTCTCACCTCTACATAGATTTCATCACAGGTATCCCCTCCTTAAATGTTTTCAAAGTCATACTGTTTAAAAATGTACGCTGTTGTAGATTTATAATAAGCTAACTCAACATTGTTTACACAGTTTAGCAGGTATTTATTTACTCCAGGACAAATACCTTCAGTACAGACCAACATTCACCAATCACTGGTCAGTAACAAGTCTTGTTGGTTTCTACTTTGCTCCCAAACATAAAATCTGCCCATTTTTGGCACTTAGGCTTTTCTATAGAGGCACTAGATGTACCGGTAGATATTTAGCAAAACAACCCTCACTGTCACATTTATGTTATTTAGCCCACTTTCTTCAGATATAATACTTTTTTCAAAGATTTTAGTGTCAAATCTTTTCCGTTCTTTTTTTCCATATCCAAATCTTAAATTATAGGTAATCCATAACATACATCTAATGTTAAATGTTATATATAAATATATATCTTACTCTTAAATCTAAATCACAGTCCTAATTTTAAATATATACTGTATGTTTGAACTTTTATTGAATTAAAAAAATTAGAACTTTAAAATCCAAATACACAAATATATATGTCTTATATCTAAAATATATGACATATATGTATATAAGACACAGATATGTGTTATATCTGAAATTATTGTTACAGATATAATTCATATTATATATATATATATATATATATATATATATATATATATATATATATATATATATATATATATATATATATATATATATATATATATATATATATATATATCGTAGCTTAGCCTCGCATGTCCCTGTTTCTTCTTCTAATGTGTTCCCTACTACTTGGTTGTTACTGTTCCTTTAATTCTGCTACTCAGCTCTTAGTCAGCAGAACCTTGATTGCCAAACTGTTAAAGTCTCTCTTCTTTCTCTTGAATGCCATTCCCGTGAATGAACAGCATCGGACAAGCCCTGGAATTTATTGCCTTATATGGAATTATAAGGGCAATAACTATGCAGATTTATAATTCTCGTGAATGCATGCTTACTTACACACAGGTGGAATGCATCAGCTTTACGAGGAACCTTTATGATCATTTACTGAAGTTAAGAAGATCTGTAAAATCTGATGCAGAGCATCTAAAGGGATAAATGATAGGAACAAAAGTAGCAAATATTTATATTTATAACATGACAAAAAGACCTTTAAGTGGTTTGATAATTATAAGATACATTTTTATTAATAGTTAACATTGGTGTGACTTTGAGCATTTTAAATTCCAGGATGAATGAATCATCCTGAACTCAACCAGCATGTAGCTACATTACATTATGAAATGTTATTCCGGCAATATTTTAGTTCCGGTAGGGCAGAATCAAAGGTTTACTTTGAGCATTTGGAGCATTGAGATCAAAAAGGGTTCAACAAAATCTGTGGTAGCCTGGCTTATCTCATTCGATTTTGTGTTACATGGTAAATTTTGCAGTAAGTTATTCCCTGATTACTATTTTCTAATAGTATCAAGTAATCTTAAGATTTTTAAATGAAAGCAAAATGTTTAATTTTTTTTCTCTCTTGGAAGCAGAGTGAAACAATTGTATCTGTGGCAGAATTTGGGGACATTTCTACCCTTTCTAAAGGTATATTTTAAACATACCTGTGTCTGGGTGGACAACGTCCATTTGAACAAACACAGAAAAGTATTCATAATTTGACTTGGCAAATCACATTTCTACAATCCTAAAATGAAGAGTTTTTTTTATCAACTTCATAGTACTTAAAGTAAAAATTTGTGAAAAACTTACTTTTCTTATTTATGTAACCACTTCACTTGTTAACCACTTAGACCTACTAAGCCTTTGTTTTGTTGGGTAGAACATCATTCTATGTATTCAAGCTGTCTCATCGACAGGAGAGAAGTATCCCCTCTGTGTAAGAAGGTGACTACTAATCACAATAGCACAAACCACCAAAAACTTTGATTTGCTTTTTATAATGCAACAATTTAGGGGTGAAAAATTGGAATCGTCTACCATTGGGGAAATGCAAAAACAAAAAATTCTAATCCTTTTGGAAAGTTCTTATAAAATGTCCAAATTAATACCATTAGTTGATCGTAAACAGCCTGTCAGAAAATAAAATGTGTCACCTTTGGATGACTCTCTGCATGTTTTAAATGACTGTCTCACCATAATGAGAGAAGGATAACCGCTGAACTCCCCACTTGTTTAAATCCTTTCCTTTTTGGCGGTGTTTCCACAGTCTAATTAATTCTGATCCCTAAATGAAATTAAATGGATTTTAGCACTCCTAAACCATCCATATACTTTTCATTACCCCACAGTCTTCCATAATCATTAATTAGTTTGAGTGTTTTATGTATTTCCTGTTAGTTTTGATGAACTGCCAACAAGCAGCCAAATGGAGGGGAATAAATGGGAAATTGTGAAGAGAAAAAAAAAATATGTTTATGTGTCAATTAGGTGCTAGCTGGGCATCTTAGAAATATGCCAAGCATGTATATAATTTATTGAATCGAACAGAAACACTTCTAATGCAATGAGAAGATGAGTAATCACAGCTCTGGGCAGCTCCAGTAAAGTGAATCACAAACTAGTGCCAGCTTGCCATTCATGCCACAGTACATTTTCCTCACACATTAGATATAAATCATTGCCTAGTTCACTAATGATAATTTTCTTCCATTTTCCATCTTGTGTTGATCAGCTCTGCCCCTAGTGTTTTTTCCCTTCTTGCTCTTTCAGTCTGTTTGAATTTCTGTATCCTCTGCTCCCTGTCATTGACACCTCAAATGTGCAGACAGACATTGGGCTGTTCAGACCAAATGTTACAACAGAGGGAAAAATCAAGATGTAGATCATTATTTGTCTATTTTTTTGTGCTCTATATTTGCTATAGTGTTCTAAATGTACTAAGATACCAATTAAATACTACATATAAAGGTCACTTGCATCCTTCAGGCAAATGTCAGGGACACATTAGGGAAGTTACAGTCTTTCCATTACATCACTGATTGCTCATAACACAAATACCTGTATGTTTACCTATTATTTGTTCATACTTACTGACTTCACATCCACCATTATTGTAATTGTATACAAAAGCATTAATTTATGATAATTTGCTCTTCCCTCTGAGCCCCCCTTATGTCTCTTTCTCTATTTTTGACATTAGAGCAACACATTTCTAGCTGCTCATGGTGTGCTGGGAAAATTGAATGTCATATCATTGGGGTGGGGGCATTGGTGGCTTTGGTGTGGAAAGGTAGGATCCTGAGTTTGTGTAGGAGGGGGGGGCAATACTAGAAATAGCCATGCCCAACCCAATGCATAGCCTGGGCTCTGGAACCATGCTGCTTGAGACACGGTGGACTCTATTCCATTCTAGAATGACCTGCGGGGAGAGGCCCTGGTGGACGAGAGGTTGAATCCCTACATTGTCGGGTCGGTTTTTGGCCTGTTGTCCAAAGGGCATGATGGCATACCAGGCCTTCTTATCGTCCCGAGGCGAAGGGCTTAATGTCAGATACCCATCATGTCTGTCCCCCATCTTTCTGCTTGGAGACTTTAATGCCCATATGGGAAATGACAGTTACAGCTGGAGGCGTGTGACCTGAAATTGACCCCAAGCTCTAAACAATTATGGAACTCATGGATTTTCCACAATTAACACCATGTTCAAGCATATCAATGTCTTGGATGTCTTGTCCACTTGGTTCCAGGACACCATAGACCAGAGGTTAGGATGACCAGATTTGGGTTTCTGGAAAGGAGGACACTTTTTTTGGGTAAGGGGGGGGACTGACGGGAGCCAGCTGGGGTGATGGTATGCTTCCTTCTGTCTGCCTTACCGTGCTTCCCCCCGCCTGCTCTCCTTGGTAAAACAACAATTGGGGCTGGCTGTTCCATTGGTAGACCAGAACTAAAGAGTTTCTCATCTGCTTCACCAGGCGGATTCACAAAATACTGTTTTCAGGAAAAACAAGACACTACATTCAGCTCCTTGTGAATCATAGGCAGTGCAGTCTGAGTCGGCCAGCAAACACAGATTCTGCTCCAGAGGGGAATTGGTGGCTGTGTACATAGTGTCAGCTGAAAACTGGCATGTGTCTCACCTTTCAAGACCCGAGAGCCGTAGGCAACAGAGTGTGGGAGTAACCTGCTTAAGTAACCTGTTGCTGGGATGTGACTTTGGGGGGGAGTTGCTCCTGCTTACATCTTGACATTTTTTCCCTACTTTTTTCCATAGTCTTTAGTTTAGCGGGTTAAATATCAAATCCTTCTCAATGTAGAAATTTCTACAATAACATCTAAGTAATATTTTTATTTATCTCTGAAAAAATGTAAGGAAATTTGGTCTGAAATACTTTTAAATTTGACTTTCAGAGAACAGGTCTGCATTTCCATGTTTAGACAGCCTTCTACTGTATAGGCTGCAGTATCCTATCTCCAGAAGGATCTCAGACGTCATCCTCCTTTTCTCCTACACCTTCCTCCTGGATGCCTTCCATGCTCTGGTATTTTACGACTGCCAGATGCCACATTAGAGCAGGCAGCGCTGCTCACTCCGAGAGCAACATGCACCTTCATCTCAGGGAAGAGAGAGAGAGAGAGAGAGAGAGAGAGAGAGAGAGAGAGAGAGAGAGAGAGAGAGAGAGAGAGAGAGAGAGAGAGACAAAGAGACAGAGATGACAAGAAAAGAGTCAAATGATCCATAACATATTATTCTGTCATTTAAAATAGCATTATATGGCAATGCAGTCTCTACCATGTTACGCTCTACCCTCCCCTTAGGCACAGGTGGCATTTTGTGTATACTGTTTATACCAATAGAATAGCTATTTTTTTGGAGAAAAAATGGAAAGTTAATTAATATGGCACAATAATGGATTATATCACCTTTTTTTTTTTAGCATGTTAGGCCTGATTACTTAACTATCAAAGGTGGTGAGGAGAGTCAGGTAGGGAAACAGCAAGTCAGCATTTAATAATTAATAAAATAACAAACAGGAAATTTTAGTTAAAAGTAAAATTACAAAGATTTTCTATTGACATGCTGTCAACACTTTGCCAAGTAAAGTAAATGTAGGCACACTGAGTGATTCTTATTTTTGTCACCCTGCTGCTTCTAACTTTTGGATTTTTAAAATAAGTACTTCTTGAGTCACCCCGGTGTATTGACAGAGTCTGCACACACATAGCTTGTCTTTCAAATACCGCTGGCTAGAAACAATAAAAATCAATTAAGAAGCCTGTGAGAAAAAACAGAACCTTCCACATGGATGATCTCAGAATCAAAAAAGCATAACAACTTATGTACATGACATTGTCTAATCCAAACTGAACGACTATGAATTGGTTTAATATTTTTCAGATACAGCTGGCAAATTGTTTTAAATAGACAGTAGTCCAAGCAGCAACAACACTACATCTGAGCAGGAGAGGGGCTGGCATGGTGTCTTTCACAGCTCTGTTCTCTCCATTGTGCCTAGGGATGGGGCTGGGCCTTGGGGTTGGTCATTACTTGGCTGAGGTTTAATGCTCTCCTTGGGCTCTCCTGCATTTGGTTCCCAATCTATGACTTTGGTGTCCGCTAAAATGGGGGCTGCCAGTTCCTCGCATTGGTTGGCGTCTGGAAAGCTAAAGGTTTTCGCTCCATTCTGTTATAGTATTCAGTCTTGCTTTACTCCTTGCTGTGTTCTTTGGTTTTTTTCAGTTACTGTCCTAGTCTGGGTTCTGTTATGTTTTCTTTAGAGTGTTTAGTTTTCTTTTCTCCATGTTTTATAGTCCTAGTAATTTAATATTGTGTTGTTATTTCCAGTCTTCCAGGTTTCTATTTGTTGCTCTCTGCTGCCCTCTTGTGTTCTCCTTCTTCCCTAGCTCTTTCCCTCTTGTTCTGTGCACACCTGCTCCCAGTTTCCTCATTAGCCCCCTCTTTGTCTCTGTCTCCTTTAAAAGCCCTCTCTCTTCATTTCCCCTTTGCTTGGTCCTTGTCAAGCAGTGCCAAACTTTGTCAAAGTTCCTCCAACTCCGTCTTCCTGAGTCTTCCTCATTGTGACAGTGATTCCCCTGATGTCTCCACGGTTTCTGGTTCGTTTTGACTAGTTTTTATGTTTGATTCTTTGGATTTTTGGACTCCTGATTTGATGCTTGTTTGGACTTCGTTTTCATTATTGGATTTTTGGATAACCTGCCTTTGTTTTCAGTTTCCCTTTTTAATTAAATCTAAAGAAATTCACCTTTGCCTTCCTGCCTCTGCTTTTGGGTCAACACTCCATAACCAAATCCTGACAATGATAGTATGATGCTGTGTGTTTTCTGTAAATGGTTCATTGATTTAAAATGTCTAAATTGTGGTTAAAAGAGTAGCTTATATAGGAAATGGTCTGTGGATCTCAGTGTTAAAACATTTTACCAGTTACAGTAATTGTAGCATATTTAAGGCTCGGAGTATTTTAACCTATGGACCAAAACTATTTTTAAACATTCTTTTTGTAACTTTAAATTAATAAATTGATTAAAGAGCTTAAAATACAGTTTCTAACTGTATAAGCAGTTTCTTGTGTGGCATTTTGGAAGAATATATTTGCTCATTATTCCTCTATTTTTATTGGACTGGAATATATCTTTGATGTTTATAATTTATCTTCCCATATACATAACAAATCAGCCTACTGGGACTCCCCCACATTTCATCAAATGCTGACCTCAAGCTTTGAAATAAAATCCATCTTGGTACATTTATTTTCTTTCTGTTTCTTCAGAGGTATATGCATATTCGATATTTATTTGCATTATGCCGTGTTTCCTTTCAATAAAAGTAAATAGTACCATTGGGATAAGGATAAGAAAGTAAGATGTGTAACCCTGATCTTTATATTAATATATAACAGCAGTAGACGCATCTTTTTCTAACTACTGTAGGGTTGCTTTGTTGGCAGGAAGTATTGTGTATATGTTTGGGCAATTTCCTTATGCAAGTCTGTCAAGTATGCTACTAATATGAGCTCCATTTTTTCTGTAAATGCCTACCAATAGGTGACCATCCAGGTAGGATCCAGTTTAATACAAAAAAGAGCAGTTCTACAAGAAGAAATTTTAAAAAGGTCAAGTATTATGGAGGAAAATAGCCAAAATGTAAATAATGCTAAAATGTAGAAAAAGCACCGAGGTCAGCACCATCCAACAAATCTTTGAACAAAAAAAAACAAAAGGACATGATTTTTTTTTGGCTAAATAAATCTAGTTAAGGAACAAATTTTTTGCTCTTCTGTTTTCATTGTTAAAAAGAGATGTTTATGATTCAAATAAGAAGATGTTAATCACTAACAACTTTCGGGCCACGAAAAGGTATATTATTTAGGATTACCTTAAATTTTGCTGTTCAACAGTTAAGAGTGTAAGACTGTTCATGGTGCTGAAAAAGAACTACACAAAAAATGAGTGCTGCTCTTGTTCATTTTGTTTTAAGAACAAAATAAAAAGAAAATACATTTAAAGAAAAACATGCAATTTAGATTTCTTCATTTTAAAGGTTTCTTAGTCTGATTTCAGCAGGATTTATTTAAAATAGATTTTTCATTCTGTAATAACACTAAGTTTAAAGGTACACTATGCAACCGGTGTTTATTTTCCAGCGAGGCTCCCCCGAGAGGGCAAAAGTAAAAGTGCACTGTCGTAAATATGCACAGCTGTTCTCCTGGTTTCTCCGTCAAGCCAGGCGCGGTTGTTTCGAGCTTAGCAGACAGGCGAACGCAACGAATGACTAATGCTGCGTTCACACCGCAGCTGGCGTGACAGAAGCAGCGAGTTTACATGCAAAGTCAATGGTTGACGCGCGTCAAGGCGCAGCAAAAGGTCCCGCGGCGCGTTTTGAGCGGCAGGCGCAGCGCTTCTGAGCAGCTGAAGCAGCGCGTCAGGCGCATTTAATCATCTGACGTAGGGAGAGAGACACAGCGCTGATGATCAGAGGCTATGATCACTCCTCTTAAACAGTTTATTGATGCCTAAATTAACTTAAAATGCAGAAATCTGCCGGCAGAATATGTGGGCTTTTATTATCCTGCTGCCTGCAGTTTGGATTATTTAGATGAAAAACACCTACCAGCTGCCGCGGTGAACCGCGAGGAGGCGACCCGGCCAGAGGCTGCTGATGAAGGGATTCCTACTGTCGGCGCACCGCTGGTATGTGGGGGTCTGAGTGGCTCCAACAGAAAAAATATTGAAGGCAGGATAATAATCTGAATGAACTGACTGCACTGATTACGTTTTCAGGTGTATTTTCTCACTTAAACACATATTAAAACTACTTTATTCCCACTGATCACAGCAAATATAGCTGCAAGGCAGAGAAAGGATAGTGAAGCTCCGCCCAACGCACGTCAGACACACTTTTGCACCGCGCAGCCAGAGCAGCAAAGCTGCTTCAGCCGCGCGTCAGAACTAACTGGTACAAGCAGCAAAAATGAAGCAGCAGATGCGATTTTGCTGCTTTTGCTGCGTGAACGTAGCATAACTGCACAAAGATCACCACTGTGCTAGCAACGAGAATGCTTTTAACTGGGGGCCTGTAGCAGTTCTCGCCGTAAAGCAAGACTGACTCTCGCGAGACTTCTGAGCCTGTGGGTGCGGGTCGGTGCTCCTGCAATTGCAAGTGCGGTATTTCCCCCACAGACCACCAGGGCGGCCGAGAATATCTTTGTTCAAACTGAAATGACTCATTTAATCATCCAGAACGATATGGAACACATTAATTAACTGAAAAATGTTGCATAGTGTGCCTTTAATACAAACTTAAAAACATACACTGGGGAGTGTAACCTGGGTTTAAACAGCTCCAGTTAGATACCCCCATCATATCCTCCTTTCTGTCAAGTGATTGGCTTTTGTAGGTGTAATGTGGTGGTGTACTGTGGGCTGGTGTTGCCGTACCTGTTGTGCCAGAAGCTCTGTTGCTGTAGTTTTTTGTTTTTTTTTGCTGACAAATATTAGCAAAACTCAAACAAACTGAGTCGCCAAGTGGCTGAATAGGGGAATTCTTATTGACACGCTCACTATAGAAAACTTCAGTCCATGCTGCAGTTAAGATCCTTTTTTATTTTAGTGATCTTCAAAACACCACGCAATTCAGCATAAAAATGAATCCACAGGTTAGAGCTGTGATCAAAGGCAAAACATGCAAAGCTTACACTGGTCAGCAAAAAATAGACATCCCCCATCACCCACTCACTGAAACGACCCAGGTGAGCAAAAGAGGTTATCTAATAAAACACTGCTGACACCACGTAATAAAAAAAAAATTAAAAATAATAATAATAATATATATATATATATATATATTATAACAGGGATTGAATGAAATATTGGCCTTTGGCAGCAAAAATACTAAAATGGGAAAAAAAAATATCATATCTACTACCTTTTTAATCCGCATTTTCTTCTTTTATACTACCTTCTATCCCTTTGTACCCCTTCATTTTCGTTGACTGCTCTCCAGGCTCCATCCTCTCTTGAATTTCAGTTGCATCGTGACCTGGCCTGTCAGCAGTGTCGGCTGTAACTCCCCAAAAAATCTGAAAGCACTCCTCGAGCTGCTCGCAGTGACAGGATGATTACCCTTTTCATCATAGCTGTGAGGTCTTAACACGAGCTGATTCCTCTCCAGCGGACGAACTGCAGAGAACTGAGAGATGACGTGAGAGGGGGAAGCAATCTGAGAAAATTATAATAGAGCAAAAATGCAGTCCATCTAATCAAAAACAAGGCTTGGAAATGGACGGATTTAGCTGAATGTGCCTCCTTGAACATTAGAAGCAAATTCTTTTCAGGCTATTAATTCATTCTTAGGTCAGTAACTCAGAAATTGACCAAAGTATAATGAAGGACACACTACATGTTCCAAATTGAATTACAAAATGTATTTTCCTTCCTTCCTTCCTTCCTTCCTTCCTTCCTTCCTTCCTTCCTTCCTTCCTTCCTTCCTTCCTTCCTTCCTTCCTTCCTTCCTTCCTTCCTTCCTTCCTTCCTTCCTTCCTTCCTTCCTTCCTTCCTTTGCAGAATGAGAACATCATTAGCTGAGGTTCCATCACTGTAGCTTAAAATCTGTTGACTACCATCTGGTTCATTCAGTTATAGTAAGGATTAATGGTCAGGGGTGAAATGCAGCTAAATCCAGAGCCCCTCCCCACCCACACATTGGCATCAGTGCTAATCTATGCCATGTTCATGTTAGCTCTCAAAGATAATTATGGACAAAGTTATACCATATATCATCTTTGCAATGTTTTCTTTTTGGGATATGGTATTTCATTCCTTTTTTTTGGGTGATCAAGAAATAGGCACACAAAAAAATGCCACCAAAGATGAATGTAACCATTTGAATACTTTCAGATTAAGTGCAAATTAATAAAGTGGCTGATTTATCAAGTGCGAAGCAACTTGAGGAACCAACGCAATGGTACACAATCTTTTTTTTTTTTTAAAGCCAAGTTTGCTCAGAGTTTGTTGCAGATGTGAAAGGCTCTAATTAAGAAAATTTTAAACTCTGCTCCATTGATATAAGTTCTTCTTATTATATAAATTCACCAGGCTAAAATCTGACAACTTAGTATTTGTTCTCTTTTTTTAAAGCATTTCTTTTTTAAGACCCAGATATAAAGAAACTACCAGGATAGCAGGTTGATTTAAAACACTTAAGTATTTAAATATTAAAGGCACTCTCTTTGGTTGAAAAAAATAGACTTCTTGTTGTTGGTATGAGGCTATATCACAATAACCCCAAGGCAAGGCAGGTTAATTTATATAACACATTCAGTACACAGACAATTCATGGTGCTTTACATAAATTAAACAATAAAATATAAGGAAAATAAAAGCATATTATAAACATGATTACAGCTTGTAGTAAAGCAAACAGTTGGAGCACACACTTAAACTAATAATACCTATTTTAACAGTTTGACTTTAAAAGTCAAAGGCAGCTCTTGACAAATGGGTTCTTTAACTTAAAACAAAAAACTCTTTATAGCCTTCTGGGTGTTTGTTCCAGATAAGCGAAGCATAGGAACCAAATGTTGCTTCTCCATGTTCGGTTCTTGTTCTGGCTGTTCAGAGTAGTATGGAAGCCTTGCAAGACAAGAGAGAAAAACATGTCTGGAAAAGAAAAGTTTGAATTTTTTTTTTTTTTCAGTTATTATGTGTCATATAAATATGCTGGATCATCCCTGCAAATAATTATATATTTCTCATAAAACACAAGGTTGTTTTTATTTAGTAAAATCTAATTTTATATTTGGGACATTGATTCTTGGAAGCCAGGCCTCTCTGGCTATACAGTTGAAGAGTACACCCAACAGTGACTGTTCTTCTGATTATGTCAGTGTCTCTTGTGTTAAAACAAAGTATTCCAAGAACAAAAACTTAGAAACAAACAAACAAAAAAATCTAACTTTTCTTTTCCAGATATTCTTTTTCATCTTGCCTCTCAGGGCTTCCGTGAGTAGGTTTGAACTACAAGACCTGAGAGTTCTGGGAGGTTGAAACACTGACAACAAATCTGTTATGTGTTTACGTGCTGATCCATTCAGTGATTTATAGACTAATAGAAGAATTTTAAAGTCTGCTCTCTGAACTAAAGGGAGCCTGTGTAAGCACTTCAGAATTGAGCTGATGTGCTCTACTTCCTTAGTTGTAGTCAGAACAAGGGCAGCAGCATTTTGGATCAGCTGCAGCTTCCTGATGGACTTTTGTGCAAACCTAGAGAAGACATTGTTGCAGTAACCAATTCTACTAAAGATAAATGTATGAACCCCAAATCCTTTTATTATCCTTTAGGCAGAAGCATTTTAAAAATGAAGACCTTTTTTGATAGGTAAGGGTACATGCATGCTTATTTTTGCCTAT
Organism: Cyprinodon tularosa; assembly: GCF_016077235.1. NCBI lineage: Eukaryota > Metazoa > Chordata > Actinopteri > Cyprinodontiformes > Cyprinodontidae > Cyprinodon > Cyprinodon tularosa. Next base: position 382,424 of record NW_024039120.1, on the reverse strand, counting down.
GTAGTTTAATGTCACCATTGTTTGGGGGTATTGTGTTTCTGTTTTAAAGAGCCCTAAGGGGCTACTTTAGAGTTTTTTTTTTTTTTTCATTCATATTATCCCATTTGGAAATCTATGATAATATTTTAGGTCTGAAAATACATTTGCAATCATTAAATAATCTATGCAAATGTGCAATTCTCTCTTATGAGGCTGGTAAAACTGTGAAATAGATACAGTTGCTTCAACAGCTTTTACTGAACCCAATAGTCTGTGTTAGCCACATGGATAATTAAAAGACGTATTGATCCTTTTTTTTTTTCTTTCCCCCATTGCATGGGGCCCTCCTCCTAAGGATTAAGTTCCTTTTTCCTGCAGGATTTATTTATCACCCACAATGCCACTGGGGTGCTATCACTCACAAAGTAAGGAGGGAAAAGGGCCCAAGAAATAAGGAGAGAACAGAGAAAAAAATGCTCTTTGTACCACTGCGACAGCATACAGATGAATGGGCTGTTACTGGCCCCCGTAAAAACCCCATGTTTAAGGAATGTATTAGCAGGCTTCACAACTCTTGACATCCAGATTTATTCTAAATTTAAAAAATCTGTCATTTTAAATATATACACATAAAATAAATTATGGAAACATAACAACACACAACATGGTCTTTAAAATTTGCAATGAGTCCTAATTTCCGGACGATCTGGCATTCTAATAACTGAATAGCTCAAGTCCATTTGATCAAGGTTCAGTCAAAGATGAAGCTAGCTGAAGTGTTTCAGCATGTAAATTCACAACTCAGCTCAAACAACAATAAACAGGCAACTTATAATGATCCAGCCTATCATGAGGTTTTTGCAAGACGTTGTATCATTAAAAACATAGGTCACAAATGTCATGGCAAGACAGCAAAATAATGTTGGTCAAACCAGTCACTGGAAGGTGTTTTTTTTTTTTTGAGTCTTCCATTCATTATTGTTTAAAAACATTTGAATGTGGGGGATTATATATCTTTCCACATGGAATTTGAAGAAAAACCTATTTGTTAAAATTTAATTCTGGTCAGCTAATTTATAAAGCTCCAACTTGCAACAAATGTTATCTCAAAACACTTTTTTTATACAGAACAGGCATTTCCAAATTCATTGGCGTATGAAAAAAAACAAGAAAAGACTCTTTTAAATATTTTAAGTTAAATCCATGACATTTGATCTAAGATTTTCTTTTTCCTAATTTGCTTTTTAAAACTTAGCTTAGAGATTCAGTAATTCTTTGGGAAAATGGAAATTCATTGAATTTAAGCCAAATCTTTTGGAAACCGAAACGGTAAAGATAAGAAAAAAACATTTCACTGATGTAAGACAAATATGTGCTGATCTTGATAAATCAGAAAAAAGCCCAGAAAATACTTCCTAAACTTACCTGTATCTACAGTCAGAACCATTATTGAAAAGTATTAAACATTCGCAACTATGACAAATATAACTTGATACAGAATAGATCAACTGCTGAGCTCACGTAAAACTTGTTAATGGAAGATATTGCAAAACCACAGAAAAACAAGAAAAAAGTTTAAACTGTTACAAATCATCATGTCAAAAGAGGTCATATATTCATATACCGTATTTTCACGACCATAAGGCGCACCGGACTAAAAGGCGCAGTCTCAGTTATGTGTCCCATTTCTGTATTTAACACACACATAAGGCGCACCGGACTATAGGGCGCGTTTTTTATATACAGGTACATGTCCTCTACTACGTTTAAATACCTCTACTGCGTATTTAAAAATACAGCGGGGGCAAAACTGAGTATGACTGTGCTTTATTCATGTATTTATTAAAAAGTATTAATCAAACCTGGCAGCTGGCCGTGAGACAGACACATCGCAGATGACACAGCGCTGTGATTACTCCTAAATTAACTTAAAATCCTGAAACCTGCCGACGGAATATGTTCACTTTTATGGGTGCCTGCAGTTTAAATTATTTAGATGAAAAACACCTGCCATCCACCGCGTGAACCCGGAGGCTGCCCAGCCTAGAGGCTGCTGTTCAAGGGATTTCTCCTGTCGGCGCACCGCTGGTATGTGGGGGTCTGAGCGCCTCCGACAGAAATAGATAATCTGGATGAACTGACTGCAAGTTTTCAGGTGGACTTTCTCACTTAAAAACATAATAAAACTACTTTATTCCCACTGATCACAGCAAATATAGCTGCAAGATTTAGATTATTTAGATGAAAAAACACCTGCCAGCCACCGCGGTGAAGAGGAGGAGACCCGCCCAGAGGCTGCTGTTGAATTAAGTTTTCAGGTAGAAAAATAGAGCGGGAGCAAAACTGAGTATGATTGTGCTTTATTCATGTATTTATTACAAAGTATTAATCAAACCCATCAAAGTCATCATCCTCTGTTTCTGAATAAAACAGCTGCGCTAAATCAGACATGCCAGTTTCCTCTTCTTCGCTGTCAGAGTCACTTTCCGTGCAGCGCGGCTCCTCAGAAATAATGCCGGCTTTTGCAAAAGCTTGAACAACAGAGCCAGCAGACACGTTAGTCCATCTACAATCCATCCGCAAACTGTGGTGTAACTTGCCCGGCGCTGCCTTCCACTTATCCTGAAACTGTGGTCTCTGTCGGCCATCCATCGCTTCCACGCCTCTCGCAGCCTTACTTTGAACGGCCGGTTCACACCGATGTCGAGCGGTTGAAGCTCCTTTGTCAGACCCCCCGGGATAACGGCGAGCACAGTATCCATTTGATTCACCTTTTTTTTCACATCGGCTGTGAGATGGGCACGCAGCGATGGTGATGCGTGGAAAAAAACACCCGGTCTCCTCACATAGGCTACACCTCCCTCAGCCACGCTTTCATCATCTCCTCATCCATCCAGCCTTTTCCATTTGCGTTAATATTATATGTCATCAGAGCGCTGTGTCTGTCTCGCTGTCAGCTCCCAGATCAGCTTCTCTGATTGGTTGATGCGGCGCGTCCAGCAGCAAAACTTCAATTTTTCCATCTGAGCAGCAGCAGCGCGTTGGCAGATGCTTAAATGCTCCTGCTGCTCAAAACGCGCTGCAGGACCTTTTGCTGCACCTATATGCGCGTCAACCATTTACTTTGCATGTAAACTCGCTGCTTCTGCTGCACCTGCTGGGTCCGGTTCACACCGATGTCGAGCGGTTGAACAGCGAGCACAGCGTTAATTTGTTTCCCCATGTTTTTCACATCAGCTGTGAGATGGGCACGCATGGAGTTACATATTAACAGCGATGGTGATGAGTGGAAAAAAAACACCTGGTCTCCTTACATTCAGCCACTCTTTCATCATCTCCTCAATGAGGTGGTCTCAAAAGTCGCAGTTACAACACACATAGGGCGCACCGCACCAAAGGGTGCACCGCACATTTTGAGGGAAAAAAAAGACGTTTAAGTGCGCCTTATAGTCGTGAAAATACGGTATATAACTTTGCCTAAAATCTTTTTTTTTCAATAAATCTTGCAATTATAACTGTCTGATTAAGAAATAAAGTAAAGAATAATAATAATTGAAGCAACAAAAAAAAAAATTACAAACTAGGACACAACACATATCTCTACAAAGGTGCTATTTTACTTGTTGCAGCATATGTGGATTGCATATGACGAATTGCATTTGAGTAAATGAGTCGATGCAATCAACTGGTTTTCCTTAGATAGAAAACTTTGAATCAATTTGACTATATGATCTGATTGAACTGTAAAGTGTCTTTAGATGACATGTGTTGTGAAATTGCGCTATATAAATAAACTGAATTGAATTCAATGTGTCTGATGATACAGAAATATGAAGAAATACCTTAGATTTACATGATTTCATGTCCTTAGGGAACATGCAGGGTCGGATTTAGATAAGGAGACCCCCTAGCCTCCTAAGCTATGGTTGGTTCGGAATCACTGACTTGTAAGGATGTTTTTGCCTTATACAACATCACTGCATCAAACAGCATCATAACAGTTTAAGTGAACCTTTAACAGTGGGTTTTTCGCCACTCTACGGGTGCTTCCTTCATGCTGCAATAGCTGGTGAAAACCCACCCAGTTTCAAGTCTAGCACTTCAGCACATTTCAGTGTGATGGGCCTCAGCTACAATGGCTCGGGGCACACACAGCAACACACACACAGACACCCCATTTAGGGCTGATGAGCACAGGCTCTCCGGAGACAGCTTGGTGAGAACAGTGAGGTGGAATATCCGTGCCACTGAGCAGGGCCTCAAAATCACTTGAAATGCAGTGAGTGGTGGCGTCAAGCCATAATGGTAACGATTACCAAACTGAGGAGGCATGCTTCAGAGATGGCTTCGGTGTCCCTTTGCAGTTAACACCAGGATGCTCATACCAGACTCCCTCTCGATTTTTTGCACGGCTGAAAGGTTATCCACACACTTAGGCCTGGGTGCCCGAGCATCATCTAATGTTACTACCACTTTCAGAGCCATTTGATTTGCATACAAAGAGACAGATCTCAATGTGATTTGAAGAAAATGTGCAATTCACAAAGAAAGCTGTTTCTGAATGGGAATAAAATTACTTATTGGATCTTAGCAGTGGCTCAGTTAAGTAAAGATATTGAAGATTTCCTGATTCAAAGCTCCTCTCATATCTCTTTTGTTGCATGTTTGTTCATGTGTGATTGCAAGCCCCTGTTCACATTAGTGGACAGATGTGAAAAGCCATTGAGGGCAGTCATGGGTGTATCAGTGTAGACGCCCAGTGAGCTTTGCTAACGCCAACCGGATGATTGCACAACACATAAACACAAAATATGGTGGAACATCAACCCTGATTCAGACATCTTAATGGTTGAGTTGTCAATGGATATTTCAAGCAACTTTTAGTCTTTTTACAGTATTTGTCTAACATGAAGATTTTGTAATAATAACATAAAAATTATCACAATTAATTGTAAAGTGTAAAGAAAGGTTTCTTTTACATTTCTGTTAAATCAAAATCTGAAAGATGTAATGGGCCTTTGTCTTTAGTCCCATTCACCCCGGTGATTATTGGTACCAATAATTCACCCAATCAGCAAATGAAATGGTAAATGGTTTGTACTTAAAACCACAGTAGCGGTCTGAATGATGGTGGTCAGAGGGCCCGATGGCGACAGTGTATGGCAACCTCACTCCTGTCAGTGAGCCCCAGGGCAGCTGTGGCTACAATGTAGTTTGCCACCATCGGTGTGTGAGTGTGTGTGTGAATGGGTGAATGACTGAATGTACTGTAAAGCACTTTGGTCAAGTCTCCTGACTTGAAAAAGCACTATATAAGTACACACCATTTTACTTGTATACCATGTTTTAAAGTCATGGGACACCAGAGCGTTTTAAACTACATACAAACACAGCTGGTGGCAAGGCTATATTGTAGCCACAGCTGCTTTGGGGCGCAGCGACAGTGTGCCCCAGGTACTACTGAGCCCCTGGCCACCATCTGTAAGCAATGTGCAAGAAATATTTGCTCAAGGACAAATGTATGGTTGGAACCAGTCTGTGTGTCTTGTATCTTGGTATAATTCCCTTTGTTCTGTGAGCCCTTAAAGGTATTTGGAAGCAATAAAGACAGGTATGTAGAAGAGAGTTTACCAGGAAACTGATCACAGAATCCTTAAAAGAAGTTTGTCGGGGTCGGAGTACTTGAAACAGAACCTGAGTTTCAACTTTAAGGAGAAGAAGCTATACGGTCAGTACAAATTCACATATTTTTTAGATCAGATCAGTTAAAGTCTAGACCTTGATCAAACACTCTGCTCAAACAGCGCGTAGTACACCTGTTGTACTGCTGCTGTATGGGTGTACTGCAGAAAGTCGATCACACTGAAAGCTACAGCCAGGCTGTTTCTGCTGCAGCTCCAGTTGCAGAAGCTCTAAAAAAATAATTCAGATTAGTTCCTGCTCTTTCAGGGGTTGTCCGGCAAAACTCATTAATAGAACAAATAACTGTCCCTTTTTATTACCACTCTGTTTCTGTTTATTGTAGGTTGGTGGGGTGATTTTATTAAGTAACTCACTGGGACCTTTTTCTGTCTGGTGCCCCACATTTACTGTTTGGTATATGCAATAAAGAAGCTTGATGAGGAAACCTCTGCAGCATCAGGCTAAACTTCTGTCTTGCTGAAACACTTTGTTCATTGTCATGGCCTTGGTAACAGTACCCACACTGCCCTGAGGCTGATGTGAGTGTACACACTGATTTAAAAGAATTGGATTCCTTGCAAAGCAGGTTCACTGCATTTAAAGGGAACACAGAGTAAGAAAAAATTACTTGAAAATTTTGGTAGAGACATAATATTCTGGTAGTTGTAATTGCAGCTACAAACTTTTATAAAACAGTAGAGTACATATAACGTCTGCAGAAGTTTTCATATTTTTACTCAGTTTATTTTTTATTTTTCCCTTTTCCAGCATTTTATTGTCATTACACTGTCACAAGTACAGAGTAATGAAATGAACTCTCTGCATTTAACCCATACCCTTGGGGAGCAGTGGGATGCCATTGTGTGGTTCCAAGGGAGCCATGTGGGGTTAAGGGTCTTTGCTCAGAAACCCAAAGTGCCAGTCTGTGGAGGTGGGGCTTGAACTCAAAACTTCTGAATTCCAATCACAAAGCCCTAACCACTAGGCTGCCAGTCCCCACTCATAAATCAATTTCCTTCACTCAACAATTTTGTCTTACTTTGTAGTGGTGTGTCACATACATTAAACAATGGTAATGGAAGTTATAATCTGACAAAGTCTGAAAAGGTTAAAGTAAGTTTGATGTTTTGTTACTAACTTTTTTCAGCAATTAACACAAGTGGTGCAGATCAGTAATAAGACACCCAATAATAAGGAAACAGGTAACAGCAAAAATGACCTCCTTCCAGTGCTGTGAGTGGATTGTCCTCTTGCTGGCTCTTTCTGTCATTAACATTCCCTCTGTCAGGACTATTTATAGTTTGCTAACCTTTTGTCACTGGGCTTCTGTCCAAGCACTCTCCCGCTCTGGCTCTGCCACTAAATGGCCTCCAGATTGCCACATCCCCTTCTCATGTGAAACTGGAAGGGATAATTATTCCAACTCTTCACTTCAGAGATCTCCACCATTGACCCTTCTGAGATATGTGTTCTCATCTCATGCAGCCTATGCATATGAAAAAAAAAATACATAAAAGTTTCACTTTTTGTAAAACAGTATTTCAAGTTTAGTTAAGTCTAAAGGAGCTTTGCAGCAGTACCTAAAGTCAGGTAAGAGCCATTTCATTTCGTGTTTGAACAACACTTGAAAAAGAAAAGTAGCCTCATCTCACTGATAAAAGGTTAACTGTTTTAGATTTACAGTTGAAAAACGTTGGGTAGGTATATGAGAAACAGCAAAAAAAAAAAAAAAAAACAATTCCTGGCTTGATCCATGTCCAGATGCCACTTGCCTCATAACAGCTGCACTGGGTGGATGATCCATTTAACTAATAGACCAGTATTTAAATGCATCTGTTGGAAGAAGGCAGTTGTGTTCCAAATAGGCATATTGTGAGCTGCTGACATTTTCACAGGAAGAGAAAACAGACTTGGTAAAAATAGGAGCCTGGCTGCTTGCTGAAACTCTTTGCTGAGGCAGACACAAACTAAGAATTGGTGACATTTGAAATCATGTCTTTCTCACCGGTCTACACTATATATAAATTTTCTATACTAATTTTCAGAAGCTCAGCATCTAACAGATTTTGTTGGCATCCCTGTTAAAACATTATATATATATATGTATATATATATATATATATATATATATATATATATATATATATATATATATATCTATATATATATATATATATAGATATATATAGATATATATATATATATATATATATATATATATATATATATATATATATCTATATATATATATATATATATATATATATATATATATATATATATATACTGTATATATATATATATATATATATATATATATATATATATATATATATATATATATATATATATATATATATATATATATATATATATATATATATACATATATATATATATATATATATATATATATATATATATATATAATGACACTTCTCTTTAGATCTTAATATCCCGAAACCATGACAGAAAGACTTTTTAGTTCCAATATTGATGTTTTAAAAGGAATTGTAGGGGACCATCCAAGGACCAGCCAAGGGCCCATCAAGAATCTAATGGATGTGGACATTTGTTTTGCATTGTTTTGCATTGAGCCTTTACATATTTCAGTCCTCTTTTAATCTTCCTAGGTTTTTTTTTTATTTATTTGTTTATTTGACAGGGACAGTACAATTAAACATTGCAACCAAACAGGTGGCCGATGTCCAAGTACATAAGGCTTGTAGCCATGGGCTAATTTGCAGCCTTCGTCCCTGGTTAGGCTTTTAAAAGGTGTTAGCATTAAGGGAGAGGGAGATTAATAACGACACACAAATGCATAAAAACACACAAAAAAAACAAAAAAAAAAAACAAGAGAAGTTAAAACAAAAAAGTACAGTACAAGCCAGTTTAGTGCTCACACTCTTGTTTGTCTTTGAGCCATTTTTTCAATCTTGTGGAGAAAAGTCGAATATCAGTCTGTGACTTAAGCTCCAGAGGCAAAGAGTTCCAGAGATGTGATGCTTTCACTGAGAAGGCGGACTGACCCATAGATGTCCGACATCTTTTAATCCTGCAGTTCCCACTAGCTCCAGCTCTTGTCCTGATTCCTTCATTTGCATATTTTAAAACTAATTTACAGATTACCTCAGGGGCAAGACCATTAAGGCATTTAAAAATAGCTTTTAAAAATGAGAAATTTATAAAATTTTCAAACGTCATCATATTGTGTTTTTTAATAATTTTGCAGTGATGCCACTTCACCGGTTTTTGATCAAATATTTTTAATGCTTGCTTGTGAAGTGAGAGTAAAGGTTTTAAAACAGACTTTGTGGCCTGGGCCCAAACGATGGCGCAATAAGACATATGGGATAAAATCATTGCATGTAAATATACTTGTGCAGCTTGATTTGATACATATGGTCGAATCATTCGAAAACAGTTTATATTTGTCTTTATAGTTTTTGTCATTTTGTTAATATGGGCATCAAATTTCAATTTTGAATCTAAAACTACACCCAGATACTTAAATTCACCAGCCGGCTTTATTTCATGTTGATTAATAATTATTTTGAGATCATTGTTTATAATTTTCTTAAGGGAAAAACACATGGAGACAGTCTTGGTGTAATTCAGCGTTAAGCAGTTATTTTGGAGCCACTCTGATAAGATGCACAATTGTTTGTTTAACAGATCAGAGGCCTTTTCAGGTGTGTCTGCTGCCACATAAATTATTGTATCATCTGCATACATTTGACAGATGGCATCTTTGCAGATGTTTGGCATATCATTTATGTACAAACAGAAAAGTAATGGGCCCAAAATAGACCCTTGTGGTACACCCATATTACATTTTTGGATCCCAGATTTGATGCCATTAATTTTGACGCACTGATGTCGTTGCTCAAAATAAGATTTGAACCAGCTTAAAGTTTGTTTAGAAACATGTAGTTGTTCCAGTTTCCTTAGCAGAACTGTGTGATTTACAGTATCGAACGCTTTTGTAAAATCTAGAAATACTGCCCCAACACATTTTCCTTCATCCAAACTACTTTTTATGTATTCCGTAAAATGGCATACAGCCATTTCAGTGGAATACCTTGGTCTAAATCCAAATTGTTTAGAGTTAAGTATTCTTTTCTCCTCTAGATAGGCCATTAATTGTTCCGCAACTAGCTTCTCTAGCACCTTAGAAATCACAGGTACAATTGCAATAGGTCGATAATTACAGATCGCATCAGCTGATCCGGACTTAAAAATTGGAGTCACAACAGCTGTTTTAAACCCTTGTGGAAATTCACATTTTTCAATTGACAAGTTCACTAGATGAGATATTGGTTTTACTAGATCGTCACTATACTTTTTGATTAAAAATGTATCTAAACCAAATATATCTTTTGCTTTGGATGAATTTAATTGATTGATAATTGTCCTTATTTCACTTTGGTCAACCTGTTTAATGTGAAAAGGTGAGGCTGAATTTTCAGCAACATTACATGAAAGCAAATTTGGATTGAAATTTTCAGCAAGTTGCTCTACTGAATTAATAAAATATGAATTGAATTCGTTTGCAATTTTGGCAGAGTCATTGCTAACCATTCCATTTATATTGAGCTTTGTTACACATTTTCCTAAATTGCACTTGCGATTGGTCAACTTGTTAATATGCTTCCATATTTCAGAGCTATTTCCACTTGATTCAGCAAACAATTGCATAAAATATGTGGACCTTGACTTTCTGATTTCATTAACAACTTTATTTCGTAGTCCTTTAAAGACAAGTGTGTCTATTTGCAATTTAGTTTTTAGTGAAATCTTCAGAGCAAGATCTCGCTTTTTCATAAGTTGAATAATAGCATGGTTTACCCATGGTAGACTAGTTTGTTTTCTATTGTTTTTTATAACACAACTAAATCTCTGAATAATATTTGTTAGAGTCTCAGTTAACTGATCACAGCATTGATTTACACTTTCTGTTTTTATCACATTATCCCAATTCATGTTTTTCAGTTCATTTTCAAATAAGGGTAGTTTGTTTTTTGGAATAAACATTTGGCTTTTTGTTGCATTAGGCACTGTGAAAACTCCCTTTAATCGTTTCTTTGTTAATTTCCTGACCAACAATGTCATATTATGATCCGATAGACCTGTCACAAGGTTATATGTTTTGATGATTCGTTCTGGTTTATTTGTGATTATTAAGTCTATCAGAGTTTGACTAGTTTTGGTGATCCTGGTTGGTTTTTTAAGAATTTGGACAAGTTTATGTTTTGATAACACAGCTTTTAATTTATCCCTTTTGATTTTCTCCATCCAATTTATATTCATATCTCCGATTAAAATTGTTTCACATTTAATATTAATTTGTTTTAACATTTCATCAAAGTCTTGATAAAAAGATGCACTATGAGATGGTGGATTATATACAACTAGTAAGTTAAATTTCATTGTAGGTGACAGTGAAACTTTTAAAACAAGGCATTCAATTCCTAAAGTATCCAGTACAGTGACAGAACAATTTAAACCATCTTTGATATAAATCAAAACACCTCCCCCTTTCCCATTTGTACGATCCTTCCTATAGCATGTGTATCCAGGAACATCAATCATACTTGTGGGAACATTAATATTTAGCCAAGTTTCACTCAATGCCAAAAAGTCAATGTTTGAATTGCTCAATAAATGGTGAACTTCATTTAATTTTGATAGTAGGCTTCGAATGTTAAGATGCCCCCCAAAAAATCCTTTTGGTTTTGCTGCAGAATCCCAGATTACTTTTGCATGGTTTACAGTTTGGAAATATTTCAGCTCTTTTTGTTTATTTGCTGCATAATGAGCACTTGTACATTTTTCTGGATTTCCTTGGCAATTTGAAGCACCAGAATTGATAGTTACAGTTTTCTCAATATCAGGGTTTACATCAGACAATGTGTTCATCTTCAACTTCGTTGGGAAGTCATCTGGTAGTAAGCCAGTGGGTGTCCACGCCACTGCAGTACATGATGTTTCCACAAATTGGGGCTGTTGCAACTTTTCAACACATATTTCTGCAACATTACTTTTGTTGATATTATTTGTGAGACCTGGATTTAGTTGTATGTCCCCGCTCAAGAGTAGAAGAAGCAGAAGTATCCATAACCATCCATTCTTCCTGCTTGCATGATGTTTAACTTTGGTGGTGGTTATTTGGCATTTTTGCCAGCTTGTCAAAAACAGAGCATGATATCCAAATCCAAAGAAGCGTAAAGTTGGTTTCACAATCATTGACATAAGTTGGGTAGAACTGTTTGATGATGATGTTTCATCTTGGATCAGGCCTCGGCCCAGTGGGAAACACAAACACCACAAACATATTAGCCACACAAACACATACCTTTTGTAGGCTGATTGATTGTCTTGAAAGTTGTGGTGTTGTGAGGGTCTTTTCACTCTGCTGGGATGTCGAAATATCCAAATATAGTCCAAGAATGTCCAAAGAGGCTGCAGGCATATATCCCATGTGCAGGTGTATCCTTTGTCTCTCCTGCTATAGTTTGGTTGTAAAAATCCACGTTTCTTAGCTGAGTTAAGGATTTCTGATCCACACAGTTGGAGTTGTTGCTTATGGTGGTCAAATCCAACCAAATTTTGCAGAAGAAATGTTAGCAGACAGGAAAATATGGCAGCAATTGTGGAGCCTAACAAACCACCACCACTGCTCACAGCAGCCATCTTGGCTGTTCATTTTATAAAACAGATTGTGATTGTCACTCTGGAAACACTGGCTACATTTGATCACCATGTTTACATTTTATCACTGCTGCAGTTTAAGAAATGGATGTTTTGAGAGATATCCTGAATCAAAATTTCATTTTATATGCACCCTGTGTGTACAAAATGACAATAAAGTCTGTCTAACTCTAGGTAAGTTTATATGTGAAGCTAACTTACTTGGTGAATACTATCAAGCACATATACACTGATAAATGAAAAAAAAAACATAGAAAGTTCAGTGTATGCCAGCTTTTTAGAGGATTCTGAGACGTCAGGCATACGCTGGCTAAATCGTTAAGGGGTGAGAGTGCCAGTAGCAGTGGAGCACACATATACCGACCACATGAAAAAAAAAAACTTTCTGATATGTGAACAGTCATTACATTGTAAATGATAAGCTTTTTTGTTTGTTTTTTTGCCTTATAGAAAACATTAAAAAACACAAAATATAATAAACAGAAAAACCTACAAAACAGAAATAGACATACAACAGTCTGTTTAAATGTGGGTGATCTCCCCAACCTCCCAAAATAAATATACATAACAGCGTCAGATTATTGCAAAGGTTATCATGGAAATGATCGTGAACATTTTCTAAAACTGTACAATTCAGTAGCAAATATCCCATTTCTTATTTTAGCACTCTGTCTCTAATGTGTTTATGGTGTTGTGGGCATTTTATAATCATTATCCACTTCTCATCACCTCTTGGCCATTTTTAAGTGCTGTGTTTTACCACACTTATTATCATTCTGGAAAGAGGTAATGGATGAATGCAGGAAATAAAGAGCGAGAGGAAAACTGTTGCAGAGTGAGATGCACTACACATGCCTGCACAACAAATCAACATTATTTTGTATGCATGGAGTAGCCAAAACTATCGTCTCATAAATTGGCATGTGGCAGCAGGCCAGCAGTGCAATGCATTAGTTAGATGGCCTGAGTGTAATAAAATGCAGTGGAAGGAAAGACAGTGTGGGAGGGGGTGGGACAAGGCACTTTCTTTAGATTGAGATCTAAAAAAGGGAAGCTGCTGAACAATATATCTGGGCAAGTTTGGGCCAGCTGGGAAGATCGTATCACCATTGCAGCATTACATTCAACTAAATGAGGTGACATTCACTCTGACAATTAATTTCCCTCAGTTGTATGCATATAGGAATAGGGAAAATTATGAAATACTGAAGACCAGCCATAGAAGAAAAAAAAAAACCTTTTGGCAGATCTCAGTGTTTTGAGTTTCTGTTTAATTAACATGCCAAAACAAAATAGCATATTACCTTGAGTGCTCAACAGTGACGAAAGCATAGAGAGGATTGCTTTTTTAGACAAGAATAAATTAACTTTTGCACTGAATTAGAAAATGTCAGAAAAAAAGTAAGCGGAATGTAAATCTTCCCATTATCTTCATGTTGTTTAAGTACAAGTTGGTGTTATGGTGCTGTTAAATCTTGATGTTTTAGCCAGTGTATGCCGACATATGAAAAATTTGGCAAAAATGCTGGCATACATTGGTTAAGTTATGGGTAAGTTTTGTAAAATTTATAAGAACGTTGAAGCACACTGGCACACATCGACATATGGCAAGTACATCAAGATGTATGCTAGCGCTGCTCATATGTGGGCCATAAATTACTAGTAAGTTATCTGATCATTGACATATGTTACGTGTAAGTTACCCATAATCGTGGTGTCTAGCTTATCCAACATGTATCATCTCCATCATAGGGTGATTGTAAAGGTAATTGTGATGGATCCTCCTTGCGCTGACGCCCACAACCAACAAACTTCTTTGCTGATATGACAATGAACCTGCTGCGACTGCATGGATCATGTCTTTTTTTTTTTTTTGGCAAGCAGTAAACAGCTGCAAGCTTAATACCATGACTGTGGAGTTTAGATAAATCTTCTTATTGTGCATTTTATGCAGGCCTGGCACCTCTGGGAGCATTACTGCCCCCCTCAGGACACTGGCTTGTGACATTTCATGGTAATTAAGTTGCCATGTGCCATGCATAAGTAAGGCTGTCATTTGACATAAGTTCTCTACTCTTTACGAATACTCAATGTATAAGCTGATAAATGAAAAAAAAAACATAGAAAGTTCAGTGTATGCCAGCTTTTTAGAGGATTCTGGGACGTCAGGCATACACTGGCTAAATCGTTAAGGGGTGAGAGTGCCAGTAGCAGTGGAGCACACATATACCGACCACATGAAAGAAAAAACATTCTGATATGTGAACAGTCATTACATTGTAAATGATAAGCTTTTTTTTTGTTTGTTTTCTTGCCTTATAGAAAACATTAAAAGAAAAATATTTCTAGCATGGATTTCTACCTACTAGGATCTATGTTGGTAATTAACAGCCACATAAGTCAAGGTTCTTTATGTTAATGGGCAAGAAGATAAGTTAGGATCCCGCTGTTCTGCTTTTAATACATATATATTTACCAGTGTATCTATATGTTGTGGTACAGTTTCAACTCAATATATTAGAATATAAATAGAACAAATAATATTCCTATGGGCAGTACAAATAGTTAAGCTTATAAAAAAGTATAATTACATATGGGACTTAACATTGCAAGAGTCTGTTTCTTTTATTTTTGATTAAAAAAAATTGAAACAAAAAAGTATCTTTACGATTTTAGACATAAGGGCAAGCAAAAATAACAAAGAAACAAAACAAAGTATCTTTGATACAGAAGATATTTGGTCTAACCATGTCAATTAGAGAAACATTTGTATAAGAGATGAACAAAATACTAGAACCAGAGGACCTATTTATGGCATGGTAATTAACAAAAGAAACAAATAAAATGCTGATTATATGATAAACATGAATATTTAAAACACTGTTTCCATTAGAGGAATAATATTGATATTAACCACAATTGCTAATAAACAGTGTGTTATTATCAGAATAGATTGGAGATGCAACAAGAAAGTTGAAAAAAGCAGAGTTTACTTTCAGAAGATGAGTATGTTCTCAATGTCTGCATGAAGGTGCTGCCTATGTTTTATCGATGTGCTGAGAAGTGCTGTGAAGAGTGAAATCTATTCAGCTATTAAAGTAATCTATCCAGACAATTCTTCAGGGAAACGTAAAATATTGAGTTAAATGTACATTTAATAAGGTCTTTTTATCCATTTTTTAATTAAACTTTTTAATGTATGCTCTCTGGCTATGCAGTCATGATAAAATTGAATTTTAATATGATTTCAGAAATTTAGGTCTCATAATGTGGAAGAAGAGTAGAGAACCATATAACAAGTTAGCTAATGTCCAGCTATTTCAGTCTTTAGGTGATAATATTGCTATATGTTACTACTGAGGCTGTCAATCCAAAGTCAGCACATCTGACTTCTAAGAGATTATGCTTTCAGTAGAGGTTTGCCCCTCCTTCCACTGCCAGAAACTTGTTAAAAATCGCAGTATCACTTTGCCAATAGGTGCCTGACCTACTATCAAGAGTAAGGAGACAGACAGACAGATGGATAGATTTTAGTAGCTACAAAAAATAATTTACCCCTTCATGAGAGTTTATTGTATTGCTCTTATATTAACCATTTTCCAAATAGTTGAGACAAAATTACTATGAAAAAATGGTCAGTTATTACTAAATTAAAAATATAGATATTTAAATACCACATTAATTATAATTAATTAAGGGGTCAATTACAAAAGCAAAATTTAAATAATTTAAATTAATTAATTATAATTTTAATTAATAATTTCATTGTTAGTTGAAGGGACACATATATATATATATATATATATAAAAAACCATGTTTAAAAAAGTGCATGCTAGCAGAAGTGGTAAAACATGCATCTGATCAGGCACTAAAGCTATTGGTCATCAATGACTTTAAATCCATTTCGGTGACATCCCACATCATGAAGGTTTAGGGGAGAATCTTGTAGGCCCATTTGAGTAAGCCAATGTGAAAATATCTCAGAACCTCCTGGAGCTTCCCTATCACCCTGGAGTTGAAGTTAAAGATGCCATCATAGACCTACTTCACCAAATCCATTTAGATAAAGCAGACAGCACTGTGATGATCAAGCTCTTTGATTACTCCAATGTATTTACCATGATTTAGCCTGATTTGCTTTATCTGAAACTCTACTGGTTTAAGGTTGAGGCCCAACCCGCCTAGACTAAAAACCACCTGACCAACAGCCACAGTTTGTGAGACTGAGGGCTCAACTTTCTAACCCAGTAGTCTGCCACACAGGAGCACTGCAGGGGACTTTACTCTCACCATTCATTTTTAATCTTTACACCTCTAACCTCCAATACAAGACAGAGTCCTGTATTCTGCATAAAAACTCAAATGACTCTGCAGTCATTAGTTGTAAAAGAGATGGTCAAGAGATTTAGTATAGGAAGGTGGCAGACCACTTTTTTGACATGGTAAGTAGATGACAATTACACTCTGCATGTGATTAAAACAAGGAAGATGACTGTAGATTTCAGAAGAAACAAGAATAATACAAACACTAATACCATTATGGGAAAAGCAGTGAAGGTGGTGAAGGAATATTAACACCTCAGTGCTCAGCTAGGCAAAACATAACACAGCCACAAGGCTGTCTATGAGAAGGTACACAGCATAGAAAGTGTATGTTGTTTAGTGTTTGCAGCATATCTTTTATAGGTCTGTTGTGGAGAGTGTTATCTCTAAGGCTCCTGACCACAATAAAACACACAGCTACATTAGATCCATCTATACTATACTATGCCTATACTGTGGGCATCAACACATTAACAAAAACAATTTAATTAACCCCTTTAAGGGTTAAAACATTTACTATTCCTTCATGAGCTGTTAATTATTTTTAAATTATATTCAATGTTCACTGTATGGCAAAAGGACTGTAGAATATTAGTAAAATCATATTCTGATTAAATACTGTTCAGAGTAAATAAAGAACTTTTGTAGTTAACTCCTATAACAAGGAATTCCTTTTGACTTTAGAGTCATATCTTAACTCCCTGAGTTAAGATATGAAGAGTAGAGACCCATAAACTATTAAATAAGTCCTGATTTTGTTAGAATTTTAAAGCTTTTTATAAAAATGAAATCCTTTGTTTATAAATTATTATATTACTAGGAATTCTCTATATTGACTGTATCACTTTATTTGTTAGAGATGGATTTCTGATGGTCTGTTTTTACAATCTTTGTTTATTTACAATCTGTATTGGCTTCTATAATTACAAAAACTATTTTAAAGAAAAACCATAAAAACTGACAGGATGCAATATAAATGTAAGACTGAGCGCACTGACTTCCATATGCAATAATGTTCTAATCTTCACAGTAATTGCCTTGGGAAGGTGAGTATATTTGTTCAGCATTTCATTAGGAAATCCACATTGTGGCACAAATGATTGCTTTCTTTGTATGAGTGGATTCACTGGCTGCATTTCAATGTGGAGCCAAGGATATGATTGGAGATGTCTGAGTGAAAAAAAATACACTAATATCTGTAAAAGGAAACATTTTTGTATGTATAATGAAATCATATTAACTGAAATTGTGGAAAAAATAATTGTGTTTTTGTTAAATTTGAAAAACATCTTTAATTATATTTTTATTTTATTCCCATTTTTAAAAAGGTAAAACATTTGCTGTTACAGAGCAGAATGTTTTTATAAAAAGAACCTTTGCTAATCAATAGTAAATGATTAAAGTCTCAGATGTGAGACTAGTACAGAGGAAAACACAGCAATCAATTTAAACAAGAATTCCCCATGATTTACACCGATCAGTATTGAATATCCTTCCCTGTGTGCTATCTTGCACATCTTGTATGAAGAGAGAAATCTTCTCATTGCTCCTAACAATATCTCCATCTTGTCAACATAACCATATTTGCAGGGCGTTGTTAAAGAACCAATAAACAAACAAGCAAACAAATGTTTAAGTTTTAAACTGATTTTGCTTATATTGCTCAGAAACATTTTTACACAAAAAATTTGTAAAAGCTTTGAAAAATCAGAATTTGTCAGCACAGATACTAAGTATTCATATTGCTCTTCTTTGGATTTTCTCTTGTCGTAAATATTTTATAATGAGCACCTACAATTTAGTCAACCAAAAGACAGGCACAAAATATTTCAATTTGAAAAAACTCACACAGAAAGAAAAGACAATTAGAAGTAAGTTATTGATGCAATTACTTTAGTCTTTTTCGCTCAGACCTCAGGCAGGAAACATAGTGCTGAATTTTGTTTGATATGCATGAACAGGAGTAAAGAACAGGGATGTGTCCCCCCCAGGCCAGTAACTGGTAGTAAAGTGGAGATAGATGAATTTGGTTATTCCATAGATTGCTGGTTGGTCGAGATGGCTGTAAAGAAATATCCAGTGGACTGTGTGAGCTACTAGAGCTTCACTCAGGGACCTGGAAGATGTAGGTCCAGCTTGAATAACATAACACAGGTTGTGAGAAACTGTCTATGATGAGCAAGCATGAAGCGACAGTGCAGAGGAAAAACTCACCATTGGGAGGAAACCTCTGACAGAATCAGGCTCAGAATCAGGCAGTAAGAGTCTGGGAGGACTGAAACTCTGATGAAGCTTTGCCTACGATGTTGGAGGAGGGGCTTCTGAATTGAAGTCAGACATAGCGCAACCACTGCCTGCACTTTGGGTAGTAGACGGAGTTGTGCATTGGATACCTTTTAAGATCAACTTTGGATACTTCTTGGGCTTTCATGGAGGTGTGGTTCAAAGCTGATTAGCTTGTGTCGGAAGGTTTGAATGCGAGTAATCAGTTTATTCAGTTGAACTTCCGCCTAGGCTCCATTTCAAATGCCAATGGAGATATAGCTCTTTGAGAGAAAACTTATTTGGGCAAGGTGAGTACTGAAATAACTTCAGGAAATATCAGAAGTAAGAACACCCTTATGGTTTTAATAATATCTTTGATCAATTTATCATCAGAAAAGTGGAAACTTTGAAAAAGGATTTTCGTTTTGCCAATGTGTTATGCAAAATTGATGACCATGATTAAAACTCAAAAGAATTCTGTTACAAATATGTTAGTTTGCTGTAAAATATATATGAAATCACCTATTTTTTAAGCAGTCAACGTAACCTCTCAGTATCATTACAAGAAAAGTATGGGTAAAAAATGTTTACTATTTTGCTTACATCAAATTTCTAAACTGGAAAACACCATAACTCACTTGCCTTTACTAATTGAAAGATTTTAGGTGAAGGGAATATTTGGATGTAGTATAGTTTATATAAAACTTCATTAAAGGTTATAATCATATGGGATAAAACCGATAAGGCACTGACTTAGATTTGACAAAGAAAGCCTGTCTGTGAAATACCTGCTAATACTGAGAACTTTTATTGTGAATAAAAGTTTTTGAATGAAAGTTATTGTGGATATATCTAAATAAGTTCTACACACTGCAAAAATTATATAGAAATAAGTACAAATTGTTAAATTAAAAGAATTTACCCTAAAATTGAGTAGGTCACATGTATGATATGCCAATGGAATTATCATTTTTACCCTTAAAACAAGATAATATTCACTTATAATAATATAATATAACTTTTTTCTTTTTTTAAATGTAAATTGTCTTTTTCCATTGCCAAAGTTTTCATCTCTGTCTCCTCAATTCAAGACAAAAATACACGAAAACAAATAGTCATTTAGATTTCCATTTTTTACAGTGTAGTTTCCAAGAGGTATCAACCAATAATATTTACAGAGGGAAGCTTTATGCTACTTCCTCAACCGTCTCTCTTTGACTTACTACATCAGCATGTGGAAGTAGTTGCAGTATTAAAAATAAGGGCAGAAATTCTTTTTAAGTGATATAAGAAAGAGAGCGAATTGAAATGCGATAGTTAAAAGGATTTCAGCTCTACATAATATTGTGAGCAAACTGTATTTGTCTGCATGGTTTCTATACATCCTAATCAGATGCAGCCAATTTGTAAAAGATAGATTTGAATACAGTACATTCTTAGAGTGCTCTGAGTGGGAAACTGCAAACTATTCAAAAATCTATGAAAAACTTGACATTTTCTTTTAGAAGCTCAATACATTAACTACTAAACTGATCATTATTTTCATTTTTTAGTGGCAGCTGAATACGTTGATATCTTGCTGGTCCTTGCATTCTGTCTAAAAATGCTGCAGATCAGCAGCTTTGAAGAGCTTTCACCAGGGTTCTACTTTAGCTCTGTTATTGCTTGACTACTGTTTTTTTTCAGAATATTTTGCAAGCTAAGCTCATTCAACAGACTGAACTCTCCTAAATAACTTAGGTAAAATAATCCTTTATATATAAAAAGCTTTTACCTGATAACTTTTAAATGAATGCAACCATTTCACCTAAAATAATGACTATATGCTGTAGAGTCAAGTGAAGGGATGATCAAGAAATTCCAAAAGTCACAACATGACAACAAAAGCATCATGACAATAAATGCCACAGTGTTACCAAAAAAAACACTACACAACAACAATACCACCACACGCATGAAAAGTTGTCCTTAAACTGAAGCCAGTTAGACATGATATACATTGTGTGATTATAAACCAATGCAGATGAAGGATGTGAGATGTTGGAATACCTTAAAGGAACTTTTTGTCTCATCTCACACTGAAAGGTGAGTTCTAGTACGGCAGTTTTTAGCATCTTGTGATCAAAGATAACCTGCAGGGGTAGTTTTACAGCGTTGATCTCACAGCATGACAGCTACTACATGTCTGCTGATCAGCAAATAGGAATGCAGCTGCTGGTGAGGATGTCCCACATGAAGATCCAATAGAGGCGATCTACTTCCAGGATTTTTTAATGATTCACAGAAGAGAAACATGAACTATCGCATATATTTTGAGAAATCAAAGCAATAACCATAAAAACTAGTAATACCTGAGAAGCCTAAAAGATATAAATTTCCGACATTTGCTGTTTCTTGCTTTACAACATAAAATTACTTTCAATTAAATGTATTAAGTTTATTTATATAGCACCAATTCACAAACGTCTTCTTAAGGCACTTTACAGAGACAATTCAACCAGATCATACAGTCAATTTGATTCAAGGTTTATAAGGAAAAATATGAGTATTACTGTGTGATTTCTATTTACATCACACCTTAATACCTGTATGTATAAAATGACCCAATTTCTTCTCTGTGAGAATCATCTGCAATAAGAAACCTCAATAACTTTTTAAGTGACTATGTTTAGGTGTGAGGGGCAGGCTCTACACATTCCAACCAGAGGGAACCATTAAAAAAAAGAAAAAAGGAAAGAATAGGTTTTGGATTTTTTTATTAATTGCTGTCATGTAGTAGCCTGGGTGCCAGTCCGAACTTAGTCCCGCCCACAAGGTTTGAGTTCGGGGAAGTTCGGTCTGGCTCTGCTCCATAGTAGCGCGAGTATTAAAGCCCACTGTCAGGCGATCCAATCAAATTGTCAGGGCGGGCTTTATACGATGATGGACAGATGATCAAGAGTAACGTTATCAACCACGTGACCAAAGCGCACTTGGGTGACAACAATAATGGCTGCCGCTGGAGAGTTTGGGTGAGTAGATTCTGCTATTAGGTCTGTTCTAGAAGATATCGACAGCAAATTAATTTTAAAAGAGGAACAGAGAAACGCGATCAAGTCTCATCTTCTTATTCTAGGCGTGAAACTGCACGCTTTGATTTTTGTGGACAACAACTATGCCTCGCTTAAGATACGTCACGCACTCCGTTGCTCTTATTGGTTGTAGGTCTATCCAATTGAGTGCAGAGGCATTTTTTTTCCTGGTTCGTTCGAAACACGCCCCATAATCACAGCTCTATGGAGCAGTATCAGACTCATATTCTGACTAGAATTGAGTCGGACTACGTCAGGCTAGTCATGTAGTGCCATGACGTTTGAATGTTATACACCCTGCTGGACCACAACAATATAAAGAACCAGAAACTATGCTCAATATGCATTTTTCACAATCTTAAGATTATTTTTTCATTTTCACTACAGAAACAAAATCATTAACAGTTGCTTTGATAATAGGTTTGTACGTAATGCTGAACGAATGGACTCGAGAATCATTTAATTTAACACATTTATCAGAATCCAATTACAATACTTTAGTGTCTCCTTTTTTTTTCTTGACAGTGATTAGTGACATGTGTGAAGAGTTACAGTCAGGTTCCAAAGCTCATCATATCACTGAAATAACACTAGTGAAATCACTAATGATATCCTCAAGGCCTTAGATAATTGGACTTATGTTTGCACTTGTCTTGGTAAATTTCATTGATGTTTTTTATCAAAACATTCTTGTAGAAAGAATAAAGTATGCTATAGGGATCCAGACATAGGTCTCAATTAACAAAGTACAAATACTTCTTTACCTTACTTAAGTAAAAATCTTTACTAGCTCTACTTCACTAGAATAATTATTTTTTAAGACAACCTTTTACTTCTACTCCTTACATTTCTTTTTTTTTCAATTATCTCTACTTTGTGCTCCTTTCATTTTAAAGGAAGATTTTTTAGTTTTGTTCCATGTAAGATCATTTTCATTATGGCCTTTTGGTGTTTAAAAAAAAAAAAATCTTCAATTTATCTGTGGTTGGGCTCAGTACTTCACCAAAATAAATAGTTTTTTAAGATGATGCAGTTATATTTGACACTCTAATAAGTAATTATAAAACTAAGAAAATTAAGTATAGGAAAGTTATCATCCAGAATTGTAGAAAAAATGTCCCTTTAATAGGGTAGTGCAGTAACAAGTAGGAAGTTTAAAGCATCTGTCCTAAACATTTTTTTCTGCTTTACTCCTTTTATACTTTGAGTAGTTTTAAAAGGGTAGGTTATTTTACATTTTTTACTTGAGTAAAAAGTTTAAGTCGATACGATTCTACAGAAGTGTTTTTAAAAAGTAGGATTTATACTTCTACCTGAAAAATAAACATTAATACCGTTTACACCTCTGGATCCAGAGAAGAGAACTAGGCTGGTTTAAATCGTGTTTATCCAACAGATTCCATTTTTATTTTATTTTTTTATGTCAGTGATAAATATATATATATATATATATATATATATATATATATATATATATATATATATATATATATATATATATATATATATATATATATATATATATATATATATATATTTATTCATACTCCTTCCTAGTGGTGTATAGGGCTGAACGATTTTGCCAAAAATCTACATTGCAATTATTTTCAACAAAAATTTTATTTTATCTCAATTTTTCTTTGCACTGAATGCAAGCTAGTGGATGTTTCACCCCCAGGTTTTCTGTTTTAGAAAGCTTGCTTGCCCAGAAAACATTGTAACAGTACTTTACTGTAACCACTGTGTGAAGAAGTGTTCTTCTTCTTCTACTTGCATGCATGGATCTGTGTGCTAGCTGCTTCTCTCTCTTTGTGGTGACAAACCCATGCCAAGTGTTTTACCACCACCTGAAGGGCCGGAGAGAGAAATGTAGTTTCTTTCTCATGTCAAGCATAGTTTGATTAAACATCAGCGCCTCTGTGCCTTAAAACAATAAATTTTTTGTTTAATTGTGATTTTATTGCAAATGCATTTAATTGTCCAGCCCTAGTGGAGTACCACCTGGATCACAACTTGGTCTAACTAATTTACTATATTTATGCTTCCAAGAAAAGGATTTCAGAGATTAAGGTGTACGTACAACTACATTTTTATGCTGATGATATTCAGCTATACTTGTCCATAAATACTTGTCCATATATCACAATAAATCTAAGCTAAGATGAGTACAGACTTTACTTGAAGACATAAAAACATTTATGACTTTACTTTAGATCTTTTAAATTCGGACAAGATTAAGGTGATCATGCTTTGACAAGTCTTTGAAAAAGAAACTGCAAGACAGTCATTCTATCTAGATGACATTAAATGAAAAAGAATTGACCAGGACAACTAAATTTTAAACAGGTTTCAAAGGCTTCCTTTTTTTACTTCTAAAATATTGCCATAGAAATATCTGTTCTATGATTGATGCTGAAAGAAATCTCCATGCTTTTTATTTACTTCAAGGCTGGACTATTATAATTTCCTACAACTGTATCAACAAGTCCGGTTAAATATGTTAGTTTATCAAAAACACCACATGAAGAGTTCAATTAACAACTTAAAAAAGAAAAATCCTTTTTATCCTATTTTATTTTCCTTTAAATGGCTAATTGGTAATTACAAAATAAAATTAAAAATGTTTCTTCTAACATAACAAAAAAGGAGCTACTACAAGCAAAACCTTTTACTTTTCTCTGTTAAATAAAAAAATTATAACACGTGACTCCTCACAAAACCTCCAGTTGGGTTGTAGTGTGCTTTACACAAAACCAGGTTCTGCCAGAGCTTACTGCCTTTCCACCTTCACTATATGCATGATTGGTATGAGGGATTGCAAAGTCTATGAAACAACCCAAGCCACTGTAACTACATGTTCAATATGATTGAATGCTTTAAGTCAAGGACTTATTGCAGTTTTCCAAGTTTTAAATAGAAACATTGGCAATTAATTTTGTCTGTATAATTTGATTAAACTGATTCCATTAGTTTTAGATGGAATATGTTACAAACTGACACAAAATAAATAACATTAAGTGAATGATAAAAAACATTTATGGGAGCACAGTAGACTACCTTGGTTAAGAAAAATTACTTTGATATTCTGATGATGGGTAACCTTGAATCTTAACAGTATTCTTATGCATACATTTCTGATAGTGTAGTGCCTCTAACAAATATCTGGCCTTATCGCTACACTGAAAAGTTCCAGCTAATCTAGTTCTAATCATTTAAAATTGCACAAGTGAACAACTTTATCATCAAATAATAATAATAATAATAAATAAACAACCTGCATCCCCTGTGCCATCCTTGGGGCCAAGAATTAGCATTAGGTGCCTGAGGTAGTTGGCAAGGTGTGGTATACAACAATTTATAGGAGTTTTGTCACATTTTTCTATTCATTATAGGTTGAATTAAGTCAAACTGAAGAGGTTTAATGCAACAGACTGTTGAGTAAAATCAAACGCTGTATCAGGGTTTTACAGCTCCAGTCTTAGAGGGACAGTGTCCTGAAGGCATTATATGTGTCCTTGATCTACAAAGCTGAATGGAATGATGGAAATATTTATAAGCTGTCTGCTATTGAACTATTAATTCAATTTGGATGTGTTAAATCAGGGCAACATAAAAAAACAAAAGATGACTTTTGACACCACTACCATACATAACTAAACTTAAATTAGGTTAAATCTCTGTTATCCATATGTATTGTGTATGTGTTCAAAATAGAAACAACTTACTGGAATTACACAGAGTTCTTATATATATATATATATAAAATTGTACAGTAATCGTTTGAGCATACTTGTTTGCATACTTTCCATTACAATAAATCAGCTGTACCATCTGCTCCACAGATATAGATTTATGCTTCATCACTGTGATATCTCCTTTTGAGTTGATTACAACTCTCAGAGGAGCTTAATTAAATTGTGCAAAGCATTTTTTAAGCTAATAATTACTTACCTATGGACAAGGGTGAACCCTTTAGATTTACTGACTCCCCTACCACACTATAAAGGACCCAACAGCTACTGTAAGTACCCCATAAATTAATCAGTACTAGTAAACAATTTGCCCTTAAATATACTTGTGAGGCACAACCTCGATTCGCAAGGTGTTTGGCTTAATTCTAAGTATAATGATACTTTCTGTACACAATTTCAACTTACCAGTAAACAACACATTTAAACATTGAGGATCTAACAATATTTGTGTTTCTTTCAGAGAGAGATTCTACTGTCTTTTTTTCCACACTATATAAAATAATATAATAATATAAAAGCCTCAACATCCAGCTCCTGCTATTTGGTAGTTAAAAGAAATTATCAATATCAACTATCCAACATTTACAACACTGTTGACTCAGTATGTTAGTTTAGTTTGGAAATGGTCATCAAAAATGTTTCAACTTGAATGACTTTAATTTTAACATAATTTCAGTTTATTCATACAACTGCTTGTAAATAAGAGTTGTCATATTCGTCATTTGTATTCTCTGCCACACACCTCTTGAGGGTTGATATTTCACCTAACCTGGTATGTATTGATCCAGCAAATAATGTACAGTGCAGTGCTGCTTTGTCTTCCTTCACTCTGGGGACTTGACCACACTTGCTGTCTTACTGGAAAGGTATGCACTTTTTTCATTCCTGTACACACTGAATAACGAGCCTCATCCTTGATCAACATATGCTGTGGAAAAAAGACAGATAGATTAGATATTTATTATATATTGAAATCCATTACAATTACCCATGTTTTTTCTTTTTTTTCTCTGGACAACACTAAAGCTGGTGCTAGTCAGTTGAACACAGAGGCTACAAACGAAAAATGGGAAAATAGCTGCTGTGTCCACAGTAAAAATGCTTGCTTGGTGCCACTGTATTATTTCAGCCAAAACATATTCCCCCTGTACTTGTCTGGCTGTGCATCTTAAGCACTCTGATTTTCTATAGGGAATGAATTAAACTCTATCTTTAGGAAAAGAGTTTAACAATACGAATCCCATTTTTGTTAATCAAACAAACATATTTGATAAAATGACCTTTCTAATTTACAACCACTCTTTTAGAAAACAGCCTATGCATGTAACTGGTCTAAAAAGACAAATTACTGTCTTAATGAAAATGCTGTCAATAAAACAAGTTTAAAAAGCCATACTATTGTTGATAGACAAGTTTAAGATGATAAAAACATATTTTAAGACCATTTTGGATAAGATAGTAAAAGGGATCTGTAAGTAGATTATGATACACTTGCCCTCCAACAACAGTACTGATAGCTGCATGAGAAAAGAACAATAAATACAAAATACCAACGCTAAACTACTAGACTAAAACACTAGACTTAAATACCTGAACAGACATGAATATGGACTGCAGGAGAAAACAAGATCACCTGAACAAAATTAGCCATGTAAATATAAATAAACAACAAATAAAACAGGACATTGACATAATTATTCTACTCAGACCACTTAAAAAAACAACAAAAAAACAACTTTGGAGTTGATACAACAAAAAAACCTTAATGTACCTGGTTATTTTTGCAACCATTTTTTTTTTATCTTCCAGCACTATCACAGATTGATTATTATTAGATTGCTCTCCAGATACATGGACAAGTCCTACTAATTGGAGTGTTTGTAGCTTCTGCTTCTTGCATGTTATTGTTTCATCAAAAAGACATTACACAAGCATGCCACACTCTGATATGATAGATCAATTCTTTCCTTGTCAACAAAAGAAAATCAGATGCAGGTGCTGTCTCAAAGGGGCATTGTTTTTTGCATGTACATCAATAAAATGTGAAATGAGAATCCACACCCAATAGAGGGTATTATCAAGAAGCATGAAATAAAACTAGAAGCTATTAGTGGATATTTTCTGGCAGTTTTAGAGGTAACCATAAAAAATGGGGATCAAGCTGCAAAAAGAGGGATGCAGGTTTATCTTAAAATGCTAAACACAAGGTGAAAATGCCACAATTGTCTTTGGGAGGGATTCCCTACCCACTGTATCTATTGTAAAGTGAAACACTTTCACATAATGATTACAGAACCTAAACACCACAAGGAGTCAAATAGGTCAAAACACCACAGAGTCTAAGAGAGAAATGAGACACATCAGCTTTGTAATAAAAATGAGCTGAATTTGTATGGAAGCAATCAAGGAATTTAACTGCTTTAAATACATTGTTACATTCAGATTTTCAGTGAAACAGAGTTTTATTCAACTTTAACCAGAACCTGTCCAAAGTTTCACAAATATTAACTTAAACACTTAAACATACAAACAGATAAATACAAATAAATAAATAAATACAAATAAAATAAAATAAAATGAGAGATATCTATAAATCTGAAAGTTCAAAAAAAGAGAAAATATTTACATAGAATCAACATAGAGACAAAATAGGATCAACACCTCACTACGTATTTACTGTAAAG
Organism: Cyprinodon tularosa; assembly: GCF_016077235.1. Lineage (NCBI taxonomy): Eukaryota > Metazoa > Chordata > Actinopteri > Cyprinodontiformes > Cyprinodontidae > Cyprinodon > Cyprinodon tularosa. Next base: position 353,955 of record NW_024039120.1, on the reverse strand, counting down.
CCAGAGAGAAAAGATGTCCTAAGAAAAAAAGGGGTCACACCGGGCTAAAAGCTCAGAGATTTAGAACAGGAGAGAAAGCATATATATACTTAAAAGATATGCAGTAACATTTTGTTTGCAGATACCTGACTAAATACACAATGACACCAAAATACAATGTCTTCAACCATGTGGTCACAAAGTCACGGATTACAATGTCAGCATGTGGCTTGCTAAATTATAATGAAATTAAATGAGGTTATAGATATGTAAACTATCTGGTTATAGATAGATAGATAGATAGATAGATAGATAGATAGATAGATAGATAGATAGATAGATAGATAGATAGATAGATAGATAGATAGATAGATAGATAGATAGATAGATAGATAGATAGATAGATAGATAGATAGATACCGTATTTTCACGACCATAAGGCGCACCGTACTAAAAGGCGCACTCTCAGTTATGTGTCCCATTTCTGTATTTAACACACACATAAGGCGCACCAGACTATAGGGCGCGTTTTTTATATACCGGTACATGTCCTCTACTACCTTTAAATACCTCTACTGCCTATTTAAAAATACAGCGGGGGCAAAACTGAGTATGACTGTGCTTTATTCATGTATTTATTACAAAGTATTAATCAAACCTGGGTGCTGGCCGTGAGACAGACACATGGCAGATGACAGTGCGCTGTGATCACTCTTAAATTAACTTAAAATCCTGAAACCTGCCGACGGAATTTGTTCGCTTTTATTACTGGTATCCTGGTGCCTGCAGCTAAAATTATTTAGATGAAAAACACCTGCCAGCAGCCGCGGTGAACCTGGAGGCTGCCCAGCCTAGAGGCTGCTGTTGAAGGGATTTCTGCTGTCGGTGCACCGCTGGTATGTGGGGGTCTGAGCGCCTCCGACAGAAATAGATAATCTGGATGAACTGACTGCAATTATGAAGTTTTCAGGTGTATTTTCTCACTTAAAAACATATTAAAACTACTTTATTCCCACTGATCACAGCAAATATAGCTGCAAGATTTAGATTATTTAGATGAAAAACACCTGCCAGCCGCCGCGGTGAAGAGGAGGAGACCCGCCCAGAGGCTGCTGTTGAATTAAGTTTTCAGGTAGAAAAATAGAGCGGGAGCAAAACTGAGTATGATTGTGCTTTATTAATGTATTTATTACAAAGTATTAATCAAAGCCATCAAAGTCATCATCCTCTGTTTCTGAATTAAACAGCTGCGCTAAATAAGACATGCCAGTTTCCCCTTCTTCGCTGTCAGAGTCACTTTCCGTGCAGCGCAGCTCCTCAGAAATAATGCCGGCTTTTGCGAAAGCTTGAACAACAGAGCCAGCAGACACTAGTCCAAGCATCTGCAATCCATCCGCTAACGGTGGCGTAACTTGCCCGGCGCTGCCTTCCACTTATCCTGAAACTGTGGTCTCCGTCTGTCATCCATCGCTCCCACGCCGCTCGCAGCCTTACTTTGAACGGCCGCTTCACACCGATGTCGAGCGGTGGAAGTTCCTTTGTCAGACCCCCGAGATAACGGCGAGCACAGCGTTTATTTTTTTTCACCATGTTTTTCACATCAGCTGTGAGATGGGCAGCATGGAGTCACATATTAAAAGCGATGGTGATGCGTGGAAAAAAACCACCTGGTCTCCTCACATAGCCTACACCTCCCTCAGCCACGCTTTCATCATCTCCTCATCCATCCAGCCCTTTCATTTGCTTTAAAATCATATGTCATCAGAGCGATGTGTCTGTCTCGCTGTCAGCTCCCAGATCAGCTTCTCTGATTCGTTGATGCGGCGCTTCCAGCAGCAAAACTTCAATTTTTTCCATCTCGAGCAGCAGCAGCGCGTTGGCGGTGCGCTCCCGACTCGCTCAAAACGCGCTGCGGGACCTTTTGCTGCGTCTATACGCTCGTCAACCGTTGACTTTGCATGTAAACTCGCTGCTTCTGCTGCACCTGCTGCGTCCGGTTCACAGCGAGCACAGCATTAATTTGTTTCACCATGTTTTTCACATCAGCTGTGAGATGGGCACGCATGGAGTCAGATTAACAGCGATGGTGTGGTGATGAGTGGAAAAAAAAACACCTGGTCTCCTTACATTCAGCCACTCTTTCATCATCTCCTCAATGAGGTGGTCTCAAAAGTCGCAGTTGCAACACACATAGGGCGCACCGCACCATAGGGCGCACCGCACATTTTGAGGGGAAAAAAAGCTGTTTATGTGCGCCTTATAGTCGTGAAAATACGGTAGATAGATAGATAGATAGATAGATAGATAGATGATAGATAGATAGATAGATAGATAGATAGATAGATAGATAGATAGATAGATAGATAGATAGATAGATAGATAGATAGATAGATAGATAGATAGATAGATAGATAGATAGATAGATAGATAGATAGATAGATAGATAGATAGATAGATAGATAGATAGATAGATAGATAGATATTATCTCTATTGCTTATTCTGTCAGAGTGATGATGGATCCGGCGGGGTATACCCTGGACAGGTCGACAGTCCATCACAGGGCAACACAGGGGCATAAAACCAGGCACACACACCTATAACGACAATTTAGAGATAGCAATTAAGCTAACAGTTATGTTTTTGGACTGTTGGAGGAAGTCAAAATACCCGGCAGAACCCATGCTTGCACAGGGAGAAAAGTTAAACTCTAATCAGAAAGACCCCGTGCCTGGAACTGATCCCAGAACACTTCTTATGGCAAGGCAACAGTGCAACAAACTGCCCCACCATGCACCCTCTTCGGAAAAGCATCAATATTAGTTTTTTTTTTTTTTTATTTTACAAAAAAGAAAAAAAACAATAATCTCTTGTCAATTCTAACAGCATACATTTTCTTTTGTAACCGTGATGGACAAAATATCAGTCCAGGCTCTGCCTTAGAATCAACATAAAACTACAAAAATCAGAAAAGTTTCCGTAAACGTCTTTAACAAAGAGGTAAATATGCACATATACGCTTTAAATATGACCTAATTCTCTTGAGGTGAACATTTATCCAACTGCTCCAATCCAGAATGTATTCACCGTTTCCTAAGTAGGCTCCACTTTTTGGGAATTGAGAGCACTGAAAATACTCAGTAATTGAACTACCATTACTGAATGATAAGTTAATGTCTTATAGTCTTAATTTTGAAGTTATTGTTAAACATATGAGACTATAAGAGTTTCAGAGTATAAGAGACAATAAGAGACAAGTATGAATTACTCTTTAGAAAATGGCCTAATTTCTTTCAGCAATAACTTGTAACATTGAAATCACAATGAGCTAAACCTGTAGGGAAATCTGCTGCCAAAAACAGACAATCTGGAAAAGGCAATGTTCAACATAACACTTACCCTAAACACAAAACACCCACTAAAATTGTAGTCCTTTTATTTCTGGGCAGTAATGTCACGCCAAACAGCAAACTCAGGGAAATGTGCTTGAGTCTTTTGTGACCTTCGAATTGAGTTCATTCGCTGGGAGTCTATAAACTAAATTTACCACAGCCCTATTGGAGGTTAATGTTTGCCCTCCCATCTGCTGTTTTCTAATCATCCCCTGTTATCTATGAAAAAGGAGAATGTGGGGAATACGGTCGTAGCATGCAACAGCCATTTTTTTCCATTTACCCCTTCACTCTCCTGGCCATTTCACCATCATTTGTGAAATCAGCTGTAGCAGCGGGAGGAGAGCCGGCACAAAATGTACTTCCTGGAGTGTCTATTTCATGCCAAGAGGAGAGGAAACGGGGACGGCAGCTGAGCAGAATAAGTTAGAGAGGGAAAGGTAATGAATAGAACAGTTGGAAAGCTAGCTGGAGATGGCCTTTGAACATTTGTCACTCCAATAGGAGTTGTCTTTGTTGTGATATTGGATTTTGGATTATTATTGTTTTGCAAAAGGGGGCGTTGTCCTGTGCTTGAATTCCAGCAATGCCTCATAAGACAGAAAGGCACATTGTTTTAGATGGAAATATAAAAGAGGCTTCCAACCTTACACTGTATCCTATGGGATTCTAGAAATAATATGCATTTTATGCCCTTTCCTTGCCTTGTGCATGAGGAGAGTACAAAAAGCAATCTAATCCTACAGGCTATTCTGCAGGGAGGCCACAATGCTTTCACGCTATCTTATTGTTTCTCAGGGGCTTAAAATAGACAGATTTGGTGATTGTTGGTAAAAATCAAGTCGCCATGCATTAACTAACGGTTGACTGGTCTTGTTGATTCAGAGCAGAAACATTTAAAGTTGTATTTAAAAAAGAGGGTTTAAAATAGGGCTGGACGATATAGAAAAAAAAGCTTATCGATAAAAAAAAATGCATATTGATCGATATCGATAATTATTGAAAAGATTTGAAACCATATTTTATGTGCAGCTCTGCCTGGACTTTTTATGATATTGCTAAATGATTTAATTTTAATAAAGAACACAAACACAGACTTCCAATTAAATATTTATTTAACCAACTTTTTTAACCATAACAGAATTGTTTTAAAGAAAAATAACTTAAGAGACCTGAGTTATGTTATTAAATACTGACAAAGAATAAACTACAGTGAACAGAAAAGTGATCAAAATAAATATAACAAATAAATAAATAGAATACCCTATTTGGGTGGGAATAGTACACCACCAGCTTGTGGTAATTAAAAGATTTTAGGACTAGGCTACCATGTAAACTCCACTCAACAAGAACAAAAACCCAAACAAAAATCAACTCACCCTTCAGCCTAGCATTTCTATGGGGTATTTTTTCTCACCCCTATTCTTCTAGAGGTGCTGCTGGCACCTCGTTATGGTTCAGCTTAGTTTCCTGCTTTAACCTGAGTTATTACTTTGAAGTTGCTGGCCCCTCAGCATTTTTCTCTCAATTGTTAGAACTACGTGGGAAACTGCCCAGAACTGAATATATATATATATATATATATATATATATATATATATATATATATATATATATATATATATATATATATTTTTTTTTTTTTTCCCGAAATTTCCGAAGATTCCTCGGAGTAGAGCCGCGCCGGGGCCTACACAGCTCGTACTCCTGCGAGTGTGAGCGGCTGAGATGATTTAAAAAAAGAAGTTGGTTGTGTTATCAGACTTGGTTTTCACTGGTTCCCTACACATTTTACAGATGACTGTGGTTTGTTTTTTGTCCGACTTGCCATGATCGAAATACTGCCAAACTGGCGAACTACAAAAACCCTGCTTTGGAACAATTTCTTCCGCCTCTCCTTGCTGCGACATCTTCATGTGCTCTGTGTTATGGTTTGAGAGGGTGGCGCTTTGTGACGGCGTGCCTGGGTCCGCGATTGCGATTGGTTGGGAGGAAGCAGTGACTAGCATAAACTATTGCGCCACACGTCTATCGATCGATATATATCGTTATTGAATTATCGCCCAGCCCTAGTTTAAAAAGCATTTCTTTGCCATATTATGATGAACTCTACTCATTTTTGCTCATTTACAAAAAATGTGGATTAATGTCCTACTCAAATATGTCATTGGTTAGGTTCACTCCTTAGTCCTAAACTGGTGACATAATGAAAATAGTAAATTATTCCCGGGTTAGGGTCACACCTTAGTCTTAAACTGGTAACACAATGAAGAGAGTAAATTATTTCATGGGTTAGGGTCACACCTTAGTCTTAAACTGGTGATACAAAGAAAAGAGTAAATTATTTCATGGGTTAGGGTCACACCTTAGTCATAAACTGGTGACAAATTGAAAAGAGTAAATTATTTCATGGGTTAGGGTAACTCCTTAGTCATAAACTGGTGACAAATTGAAAAGAGTAAATTAGGGTCGCTCCTTAGTGTAAACATGACTCCTGACCCAAAAACAAGGCAATGGGCCCCACAAAAAGCAGCTGGTCCCTCCAACGTGTCATTTTTTCAGAACATGGGCCCCACAATGTATTGAAAATGACACACACAAACTGTTTATCTGTAGTAAGGCACACATGTTGACTACTACTGACTTTAATTGATTTTCAGTCATTTTAACCCTTTCTATGCCCTTAGACCTGAACCAAAATTAGCAAGATATCAAGCCAAGACAAGCCAAAATGTCTCACACGTCCTCACTTTGTAAAAATGTCCTCACTCCAAAGGGTAAAAACTGAAACTGGTCCTCACTGTGATTCTAAAACAGGGGGCACACATAAATGAAAAAAAGAAAACAACAAAAACCATGTTCTCCGCTTTTCAGTCAGATTTATGAAACCATATCACTGAAACTGAATTATTAAATGTTTTAGATTACAGATCCTAACAGAAACCTCAGTGTTCATATTATTGGACCCCTGTAGAGTTTTTTTTTAAAAGTTGATCATACTGAATCATATAGTCGAAAACAATCTTTATTTTTTGCAACGGTGGTTGAGATCTTATTAAGACTGATGGACAGAGATGGCAAAAGTACTCACTTACTTGAGTAAAAGTACAGATACTTGTGTTAAAAAATACTCTGGTAAAAGTGGAAGTACTGATTAAAATTCTTTACTCAAGTAAAAGTAACAAAGTACAGGCTTGTAAATTTACTTCAAGTATAAAAGTAAAAGTAGAAACCACTTTTTTAATGCCGTTGCCTACATTTTAAATGGATGTCTGCCAATAGGACTAGATCTCCATTGTGTTCATTTTCAATCATCTCGTCGTCCATGCTACTATGCTAACGCCACCGCCACCAAGCTGCAATGATTTGCCGCGAATGAATACTGCCGAATCTGTCGATTCATCTTGTAGTGGTGCATCAAATGCAACGTAGATTCCCATCCAATTAGATTGAATTTGGTATTGATGACGTGAAAAATAATAACGGTAACTCCATTGAAATGATTCAAAACTAAAGTAACGAGCCAATTTTTAAAAAATGTAAGGAGTAGAAAGTACAGATATTTGTGTAAAAATGTAAGGAGTAGAAGTAAAAAGTCGCCATAAAAATAAGTAGTAAAGTAAAGTAAAAATATCAGAAAAATCTACTTGAGTACATTAACGAAGTATTTGTACTTCGCTACTTCCCATCTCTGCTGATGGACTAAAGAATTATTATTTTCTACTATTTAATTAGAATTTTATAAAAATCAGAATTAATTTAATAATTTGTATAATTTATATATATATATATATATATATATATATATATATATATATATATATATATATATATATATATATATATATATATATATATATATATACTGTATATCGAAAATTATATATATATATATATGTCTACCGAAAATTATATTTATATATTAACTAGAAAAAAGATCACAGCAGGAGATAATGAAGACACCATTCAACATTTCCATGCCTACTATTGAGAAAATTGTTCGTTAATACATTTTCTTTCACACATATTTTCATATTGAACATCATATTTAGCTTGATCAAATGAACAACTTAACTAATAGTCAGAATGCATTTTAAAGCCATTAAAAACATCAGAACTCACACCATATATATATATATATATATATATATATATATAGATAGATAGATAGATAGATAGATAGATAGATAGATAGATAGATAGATAGATAGATAGATAGATAGATAGATAGATAGATAGATAGATAGATAGATAGATAGATAGATAGATAGATAGATAGATAGATAGATAGATAGATAGATAGATGTGTGTGTAAATATATATATATATATGGATATATAGTTATTCATTATGTCATATAGCAAAAAAAAAAAAAAAGGTTTCTGACCCAATCAAAGAGCAGAAACCGATTTTTGCTTTACGTTCATTTGGTTAGATCATTTTATTAGTGTCACTACGGGTCAATCAATAAGAAATATTATTGCAGCAGTTTTTAAATCACCATAATGATTTCTTGACCGTAAAACACAGATTTCAAAATCTTATTGATCTGAACCAGTTCTGGGTCTGTGAATATGTTTTACGGTTCCATCAGGTGCGTAAATAATTAACCTTTTTCAGGTAATCTAAACTTTGACCATTATCAAGTAAGACAAGGCAGCATTAAGTTTTCATTCTAATCTTCTCCTAAAACGGTTTTCAAACTACCTGGGTTATGCAAACCCCATGCTTTAACTTATTGTGCTAAATTAAAGTCTAAAGTCTATGTAAAGTTGTTTATTTATTTACCAAAAGTACATCAGATTTAGTTTAAGTGTATTTCAGTTTTTACCTCCTTCACTTCCTCCTCTGTGTTGGTTTCCCTCTAGCCTCTTTCCAATGACTTCCCCTGCTTCCTCTTGTACCCCATTCTCAGGAGAAGCCCTTGGTTTGAAGCACTCTTGAGAAAATGAAGGGGGCAAATATACATGTGTGATGTTCAGGACTGGATAATGGTGCACTTGTTCAATGTAATTGGCCTGGAAAAGCGCTGTAATTTGTAACTGGAGAACCCTGTCTTGACTTGAGAAAAATGTAAATGTGCAGCAGAGGAGCCCCTTGGTTAATCAGTTCTCACAAAGAGAATACTTTAAGTTCATTAGTGTTTCATTTGCATATTCGCCCTCATAAAGGAAGTGTTAATCCCAAATGAACTTCTATCAGATTCTCCTCTTATTGCCCCAATTGAAGAGTATGCCTGCAATCACAGCAAAATAAATCTTTCTATTAATAGTCAATAGAGTGTCTTTCATCATTTATGTTTTATGCAGTGTATATGTTTAGCAATAATGTGAACCCAGTGAGATGCTGGATGGAGCACACTGAGAGTGTTTAGGCCAATTATAAAGGCCTTTTTCTGGTGCAGTATGAAACCCAAGAACACCACAATAAAAGACATTACTGTAGGTCTTCTGTTTTGAAAAAAATATGTTATAATATATCATTTTTAAAGCTATATTAATTTGTCCTTTTCTCTTCTAGGTTTTATGTTACTTGTATTTATTACAAGGATTTTGATGTCAGTGGGTAACAGGTTTGTTAAAATTGGTGTTACTCTTACCTACTGGTCCCTTTAAGTTCAAAATGATTTTACTGGCTGAAAATTGTCTGGAAATCTGAAAAAATAAGATTTTTGCCCCACATAAAAATGGCTCAAGTTATAACAAGATTGCCAACACCCTGAAACAAAGCATCAGCACTGTGGCCAAGACCATAAAATGGTTTAACAGGAAAGATTTCACAGAGGGCAGGATGTGCTATGGTCGATCAAAGAAGTTGAATGCAAGTGCTCAGTGTCATATTCAGGGATTGTGTTTTTAAAAATAGACGCATGAGTGCTAGCAGCTTTGCTATTGCTAGAGAGGTTGAAGGAGGTGGGATGTCCACCTATCAGTGTTTAGACCATTCATCTCACACTGCATTAAAATATACAAAACATGATTGTCATCAAAGTTAAAAGCCTCTAATAAAGATAATGCTAAAAAGAATTTAGAGAAGATAACCAGACCAGATATTTTAAATAATGGAACCATGTCCTGTGGTCTAATTAGACCAACATAAATGTATTTTACCTCAAGGTCTTTAATCAACCATAGTGGCGGGAGTGTCATGGTTTTGGGATGTATGAGTGATTGTGGCTTTGGGGCGCTACAGTTCATAGAAGGGACCATAAATATACTGTAAACATGCAATATCAGAGTTTTGATCCCCTCCCTTTGATAAATAGGAAGCATAGCAGTATGTCAACATGAAAGAACTATTACCTGGCTAAATAAACATAGGCTAAAGGTGTTGAACTTGCCAAGCATGTCCCTAGACGTAAACCCTCCTGAGCTGTGGGGCATCCTCAAAAGGAAGGTAGATGAGTACAAGGTCTCTAATCCTCACTGGTGTCCTGTGACGCTTTGGTGAACTTTATACCCCCCCAAAATTGAGGCAATGCTGAGATATAATGGCTGTCTAATAGGTTTATTGACAATTTGAGTACAATGATAATTTGGGTACAGTTTGGCTGTTTTCACTGAAACATGAAAGAAACACTGTTCCATTAAATAATTTTGCTGTTTGGGGTGCAGGACAAACGCCTGCTGCTGCTCTTGATGTATCTGTTCAGAGTTGCTAAACAAGGGAACTGTTTGTAAATCATGTCCACATGAAATCACCTGGTGTGGGTAGTTATAGGGGTGGCCAATAATTGGCTACCGTATTTTCACGACTATAAGGCGCATACAAACGTCTTTTTTCCCTCAAAATCTGCGGCGAGCACTATAGTGCGGTGCGCCCTATGTGTGTTGTTACTGCGGACATTTGAGACCACGATGAGAACGTTAAAGGGGGAAGTGTGTGCGTGGATTGTGTATAAAAGAACAGGTATGTGCTTTATGCAGAACTCCTCATCTCCTCTTTGAGGAGATGATGAAAGAGTGGCTGAGGGAGGTGAATGTAAGGACACTAGGTGGTTTTTTCCCACACATCACCATCGCTGTTAATCTGTGACTGCATGCGTGCGCATCTCACAGCCGATGTGAAAAACATGGTGAAACAAATGAACGCTGTGCTTGCTGTTATTGCGGGAGGTCTGACAAAGGAACTTCGACCGCTCGACATCGGTGTGAACCGGCCGTTCAAAGTAATGCTGCTTTCACAGCGGACGCAGCAGGCGCGACAGAAGCAACGAGTTTACATGCAAAGTCAATGGTTGACGCGCGTCAAGGCGCAGCAAAAGGTCCCGCAGCGCGTTTTGAGCAGGATAATAAAAGCAAACATATTCTGCCAGCAGATTTCTGCATTTTAAGTTAATTTATGCGTCAATAAACTGCTTCAGAGGAGTGATCACAGCGCTCTGTGTCATCTGCGATGTGTCTGTCTAATGGCCAGCTCCCAGGTTTGATTAATACTTTGTAATAGATACATGAATAAAACACAAACATACTCAGTTTTGCTCCCGCTCTATTGTTAAATACGCAGTAGAGGTATTTAAACGTAGTAAAGGACATGTACCTGTATATAAAACCCGCGCCCTATAGTCCGGCGCGCCTTATGTGTGTGTTAAATACAGAAATGGCACACATAACTGAGACTGCGCCTTTTAGTACGGTGCACCTTATGGTCGTGAAAATACGGTAATTTGCCAACCCTGCCCCCCAATAAAGTTCTGTCTCTGGGCAGCAGGTTAATATTCCAGAAGTTTCTATTACATAAACCACTAAAAGACGACGCCGTCGGTAATAGAATTGGGTGACATACTGTAGACCTTTTGTATCTGTCTCTTCTCTGAGCCCTTTCACTTTCCTTTCTCGTCTTCCTGACTAATGCATCTTGCTGTCTCCCCCCTCCATTCCATGTCTGTGAAAATCTGTCTGCAGTATAGATGGGCGGATCAATCCAAAATATTGCTATTATCGATCCTGAGTTGGTATTAGTATTGGGTTATTACTAGTGTTAAAAGATCAATACTTAAATTCCAACAAACTGCTGCAATTTCCTTTTTCCTCAGAGTTCAGCCGAGAGCTACCTCTCTCCATATCTGCAAGCAACGTACCTCTTTTTTTTCCTCCCCCTGCTGCTGCTCACTGCTCCTCTTCTGCTCTGATGGCAGAGATCACTGAGAGCTGGAAGAAAGTCATTTGCAGCCTACGAAAAGAGAGTGCACTTTTCTCTTTATTTTCTAAGTCCATCCCAAGTAGGACGTCTTACACCTTAACTAGTACAAAAACAAAGACAAACGAACTGAGCATTAAGATGGCAGACAGAAAAAGGAGCACACTGTTGCTGAACTTTCAGGCCAAAACAGAGACAACTGTAAGGTTTAGAGATTGTGAGGCTATTGAATACAGATACAACACAACAAATCTGTACAAACACATGAAAATTCTGAATTAGAAAGACAGAGAGGAGAAGCAGATACCCCTGTTTTCTGGCCCAGACAGACTTCTGACACAGATGCAGATGTCACTAAAAGTAACATTTCACTCTGCCAGTGAATATCCAGGTGCTGGTCGATTATAAATTTTGCATATTATATAAAAGTGCAACCAGGCATATAGTTCTCAAACAAGCAAAAAAGTATAAATTATGCAAACATCTAAACATCTCTGATATTATACCTAAAAAGTTTGTGGGTAATATTGTGTGTGTTATTGTGTTATCTTTACCTTTTTTCATTCAAAAATGTTAAGTGTTAAAGTGACAAAAAGCAGTACAATATAGTATCAATAAAATATCTATAAGGATGTATACCATTTCAATAACATTAGAAGTGTAATAAGAAAAAGAGAATGGAGAGAATAATTTAACTCTAAGAAATACTTACATGTCCATATTAGTATTAAATATGTGGAGACTAATCACATACATAACATGAAATAAATACCAAAAAAAAATGTCAGCTTAATAGAAATGGCTCAGACTTTAAGTATTCTTACAATTTTTTTGTTTTATGTGTTCTTATCAGGATTTGGTTTTGAGGTTTTTGTTTGGACCCAAAAGCAGAAGCTGAGAGGCAGAGGTGAGTTCTTAGAGGGTTTAATGAGAGATCAGGCAACAAAAACAGGTATCCAAAAATCCAACTTAAAAATGTTTAACAAAAACAGGAATCCAAAAAATCCAACATAACAATCAAACACAAACCAGAACCATGGAGAGATCAGGGGAAAACCATCAGGGAGCCAGGGTGAGAAAAGGTAAGACGAGGAACCAGCAAAGAGGGACTGCAGAGGGAGTGTATTTATGGCTGACTGAACAAAGGTAGAGCTAATGAGCTGATAGGGAACAGGTGTGATTAGAGCTGACGAGGAAGCAAAGGGAAAAGAACACAAGGAGGCAGCAGAGGACAGACAGAAAAACCTAAGCAACTTAAATGAATCCAGACACACCAATAAAGCTAGAAAACAATGAAAAACCTGGCTAATCTTGAAACAGAAAACTTAAAGAAAAACAACAGAACCCAGATCGTTACAGTTCTACAACATTTTATTGAAGAAAAACTGCTTAGAATATTTTATTGAGTGTTGTGAACAACTATAAAATTATTTCTAATAAATAATAGAGAAAACAACTGAAAAACATTAAAAGGTCAACAGTTTGAGGATATATAAAACCTAAGTAATAAAAAGAATTGGTATTGATGATACTGGGCCTTTGTTTACTTGGAACTGTGTCTGAAAAAAAATGGGCATCTTCTCCCTGTTGAAACACGGTGTAAGGACTGATAATAAATTCAATGATTTACCTATATGGGAAAAAATAATAAAATCGTAATATCCGTCATTATAAAACAGTAAATTCATTCATTTTGTTATAGGAACAACTCTGGATCATCTGTACAGTCAAGTGTAATAATACTTTTGTATCCACTCACATGACCTACAAGCTATTGGAAAAAAAAAACAAAAAAAACATTAATTTTGTATTGAAAAACTATTCAAAAATAGTAAATGCATATTTTTTGGTTCATATACTTTTTAGCATTAACATTTTTCTTTTTTTTTGCCAAAGTGAAGAATAATCTAAAAAAAAATCCACCCCACACATTGCTTATAAAATGCAAATAGGATACTTTGTTTGGCACTTTTGTAGTCTTCCTCCACCCACACTGGATGGATGGTAGATCAACTCGACTAAAATAAAAACTGTGGGCAACCCCTTTCTTGAGGGACAAAGACAAAAAGAGAATTCCAGAGAAGGTATCAGTGAAGGTAATAATTTAGTTGGTATCACATTTTGACTTTATAAGCATTATCTATTCACATGTTTTCGGGTTTCCAGACATATTTAGAGGTAAAGATGGCATCACATTCTCTACTCTGTTTCTCTTATCCTTTTTTTTTTTTTTTTTTTTTTTTTTATAAATATGCTTCTGTTCTCTTTTAAATACATAATTTAAAGCTTTTTTACAAAGAGGATTAAAGACATATCTCAACTAGCTCAATTGCATGCCTGCAATTTCTAATATTTAATGATGGAAGAGCCGGTCTTCATTTCAGCTGATTTACAGTGACAACCCAGAGCTAACTGTAGGTGTTGGCAGGAGGGAGTCAGCAGAAACAATAAATGCCATGTAGTTTAGTTGTTAAAGGTTAAACATCCTTTTTTGTCCCTTTTGAATTACAAATATTAAGATTGCCTAACCGTGCCACCCTAACCATTATGGATTGATACCTAACCCTAACCAGAAACTAAACTCAATTCACATGACCCCTGACCCAATTCCCCACCTGGGGTCCAGGCTTAAATCCAGGTGGTTCCAACAACAGGCCATTTTCCCTGACAATGGTCCCAACAACATCTTATTTTTATTTTTAGGTTGAGGATACAACTTTAATGATATATTAAATCACAGTCATGCATTGTCTTTGTCTCTACCATGCCAAATCTTGTTTTTTTTTTGGTTTTTTTTGTCCTTTTGCTGCAAGAAGAAACTTGCTTTTCGTGATGAAAAGGTATCATTCATACTTTTTAGTTCAACTGATGGAAACCATTCTGATATCCATTGTATTGTCCTTGCGCAAGACATTTCACAAGCTTTGCCTGCCATCGGTGGTGAGAGGGCCTTGTGCCATTGATGTATGGCAGCCTTGCCTCTGTCAGTCTATACAAGGGCTGCTGTGGCTAGAAAGTAGTTTGCCACTTTCAGAGCAGTGAATGGGTGAATGACTGAATAGAGTGTATAGTGCTTTAGGGTCTTTGGACTTGATAAAGCCCTATACCAGTAAAGGCCATTTACCATTCTTATTCCTCCCACTTCAGTGGATGATGTTTTCATCTGCGAGGCAGCTGTTCATTTCAACTGCTTGTATCCAATATCTTGTTATTTTTGTCATGATCCAGAATTCATAAGTGTGGGTCAGGGTACGAAGGTTGGCCAAGTAAATAGGGAGTTTTGCATTTTGGCTCAGCTTTCTCTTCATAACAGACTGGTCTGCATTAAATCAGCAGCAAGATTGATGGGACAGGGTTGCCATTTTAAAGTAAATATACTTTTGTGTTTCAGCTAAAAACAAGCATTAGAAAGTCAAAAAACAAATTGACATAGTAATATAGTTTGACAAGACCTTATTACTGTACCAAGCTCAACAAAAAACTTACTTGAGCACTCTGAAAAATAATGCATTCTAAAAGCATTATATTAAATCATAAAATTTCTTAAAGTTGTAACAAAATGTGGATAAAGCATTTCTATTTTGCATTATTTTAAAACTCAAGGCCCTTTAAGATATCTCCTCCTTGTTACTCCACAACAAAAGTGATAGACTTATCTATTTAGTCTTGCTTAGCATGTTTGTGTTCTTCAATGCTATAAATTCCTGTGTATCCTGTATATGGTTATATGGTAAATGTAATTCTTTATTTATTTTCAACTCATGCAAATAAGGAGGGCGAGGTCTTTAAGGCGAAAACTTCTGCCTATTGGTTGTTTAGACTGCATAAAATCAACATGCCACCGCTGGGGAGCCAACAATGAGAATTTTAGTTAACTGTGTTACTGCTAACTTAATTTGTCTCGTGGACACTCTGACAAAATGAGTGTTTCAGTCAAGTATCAGCTTAAGTAGTTATCCCAGAGTCCCAGAGTGAAATTGTATCCCCTACTATGGGAATGCCCATTCGGCAGGAGGAGCAAATCCAGTCAATTCCATCTGATTTTCAACCTGTTACTGGTGGAAATAGAAATCTTTAGCTTTTGATAAAAAGGGAAAGGAAAGTGCAATTACCTCATAGTTTAATATTTGGTTACAAGAGAAAATGACATGGATTGTCTTTCTGTGATACCATACATGATTAGGTCAATTATACAATGTTTGTATATTATGAAAAAACTCATACATGTTCATAGTCAAACCATATAAACACTAGTACTAGTCTTTCACTTATCAGGGATCACGTTGCAGGGGGAAGAAGTCTTAGTGGACATTTCCAGACTCCCCTGTAAGCGCCCACCTCCTTCAGCTCCTCTGGGGAAAGCCTGAGGATTCCAAGGGCCAGCCAAGAGTTGCAATCTCTCCAGAGTGTCCTGGGGATCCTCCAGGCTGGACATGCCTGGAACGCCTCCCAAGGGAGGTGTCCATGTGGCTTCCAAAGCAATGTCTATACCACCTCAGCGGACTACTCTCAATGTGGAAGAGAGGTGGCTCTACCTCTAGCCTCTCCAAGATGGCTGAGCTGCTCCTATCACTAAGAGAGAGCTCTCTTTTCACCACAACAGACTGGTGCAGCATCTATTGATGTCATGCTTCATTCCCCCCTGTCTTATAAACAGGACCCCAAGATACTAGATCTCCTCTGAGGCAGGAACTCTCCTCCAAACTGAACAAGGCAGGCCTCCTTTTTCCTGTTAAAAACCATGGCCTCGAATTTGGAGGAAGTGATGATCATTGCGCTGTTTCGCACTCAACTACGATCCACCCCTGTGCCACCTGTAGGTCTTGGCAGGAGGCAGCCGTCATCACGTCATCCGCAAAAAGCAGGGACAAAAAATTTTAAACAAACATTAACGCTCAATAACAAGTTCTCAACAAGTCAGCAATAAGCAACAAAAATACTATTTGCTCTGATTGTTGGACATCACTAGTTCTGTCTGCTGAAACCAGACATCCACATCCCTGAGTACATCACTAAAAACAGCCCTCTGTCTGACTGTAAAACACATTTTTCATTCTAGATAGACCCACAGAAATGAATCATATCAAACACATGCCAAATGTGATAAATCACCACTGAATAAAGTTCCATTTAAAATTATTTTTAATTCAGACAGGTCCTGATATAAAAGAGATTTTTCATTTAATTAAAAACGTAAGAATAACAAAATATATATGAAGTTAAGATAAATCAATTTTACATGCTATTAGAATGGCATGAAAGGGCATATAGCTGTTTATGAACAATTCATGTAACTGTGATATATTATAAAACCATTAAAGTCTCATTTACTTATAATTTGGTAAGCAAACCCACTGCATCAACAATAGGGTGTCAATTACATTTGTTTTTCAGAAAGTGTCAAATTAGGAATTCCCTATCATTGCCAAAAAGAAAACAACCATAGAACTGAACAATATAGGATATATTTGACAGTACAGTACCACAGTGATTAACTTTAAGTCAGAAGTACACACTAATTATCAAGAATAGCTATGGTTTATACACCTTTATAATGACACTTCAAATGATGTAAAACTAGTGCTTTCTAATTATAGCTTTTTATTCTTTAGTACGTGCCAGAGTGAGGTTATTCTCAGTTTGGCTAAGCTGTTCTGGCTGTCTCCCAGAACATCTCTTTAGGCTCGTCAGTCCCTGATTCCTGGATGTTACCCACTTTGAAGGAGGAAATGATGCGTTGGTAGAGGAAAAGGGGATGAGAGAGTTGAAAACAAAGCCATCAATGTGATTGGTTGTCTGGACAGAGGCCAAAGAGAGGACAGAAGGTGGGAGAGAGAGAGAATTTGAAGCAGGAAGGAGGGAGGGCATGAGGTAAAGAAAGAAGGTTAGGAAGATTGTCTTTGAGCCTTTTAAGTGTCACAAGAGAGGTAAAGAGGACAGAAAGTCTGGACCTTTTCATACTGAATCCAAGCATGTGTCCTTCTGTATACCTGTCTCAACCAGTTTTTAGTCTATTTTTTACTTTGTTCTATCACTATAGCTACACTACACAGATGTTTACAGTATTTGACTAATAACACCCAAGGTGCATATTCTAACAATTCATTCAGCTTGTACTTTGTTAAATATAAGCTTTGTCTGAAACATATCAATGTCAAGATAAGATAGCACCTTCAGCAATATTTTTTCCACCAGTATGTACATTTGACATGGATAACACTTTATAGTCAAATATTTAATTATCTCATTCAGAAAATGAAGTACTCCATTAGTGCTCTCTCCCACCCTCTGTCTCCTCTTGTACACTTCATTGACCTTTTCCACTAAACATAATATGGAGAGGGCTATACCAGTTCTTTTTGTTGTAGTTCCCTAAAATTAATAAAAAAAAAACTGTTTTGGAAATCACGTTGAATCCAATGAGCCAGTGTATAATCAAGCTGGAAGTTAAACACCGGAAATAAAACTGTGTAATTAAACCATGTTATAAGGCCAATCATTTGGAATTAATTGATTTGTTTAAATTGTTATTCAAACTGAAATGCAGTTTCTAAATTATGATTCTATTTAGTAGGTGAAAAAGGCCTATACACACTAACCTGATACTGAAAAAAATAACAAAAACAGATCTGAGATTTCTCAAATTTTGAAAGTAGTGTGTCCCATTATGTCATATAGATAATAGTGCATCACAAAGTAACAGACTAAATCATTAACCATTTGGTCTTAAATAATAGCCCACAGGTTGTGACCTCAAGCTCAAATAGACTTAGGTTATTCAGCAACACATTGATCTGATGAACAACAGAAGCCCACTTCTGAATGGCTACAAATAAATAAAGTTATGAACTAAATACAGTTTACAGGGGATTGCCTTACCTTCAACAGAATGTTTATTATAGAAAACCTTCTAGTGTACCTAAAGAAAGCAATTCTACAAAATGTTGTTGGCCAGTATTTCTCATCCTAAAAGAAAAACATATAGCCAATATAAACCAATGCTTAATGGCAGTTGTTGTTGGAACAATAACTATTTCTAAGATGCAATCTTTCATAATCTGAAAAGTTAAAACAACTGAAATGTCAACAGAGAAGCTTGAACAAGGACCCACTGCCTTCCCTTTACACCCAGTGCTGAGGCTGGTACAGGAGGATAAAAAAAAACTACTGGCAAAAATTATAGAGATTGTATTTTTTTATTTAGTATTTTTCTGTTTGGGAGATTATGCAACATGAAAAAAAAAATACTTACAGGCTTTTTAAAAAGCTGTTCCAGGGTTATCGATGAATGAGAGCAAAATGATTAAAACATTTAAATTTTGTTTTTCAGTGTTTAATTTCAGGTTAGAGCAGCTCTTTCCTATCACAAAGCAAAAGGATGTTTTTCTACATTATTGGTTAGTAGCTAATGACTGCAGAAGAAAATCCAGTACACCAACCTTGCAGATTTTCATCTATTTTTGGAGGCATTATCACCGAATATACATATTTTTGACTACAAATAAATTATTTTGTGGTGCTTTGATTTCAGATTTTTTGTCAAAATGACAAAAAAAAAATTACTTAAACTTGAAATTAATTGAAAATTAAATTAAACATAAGAGTTGTAAGAGTTTCCCCTCCATGTCTGTATTGTCCTCCAAAAGTTTATAATCTCCTGCCAACATTCTTGGTCATGAATAAGACCCTCTCCACATGTACTGTTTAACAAAATCCAATGAAATTTGGTTTACCAACCTCTGCTAGGTGCTGGACAAAATTGAGGTTACAGCAGGAATTTAAACACCAAAATTTTCACTGGTTTTTGCTCTCTCCTATTGTGATCCCCAACTGTCCCCCCCCCCCCTCCACAAATGTTTCAGTCCAGCATTGGGTGAGACAGACCAATTGTGTATTAAAGTGACAGTGAGAGAGGAGGAAATGAGAGAAAGAGGCAAAGGGAGCAGAACTACAGGACAGCTTGGAGAGCAGCATGAGGCCATGCTTGTCACTTCTACTTCCACCCATCCATCTACTGGCAATAGGCTTATGCACACAAGAGCGCCTACTGTACCTGGGCATCTGCGGAGCTCTGCTAGGTGGGTGGGGGAGCACCACAGGGCTCGCACCTCTTTAGCAGCCAGGCAATCTGCTTCGTGAGCCTTGGGCCTGCCTGTTGGAATGAGGAAGACACACACATGCACACATACAAAACACGCTGCCACCCACAGAGGAGCATGGTCAGAGCTGAAGCAAGATGGTAGATGAGGCACAACAAACACATGCCCACATTCAGCCTTTACTCGGTGATGAATTGACACAGCAGAAATTCCAAATCAAGGGATGCTGGGACCACAAGGGGGACTTTAGGGGATGCCAAGGAAAAAAAAAAAAAAAAAGAGTTACATCCTTGGAGATATTCACATATATGTAACAAATAACCCTATCACTTTTAAAATATATTTCAATAAAAACATTTAAGGGGTTGTTCGCAATTTTTTTACATGTTGAAAAGTGGACAAAAAAAATACTAATTTAGAACCCCGTCCAGATTAAAAAAGAAGGCATAGAAAAAAAATCTCTGTTTGTTGTTGCAAAATACTTAAATACTACCCCTTTCCCAGAGCCCCCCCAAAAAATAAAAAATTAAACAAGGAAACAATCGGCTTTTAATGGCAGTGGGAACAGCTCACTGGCCTTTGTTGACTGGGGTCAGATGACTCAGCAAGCGATAAGCGTTAAAAGCCTTCAAACAGCTTGGCCACCACGGTTGGCATACAGTGAGACCCTCAAACTACGGCCGACCCACTAATTTGCATTATACCATTAAGTGCAAGGAATGTATTGTAAGTCATAATATCACCAGTCATGTCTGCGTTAAAAAAACAAAACAAACTGCTTGTATTCGATAAACATGGCACAGCAGTGGTAAGAGGTATTCAGACGGACAAAAGAGCCAAACAATAAAGCAGGCTTACTACACCCTGGTTCCCTCCCCTGTTGCTCTCCATCGCTTACATTCCTAATTTATGTTGCACGGATGACATCATCAACACTAACCCATTGTGCTGGCATCACCAGACACACAGCAGCCAAATGCTGATTGTAAGTAGGTTAACTCGTGTTCGAAAAACCCACGTTAACTCATTCATGTCAATAGGAAAAAAGCTTTACAGACTGGCTATCAAACATTCATAAATAAAATAACCAACTGAACATCAGTTTTAATGTAAAAGAACAGTAAAATCTGCATTATTATGAGATGAAAGTCTATCTTTTATTAAAGGTACAGCACCTTGACCCACCCCCCTTCACCCCTCCAAGTGTATTCTTTGTACGCTTATGAGATTGATAAACATTGTAAGCGACCCCCAACTGGTACTACAAATTAATAGCTTAGTGTAAGGTCATGTTTTAGAAAAACTGCCAATACGGAGCATTCTGCATCTCTCCATAGGGCAATTATTTGCCATGACATTCAAACGGGACTTCAAGGTAAAGTTATGGAAAAAAAGCTCTAAAAATCATTGAGCAGCTTTACCTTCTGCAGAGTAATATACATACACATGTACAGTACATATATAAATATCTCATATTTAGTTTAAATAGTGATACTTTCTGGATTTCCAATATTTAAACTATCTGTGTGCTGTTTACAATAGTATCTGGAGACTAGATGCTTCCTTCCAGCGTTGAACCTGAATGCTATTTTTTTCTCCCCCGCTGAGGACAACACTTGGAAAAACAACCTAATATAATCATTATTGAATGCATGTTACATCCTTGCTTTCCACATTCTAAATTGGCCCAAAACTGTGATGAATCGCGTGCATCTTGCTCATGATGACTGATGATCATTGGTTGCTGGAATTGAGCTAAAGCTTGATTATTGGTTTAATTATCGATAAACAGCTGTTATCCGGATTCCTTATTTTTGCTTCTTCTTATTTTATTTTTTTTTCTTCTGTTAGTATTTGGTGAGTGACCTAGTTAGTGTGATAAGTATTGTAAAGAAAAGCTGATTGTAACATTGAATTATTCTGTTTAATAAGATGCCAAAGAGATTTGCCGCTTAGTATACTGCTTTGTAACTGGCTATTTGAACCTAGCACAAACATGTTAATGCACAAAACATACATATGAGAATACTTACATTTATGTTTTTGCAATGCCTGAATTGTAGTACTGCAAAAACATTTTTTCCTCACCTGTCCTTCTGTTTTTGTTCTTTATAAAAAAAAACCCAGATGCAACAGCTGCTCAGGCCACAGTAATTTGTACAACATTAAGAAACAAAACAGTCCTAAATTTGTCACTAACTGGAGGTTGTCATCCCTGCATCCCTTGAGGTCACTTTCTCTCATTGCCTCCGAAAGCATTCTCCAGAAATAGGCACCACCCCCACCCCACAGCCCCAACCCCCTCTGCTTCCTATTCCTCACTGGAAGAGCTCTGGGCGTCTGGAGTAAGGATTGAACAGCTGTTGGAATTAAATCTGCAAGAGTGAGTCTAGACGGGGCCAGGTTTATTGAAGCGATGTCGACTGTCAGATTGATGGAAGACAAGGGGGAGATGGCTCGGGTTGTAACAGGCACAGCCAAACTGGATTCCTTCCCTGTAAGCTGCTGTAAATCTTGTCTGTTTGATAGGGAGATTAGCTGTGATTCTGAGGACATAAACATGGTTTTAGCTTTAAAAGGAAGTTGGCTGGGCGACATAGACATAGGGAAAGACATAAAGCAAATTGAAACTGCAGTTAGTTTGCTATACATTGTTGCTTTAACTATGAAAATTCTTTTGAAAATCCCGAAAAAAAAATATTTTTGAAAAAAGTGAAAAGAGACCAGAAATCAAAATAGAATTTTACACACTTGCTTATTTAATGCAATTAGTTGAAATATAATACCCAGCCACAAACCTTCCTTTCCATTTGTTATATGACATTAGACAATCCCATGACATATGAAATAAAGTTTTAAACTATTACTTTTTGTAAGGGGAAAAAAACTATCCAAACTAATATAACACCGTCAGTTTGGTTTGGATAGCTGATGATACTGTGATTGTGAGTCTCCAAAGCTGTTTTAGTCACTTTTATGTCTTAGGACTTGAAAGTGGTAACTTTTTGTGGTGCTGGAGCAACTGTGACGATTTATGGTGGCAAGAGCAATGGTTGGTTTGGGGTACACAGATTACATGTGGTTTGTGTAGTAACTCCATTTGTTTTAAATATACTTCATTTCTGCATTGTTTGCATCATTTCAGCCTTATATGTTTCTGATTTCATGGCAGATGATGAAGAGAATAATGGACCAGAGCATTTTGTTTTGGAAAGTTTAGTTTTCATTAGCTCTGTTGTGATCAGAGCTAATTAACAGAGCTAATGAACAGAGCTGTTTTGTTTTTATTTTTGAGCATTACACTTTGACCTTCCACATTAGCCTGCAGTCTCCCAGCTGATGATGTTTAAAAGTTTGTAACAAAATAAGGTTGGATGTGTTGGTGTGGACTCAATCCATTCCACCTCAAATAACATGAAAATTAAAATTTACAATACACATTTGTGATATTATTGATTTTAATTGATTTAATTCTTCCAAGGTTACCCTCTAGTAAGTGGTTTCTTTTTGATGCTAATTTCTATTCCTCATTTTACCTCATACATACTATTCAGGTCAAAATTAATAAAACAAAGAACCTTAAAGAAGGCTTAGTGGATTCGGACCAAAAAAAAAATCACCTCGAAACCTTTTGTCCAAACTAACAAAGAGTAACTGTCATGTTACATACATGGACCAAGAGAGATGCTGTATGGCTAATCTTCATGCAGACCAAAAAAAGGGTTTCTTCACTCCACCCTTCAAAGGAAGCCCCACACCCAGAAACATAGATAATGTTATCTTTAAATGCAATTTGTAATTAACTAAAATTACAATATCAGTGGCTAAAAAAGAATTGTTCAAAAAAATTCAGATTTATTTTAAGATCAAATCTTTAAAAAAAATCCATGTCTGCAAATGCAAGCAGAACTTTTTGATAGATATTGTAAATTAGGCTCGAAATCTTTAAAGTCAAAATTTTGAAAGATGTCCTTAACTTACAATAATTTTCAAACTAATTTTTCTCCATACATTTTTATGGTGTTTATAGTGGCATAAAGTGTTTAAACTTGAAACGTGTACACATCTGGAAACTGAACGCAATGTAACCAAAGGAAAAACAAAACTAGTGGATGCTCACTCTTCTCTTCCTGATTTCTTGGCAGATTTCTTCACAGACATCCTTCAAATTCAGACAGCTGGATTTAGAACACCCTAAATTATATTTAAGACTTTTGATTTTTTTGAAAATAAATAAGTATTAAAAGACTTTCTAAGTATTTGTAGTAACTTCATGTGAATGTGTCTTGCCGAGGCACTTTCTGCCAGTGTGGTGGTGTTCTGTATGTGGCAGTCTGTCATAGTTAGCCTTTTCCCAGCAGTTGTGTGGTAGCATCTGCAGCAGTGTGTGCATCGTGTACCCTCCTTTTAAATGTGTATGCATAAAAGATGAGAACAGTGATTGTGTATCACCAAGTCTTTTGAAAGTGACTCTGACAGTTTAGATAACAGTGCTTTCCTACACTGCAGACACACACACACACAAACGCAGAACAACTGTGCATTGCCCTCACATATTGGACTTCACCAATGCCGAGGGTTGGAGGCCAGCTTATAATTAACTTGCCTGCCAAGTGGCATTATATATCATCAAAGGCTCGACATTGCCCCAAAGGAAGTCCAAAAATGTGTGAGTGCCATTGTTCCCAGCCTAATAAGGTCAGTGCTGTGGCACAGTAATTTGTAGTTATTTGTAACATTTAGACAACAAATGTGGTCAGACGTCATCAGCCTCACACGTGGAGGTTTATGAGCCTGAAGGAAGAAGAGACCAGGTTCCATTCGTGAAATCATAAATGTAGTGGGTATTGCATTAAGGACCATTATATTAATAAGTTAGACTTAGATTAAAATAAAGATGTTGTACATTGCAATCAATGAGAAATAGCGCTAAAGAGCTGTAGTACGAGCGCCAAAGGACTCTCTTAGTTTGAAAAAACGTTCCTTATTCCAACTGTTGCTCTGTGTGAGTCTCTCTAGGTTGAAATATATATATCTGTAAAAGTGTATAAATAAGGCGTCTTAGGACCAGCACTTAGGATGAGTGTATCTACTCAATGATGATGCCAAGTTAGAGTCCTCACACCACTGGGTCTTTGTCCTTCTCTAGAATTTGCTATCCTCTATATTACTTTACTGCTCAAATATGCTGGTTTTGAAATATACAGCTGTTAAAGAAGTTACATGTTTTGAGGCATAAGCTTTTCACTTTATAATGTTGATTATTTATGCTTTTTTACCTGATTTAACCAGTTACTAGGCAACAAGCCTAGTAACTGGTGGAAGGTGACTGCTCATGGGAAAAAGTGGCTTTTTGCTGAAATTGCCCTCCAACAGTGTATATTACAAAGTTGTTTTTCAGGTAATTTAAAAAAAGCATTACATACATTCATTATCAGACAAGAAACCATTCAGATGATTCGTATCATCCCCTTTGTGCACTGTAAGCAAGAGCTTTACAAGGTTGATGCCAGTAAACAAGAAATGCAAAGGTTGCCATGTTAGGTTTCAAGATGCTAATGCTACCTAAAACACATAATAAATGAAATTTGAAAAAACATGTGTAGTTTTAAGGATTTGTTTAACTATCCATTTTGCTACAGTGGAAATGATCTTCCTTTTGGAGTATATCCTTCAGTCAAAACTTTGCTGATGCTATTGTTGTCCAGAATATTGCTAAACTACTTCAGAGGTGGTTTGATTTGAATAAGTTTTTATTTTCTCTCTCTCTCTCTCTCTCTCTCTCTCTCTCTCTCTCTCTCTCTCTCTCTCTCTCTCTCTCTCTTTTTATATATTTACAGCACTACACATGTTTTTTTATTTCATTATACATATATAATATAATATATATATATATATATATATATATATATATATATATATATATATATATATATATATATATATATATATATATATATATATATATATATATAAAATATGTGTGTGTAAATATGTTATTTTATTAGTGAATCTTGAAGGTATATCCTATGTTTAGATTTTGAATCTAAATATATATCTTAAATGTATATGTTTAAATAAATATATCTTCAATCTATATCGACATAAATATCGTAAATCTAAATGTATAATCTGCATCTAAATATCCATTCTTAATCTTAATATTAAATCTAAATAGATCTACACTTTTTCTATGTATAATTTGCAGCACTGCATTACAATAATTGTGTTACATGTGTGCATTTCATAGACAAACATGTTACAGATGTCCAAAGAATTACAAGGCCAACTTTCAGGATACCACAAACAAAACAAAAAATTGGTGAGAAACTGAAAAAATGACATTTACAAAATTTAGAAAAAGTTTTTTTTTTTTTTTTTATCTCTATCTGCATGTTTTTGTTGTCTGCAAGATGCATCATGTCTTCAACTAGGCTTGAAGTTTACATATTAGTTAAATTAATGTTTTTCATGGATCGATTATTCGGGGAACTAAGGAAAAGACAGCAGCATGTTTTCCCTCCTTGTCTTTTTCATATTATTCGTTCAAAACATTCATTTTGAGACAGATATTTTGAAAATTGAAAAAAAAAAAGAAATGAAAAATACTGTATTTTTGTTCATTTCCATGTGGAAGGCACCATACCCTACTTCTGCCCAGGGCCCCCAAATGGCTAGTATAGCCTCTAATCTTACCTTTTATGTCGAGATATGCCACAGCTGTTTTTAACGCATCAAATTCTTCTTGGATGTGCTAATTCTGAATTAGGGAGTCTGACCTGCAATTAGAGGACTCCTTAGAGCTCTGCTGTTATCATTCAACTCTTCTCAAGTCGGTTTGAGTCCTTTCTAGAGCTACAGCTAAATATCACAGCCATTATTATCTCCTAAGCTTTTCGTCACTCATTTGAAATACCTACAGAATCATGAATGTACAGAAAGCACATCAATTTCAATATTGTTTCACTACTGTACTCACTGTCATGTGTTTTTTTTTTTTTTTTTTTTTATAACATCAAATCCAGATTTTAGCTAGCACACATTTCTGTTCCTCTTTTCACACTGATGTTTTCTTTTGTTTATTTGGATTAACTGATTTTTAGTCTTGTCTTGTCCTGCCTGGGGTTCTTTCTGCATGTTCTCCCTGTGCATGCGTGGGTTCTCTCCGGGTACTCTGGCTTCCTTCCACAGTCCAAAAAACATGGCTGTTAGGTTAATTTGCTTCTCTAAATTCTCGTTAGATGTGTGTGTATGAATGGTTGTTTGTCCTGTTTGTCTCTGTGTTGCCCTGTGATGGACTGGTGACCTTTCCAGGGTTTATCCCGCCTCTCGCCTGTTGACAGCTGGACATAGACACCAGGACACCTTGCAACCCCACTTTGGATAAGCGTGATGCAAATGGCTGGCTGGCTGGCTGGCTGGCTGGCTGGCTGGCTGGCTGGCTGGCTGGCTGGCTGGCTGGCTGGCTGGCTGGCTGGATGGATGGATGGATGGATGGATGGATGGATGGATGGATGGATGGATGGATGGATGGATGGATGGATGGATGGATGGATTTTTATTCTACATCTGAGGATACATTCAGGAACATTTGAAGGCAGCTTAGAGCTATTTTAACAAATAAAATAAAAAAATTGGTAGTGCTTTATTTTTTAAGGTGTTGTTATGTCCCATTTCTTTTCAGGTTTTTTTTTTCTCCATGTAAGTGATTGTGGTACATCCTCACAGCACAAAAAAAGACACAGCTTCCGAGGGGAAAAAAAAAAAATTAAAACAATGTAAAGCATATGATTTGGCATAATGTAGATTTTCACATTCATTGTAATCATAATAAGGTTTTAGTTAGAATTTAAATATAATGAATTGCTAAAATGTATTTTATTTTGACAAATCAACACTGCTGGCTCCTATCAGGTAATGTATGAAGATTACTACACTGCGCTGCCCTAGGCTGCTCAGCCGCACTAGGGATGGCAGTCAATTTAGTAGCTTATTCGCTACATTGTGGAACTTTTCAGACCCCACTAGCAACTTAAAAAAAAAAAAAGATCTATTGTTTTTTCAGGTTTTTTAAGTGAGTTTAGCAACTTCCCATTAAACAGCAACCGTTCTACTGTTACTGTTTCAAAACATCATCAAAACCTGTTTTGAGTTCTTCTCTACTACCCTAGCCACTGTCTTACAGGCACAGGCAGCTATAGCTGCCATGTCCCGAAAGGCCCGCATCCAGTCAGAGCAAAGAGAACAGAGAGGATTTTTGCTCTGTTTTCCTAATAAAATGAAGAACACATGTACTAAACTTCCTTACACAATGATTCCCCCCTAGATTACAGAGTGGGACATAAATATAATTTAAATTGAGTTTTTGATGCAGTCTTGTTTTATCTGTAGACTAGCTTAAAATCTCAATTTACATACATAGTTTTATGTGTTGCATTTTAACAAGGGCGACATGAGGTTTCTTGTAAGCCCACTACTGTTAAAAAATACCTAAAGGAAACCCTGAAAATTATTATAATTTCAGGCATTACAGCAAGTGAAGCATTTAGTATTGGATTAGGTTGGTTTTCATTAAGTTAATCCGATTTTGAGTTCATATGTTCAAATTTCACAACATTCATAACTTTTTAGAAGCTGTTATGATAAAGTAGCATATATTTTAAATCTAGCCTTAACCAGAGTTCAGCCCCTCAGGCAGGGGCTACACATTTTCCCACTTCATCTTTTCTTGCTCCTGTTCATTTATACTGTGTAATAGGGTGGATGTGACAGATTGATTCCCAGAGACAGATGGTATGTGCCCAAGATGGCCATTAATACTTCAATCCAATAACATAGTGAGGTTTTCTGCAGTGTTGTATCATATTACAATTTGAAATCTGTTAGCTCTAGCTAAAGTTTCTTGTATATTGTGTATGTGTGCGGTTGAACAAGCCATTGGCTGCATACTAATACAGTTATAAACCTCTCTTATCCAGGTGGTTTGTGTATCCCGTGCGGATCCTTACCACTTTTGTAATCTTAAAAATCAGGTTGGTAAATGTGTTACAGGATCTAGATTATATCCATCCAATATCACCTTTGCCAAATACAACCCCTGGCAATGAATTTCACAAATCATTTAAGTTGTGGCAGTTATTCAAGTAGAATGTCACCTTAGCCTTAACCTTCCTATAAGTAGCAGCATTGATTAAAATGATATATATATATTCCAGTAAAAGCATTGATGCACTTTACCTCTCCTTTTCCAAGAAAATGTTTTTGTTAAAAAAAGCAAATCAAATGAGTTTTTTATAAACTGGGAAGATTAGATTCACTACCCTTCTCTTTTAAGACACAATGACTTAGTAGCTGTTTTTGTCCTCCTATAGCTCTACCCCCACTGTTTACAATAAACTAATTCCTGCCCATTTGTGGTAGGCTGAGAATTAAAGGAGTGACAAAAAAGGGTCACTTGGCAGCATTAGTTGTACAGACTCTAAGCACTGTTTTGTTAGGCTTGACTAGCTTTTATAATTATGTTCGCCCCACAACCACCCCCCTGACCATGGCCCAGAACTGCAGAATTCAAACCACTGAGGTATAAAATGCATTCCACTACAATCAGAGCCGAGTCTAATTTAAAAGACTTTGTTTCATTTCACGCATTTTTCATTTAAGTACATATAGAAATGGTTAGGAAACTTTTTTAACTGCCCCAGCTGCTTCAAGCGTGAAAACAAGTATGATGTTCAGCCAGGTAAAAAAGAATTACAGAGTAATTTTTAAGTTATTATAACCTCATTCCAAATGTGCATTTCCAACTCCTGAAGCATTGTATATTTCAATGCTTTATATTGCTTTAGTAAAACACTATATCTTGTTGTTTTTTTGTTTTGTTTTTTTTACTTCTTTGAGCCGATCTTAGATATATCTTCTTTGATAGTTTCATTGTAAGCTTTCTGGTTTCTTTATTACTTTAATATATATGATGGAGGGCAACTGCAACTGATAAAAAAAAAATTAAAATAAAATCTCCTAATATATTTAGTAATAATACAGGTATAGAAAACTGGGATGATGAATGAATAGTCTGATTAGAACATAATTTGGTGCCAAGAGGGCATCGAGATTTTGCTATTTTTAAATGTCACAATATGTCATGTCAAAGGGAAGTCTATTCCATGAGACCTCATTATTGTTTAGTGTAATTTGTAAGTTAGATTTATGAGCCTTAGACATGAAAGTGTAACTTAAAGCTCAGGTTTGAAACTCCAGTACTCCAGAGTCAGCTACCTGCAAAAATGCTGGCCCAATTCAACACTCTAATTTTATAAATAGGTAATTATTTGGATTCTGTCAAATTTTGTAATAGATCTTTGCTAAGGAGGTAGTTTATATATATACAATATATATATATAAACTGAATGCTACTCCTTCATTTTTGATTCCCACTCTAGAAATGCAAAGCAGACTTGAATCAGAAGACCTGAGTGGTTTATACGTTTATTTGGCAGCAAATCTTTAATGTACTTTGATGCTAAACTCTTATGCAATCTACAAGCTAAGCATGCCCTGTTTTTGTCCTTGCTCAGTGGAGAGTGCCTTGTTCTGCCTCTCAACTACTGAGCTTGCCTGCTCCTATCTGAACGTTCTGCCTGAACTCTCTGTGGACTCCTGAAACCCT
Organism: Cyprinodon tularosa; assembly: GCF_016077235.1. Classification (NCBI taxonomy): domain Eukaryota; kingdom Metazoa; phylum Chordata; class Actinopteri; order Cyprinodontiformes; family Cyprinodontidae; genus Cyprinodon; species Cyprinodon tularosa. The sequence continues at coordinate 323,682 of NW_024039120.1, read as the reverse complement.
GGACCAGCCTGTTCCTGTACTCATTGGTTTCCTTGACTGGGCTTGAGACTCCTGGACCTCTTAGCCTTCCTGTTCTAATCAATTTCCCTAACCTGGTTCGGACTCATGCCTGCCCTCTGGGACTGCAGCATGTGGTTCACTTTGGGCAGCGCCCGCCGCATCTAATTGGCAGCCACATTCTACCATGTTCAAACCAGGTAAGTGCCTCCATGGATAATCATCCTCTGTCAGATTATCATAGTCACTTACCTGTGCTTTTCTATACTATACTGGGTCCTTCTGTCCTGTTAATGACAGTAATTTAGGGATTATTCTTTCAGATATAAGGAGCCACTGTAAACACCCTAGAACTAGGGTGATTTGCTCATCTTTCTCAGTTTTACTGAGGACATGGGAAGCAGGATTCTTGATCAGCTGCAGCTATCTGACAGAATTTTTAGCCATAAACACTGTAATAACCAACTTGACTATATATATATATATATATATATATATATATATATATATATATATATATATATATATATATATATATATATATATATATATATATATACAGTTAAAAAAAATCAAAATAAAAGCATGCACATTAGTAATTTTATTATTAATAAATAAAGAAAAAACAAAGCACTCCAAACAGTGGAAGAAATTGTCATTATCCAATTTCATATGCCTTTCAATGGGGCCAGAGGAGGAGTCATGCCCCCCTCGCTCAGCCTGTCCAAGCAGTACAGGTTTTGCTGAGAGCGGCTCAAACAAACACCATCAAAACATGGCACTTACGATTTCCGATGAGCGGATCAAGCACACCAGCCATTTAGACAGCCAACTTGAGGGGAAACAAAGACACATGCACCTCGCAGAGGCCTGCTCAGCTATAAAGCTATCTGCCCAGCCCACCAATCAACGGCTTGCTTCTGGCTACACCTGGTGCACTGTGGGGAGGGTAGAACACGATCCCAAAACATATACTTCTATCAAAACTGGAAGGGGTTCTAAAACTTTAGAACAATTTAATTTACGGCTGTCTGTAATCAACATAGTTATGGTTATGGTATCACTTGTATTTTTGTGATAATCTTAGCTAGTTATTGCATTTAGATATTAAATAGGACAGGGCTAGGGAACCCATATTTAACTTTGTCAAATTGCTGTATAGGCAGCTGAAGACACAAAGATGTCCCAGGCCCTTAAGTAAGACTCAAACCAGTTGAGCACTGTACCAGAAAGACCACCCAGTTGTATAGCCTCTCCAGTTGTACATAATGGTAAACCCTGTCAAATGCTGCGCTTGGGTCCAGTTAAAATAGCACTGTGTCTTCAACAGCCAGCATTTAGGCTGATATCATGCAACATGTTCACATAAACAGTGTTAGTACTGTGGTAGTGAGTGAAAGAAGAGTTGATTATCAGTCAAGGGCTTCTGTTAGACTAAGGATATATGAACATACCCAGAAGAGACTGCTGGCGGCAAGGCAAAGCAAACTGAGGCTTTGAGCTAGCAGATTTTTGAGGGGGAGCTAGGGTTGCCACCCGTCCCTTGAAATATGGAATAGTTCCGTATTTGAAAGTTAAATTACGTATCCCGTATTGAACTGATAAGGGATGCTATTTGTTCTGTATTTTCACGAATAACTAAAAAAACAGTAATTTCGTTGGCACTTGTGCACAGAGCAACTCTACTGTTGCGAATGTGACCCATGTCTGCGCGTCTTGATTCTGGAAGACCAACCCTAACCCACCTTCTGGCAATCATGAGTCACATCCTCAGCATTCCAGCAACCACCGGATCTGTGGAAAGGGTGTTCTCACAGATAACAAACAAGTGGATGGACAACAGGAAGAGGTGCTCCGTAGAGCTTATGAAGAGTGAGCTCCTCATCATACTCAACATTAGAGTAAATCCCAAAATATACACTGTACACTAGTGTGTAAGCTACAGAACACTCAGTCATGCTGTATAGGCCTATTGTACATTATCTGGCTATTTTTAATCTTTCATTTCTGATATCCTCCAACATACAAGATCAGAATTTTTAATTCTCATAATTACTTAACATAATGCTGTCAAATGACCCCATTGAATTTGCAGTTTCTTATTTCTATGAACTATATGCATTGCCATGGGTGTGTGAATATTTTTGCATACATAGCCATATTATTTTCTTTGTAGTACTGGAGCTGCTGTGCTGGTCTGAATATCCATACATCCATCATGATCTTGGGCAGTGGTTTTCAAAGTGGGGGCCGGAGACCTTTGGGGGGCCACAGCAGGTTGGCAGGAAAAGTATAGCACAACAAAGTGAGTCATTTAATAAACTAGGTAACTAACAACCAAAATAAACCAAAAATAAGCATAAAACATTAACATGAAACATTAATATAATACTGGTAATCTTCCCTTTAGCCTAAAAAAATTCCACCTGGCCAAGCACGCCATTGGTTTTGTGAGGGGATTTCTGTGCGCGATGAAACTCTGCAAACTTAACATTTCCATTTATTAAATATTTTAATTAACTTATTGCAAGAAATACAAGTCAAGCTGAAAGAGCAAAATAAAAGTATGGTTCTGTGTTTAGCTGAAACAGTTAACAATTTAGTTAAAATGCAGGAAATTGCAGGAAACTGGATCTAAGAAATAGGAAATTTTCTTAATTTCTCAAAATGTATTTAAAATGTTGAAAAACATAGCTATTTGATATTACATTCTGTACACCCAATGTTGAAGAAAATGCAGTAGGTTCATGAGGATGCCCCACATTTGTAATCCTGCTCCATAAATATTTACAACCAACTGCTCATTGGCTATGAGCAGTTGGTTGTATAGCAAGCTTCTTCCAAATCAAACCATTCCTTTCTGCTAATCTTGGTACATGTCAATGACTGTTTGGGATTCATATTGTAGTCCTCGATCTCGAACATGAGCACAAAAGAGGACTTGTGCACCTTCACTATCTGGATGTTGAAAAAACAGGACATGACAACTTAGCAAATTCTTTTTAACTAGGGTCTTATTGCTTTACACGGAAGTGTAATTATTGTTAATTGTGATTTAAATGGTGCATTATTCTGGACAGCAATGTTAGGGAAAAGAAGAAGATGTCGCCAAATCTTACTATACTTCTCTCACAGGACTTAATTGCCTTGACTTAATGAGTTACAATCAACGGTTCATGCTTGCAATCTCCCGGTGGCATCCCGTAGTGCGTTTTGTTTAGCAGTTCGAAGTGGAGGGGAGTGCTTTGCCTTAATGAAACCCAGCGTGTAGTCCTGCAAAAGGAAAGCAGAACACAGTGATTAGAAGCTTACACAAACATAGAAAAAGGCAGCAAACAGTGATTAGGAAGTAATTGTAGTACTATGAAAGAAAGTGGGAATTGCTATTGTTGAAACTCAGTTGAGGAAGGGGTTAATTACCAGCAGTAGAGTCCAGGGGGTTACTAAATGGTCTTTCAAATACAGAAAGTTTTTAATTTCACATTCATAGTCTTTTAATTGCACTAATAAGTTTTCACGTTAAAATGTGCTCAAGGTGTCAAACAAATTAATTTATTTTGTACTTACCCTTATAACTGGTTAACAATTGCAGGAGTTGATCTGCATGCCCCCAACCTTAGTAAAGGGGAATACAAGTTAAGGGGAAATGTATGCCAGCTAAAAGGGAAAACTAACAAATATTTTCATCTTTTTTTTCTTCATAGATCACTCCATGTATTTGCAGTCTGTAGTGTCAGGATAATTCCCAGAAGCCAGCGGTGTCCAGTATGCAGCTTCAGTGGATTTATCCGATTCAACAGAAAAGGTGGGGCTGAGCAGCAGCTTATTCTCATGGGGCCCTATAATGATGACAGGGGCTTCCTCAAGGGCTCATTAACTTTATCATCCAGAGGAGACCCCCTTAAAAGCATATAAAAGACACTGTCTGAATGTACAAGCAGCTGAAGCTGATTTTCACTGGGAGTACAGGCCAATTACAGAGTGTGAACAAGAGCAGGCTCATCCGTGCTGCGTCCAGTCATCAGCTGACAGAACTATATCTTGGTCTTTTAAGCAGAAAGGAACGCTTGTATGAAACAACAGAAAGTTGTGACTTGTTCCATTATGTCAGCATAACAAGACAGTTGCCCCTGACCTCACTGTAAAGTGCCAGCAAGCTTCCCCTGTCCCTCATCCATCTTGCTTGCACCTCTCCTTCTGCTCTCGTTGGCCAAGAGTCAAAGTTCTTCCTTAATCAGCAGAATGCTCTCCATGGCAGGTGTTAGTGAGCTTTTTTCTGGCATCTTGATCACCCCTCAGGGAGTGATCTAGCCTCCGACGCAGGGCACACAGCAGGAGATGTCATCGGGTGGAGAGCCACCCACGGCGGCAACAGAATCCAGCAAATTGCTCTCTCCTCAGTGAGAGTAAAAGGTTAGCATAGGGATTAATCCAGGCTGCAAGGCACAGACTGAAGTACAGTTTGTGGTTAGCAGCATATATGAGGGTCACTGTACAAAGCAAACCGTATTTAATAAAATAAATCTGTTTATTTCTAATATAGTAAAGACAAATTATGCTAATCATACAACGTATAAATATAAGGAAATTAACCAGCTAATGAGAGGAAACTTCTAGAAAAACCGGAATGAGCCACCATCTGTTGCAAATAACTTGTACTTGAGAGAACAGGAAGGTGACAGAACAAAAAGCTAGAATTGCTAAATGAGGGAAACATTTCATGCAGAGAAAAACTGAGTTCAACAAGTTATCTGTTAAAAAATACAGTATACAACCAGATGCAGGGACACTATGGACCTGATCTTCAAAGATTCCAAATAAGCAGTGCTTAACTGCTTTAGTATGAAATAAATATGTGGATGCAATAAATTAAGTTGTTGTGAGTAATGTCCAAAGTTTGCTAATGTTAATACAGGGGAACCAATATGGTTATGCTTAACAAAAGTTGCAGATAGCACTTGTTACCGGCAGTTTGAGAGTGGCCATAAAAGAAATATAAAGTTCTACGCTATGGAGTCTGAAAATTATACTATTTATCATTAATAAATAATTATAATACTGTATTCAATTTACAGTGGACTTTATACAAAATTTCTCAAAGTTCTACAAAGAAAAGATGAAAGACAATAGATCATAAAAAATTGTCTTTGCCTATTCATTGATTTTTGCAGCAGAGACATAGACACAAAAGCTGCACCCTAAATGAGCTACAGGTCTGAAAAATCTCTTTGTGAGTTGTAATTATATATACATAAAAGCGATTCAAGGAAACAAGGAGAATGGTCTAATAATTCTTTACATAACTGTATATATTGAAGAAGAGGCAGAGGTGGGTTTGTTGATTTGTTCACCCATCACATTCAGGAGTTAAAGTGCATCCATCAGCAATCAGATCTTTCGGCAGCAACTCTAACATTTTTCCCAGGACCTTCAATCCCTTGAATTATGTACACCTGAGGTTCTTTGCTGTAGGGCATTAATGACCATTAGAGCACAGGCAAAAGCTGCATTTCAAGGTTTTTGACCCATGGGACATATTGCTTTCTAGATTTGTTGATTAGGTCATAATCATTGCCTCCTCAATCGTTTCTGCATGTGCTTGGTGAACCTGTGCCACATCCTTAGAAGCAGGAGCCCAAAAGGTTTTCCTTCTAATAATATTTTTGCATTATTTATCTGTATCACCCTACGAAAGGCAAAGACTCGATGCTAGAGATGGCTAAGTTATCAGACACTTCCGTTTCATTCCAGTGAAACCCTGTGTTATAGCAGATGGCTGAAATTCTGATTATCCCTAAAAGTCATACTTCTTTTCCTTTAAAACCACCTGTCATTTTCTCACTCATTGAGTTTAAAAGTAATTCTGGAGGTTCAATCTGAAAAACATCTTTGAATTAATTATCAGCTGCAAGTCTGCATAGAACAATTAGAAGTGTCAAAATAAAATTAAAATAAAGTCGCTGCAGTTGCTTAGATTCAAGATAGAAACAAATATTTATTTAAAAAACTAAATTCAAATGAAAGTTAACGGCTTTTTTGGGGGAAATTTATACCCTCAGAATATATTTTTACAAAGGTGAATATTGTCTTTGAAATTAATCAAATTTATATTTAAACAAACAAAGAAAAAAACATTGGAATAGTTTTACAACGAATACTTACTGACTCAGTAATTGATTGTGAGTCAAACCTATTATGTTTAATAAAATACTGTATTCATCAGCAGTAAGCTGCCAATCATCTCTAGTATTAATAATGTTAAAGCGTTTGAATATGCAGGCTACGTTAAAATACAGGGAAGCTTGTGCTTATCTTCAGCAGTCTGTGGGCAAAAGGCAGGGTACGCCCTGGACAGGTTGTCAGCACATTAGAATCTTTATTAAAATTTTAAAAGGCTACTTTTTTTATTAGTTAAGAAATGCTTCTTATTTTCACCATGGTCCATCTTTGTGGCACTCTTTTTTCTGTTAACTTGCATTGGCTTGCATTTAAAAACCTTTAAAAATCCTACCAACCTTTACAAAAAGTCTAAATTCTGAGCCGTAGCTGCCACATATTGTTGTGTACAGCTAATTTGTGTGCAATAAAATTCCTTTGTGTACTTTATTAAAACTGTAGAAAGAAAACAATCTCTGTGCAATCTCTGTACAAATTGAACAAGAGATGGATCTTCAATGACATTTCAACTGCATAGTCTTAGCTATTTGTGTTTTAATCAAATCTTGACATGTTAAGGATGACATTTCAGCAAAGCTGATTGAGAAAGTTTATGTCAATATTTGAAAGAAGCTACTGCCTTTTTAAAAACATATTTCAGCTAAGACTCCTTTTTTTTAGACTTAAACTACTTTAGTTTCTTTTTAAACCAGTTACATCTAGGGTAGTACTAATTCAACAGTCAAACATAGCAATGGTAATATCATGACCTGTGAGGCTTTGGTGCTTAAAGACATGATAACTCATCTAAATCAAAGGAACCATGACCTCTACTGGGTCTCTACCAAAACAATGTAAACAAGAATAAAGAATTTTCAAAAAGAATTTTAAGTATGCATAGATTGTTCATTTTAATATAGGACATACAAAAGATATGAAAATTAGGCATGATTGGGTATAACTTCAACCACTAGCTTGCAACAAAGTGCTTCCAACATAATCCTTTGTCATGACACAGGACAGAAGGGACATGGGTCAGCAACCTCTTCCATTTTGGACATTTTGTGCAAAACATTACCTTTGTTACTCATGTGCAATATTCTTCTCTCTCATTAGCTACGTTTACATGCGCAAAATTTCCCCGATCCGATCCAAACCTTGGTTGATCGGAAATTCAAAATCTCCGTTTACATGGACACTAAATGAAATGATCCGATCATGACGTGTGTATACATGTACCAAGCGTTGGATCAGATTAAATCTTTTAAGCATGCGCAGAACTTCCTGCCAAACTTGGCAGTTCTGTCTGCGTCTGGTTTTTGGGAGGCCTGACAAACGATGCGCTCGGAGCGAGCGGAAAGAAAAACGGAGAGAGGAGGAAAAAAGCGCTTGGCAGCGAAATGTCCGAGAGAAAATGTAGAGAATGAGCGATTGAACCGGCGTGGGAGAGCGGGTGGGCTGTGGAGAGAGAAAAGAGGAAGAGGAGGAGGATAAATTCCTGCTTCCTGCAGCTTTAAATGAACTTGAGTGTATAAGTCGGCGTTCCTAGACTCCTCCCGCCATGTTGTTCACAACAAGAGCGAGAGCGACCGGTGGTTTCCTGTTGTTGACAAGGCGGAAAAACGTCACGCTGACATCGCACACATGCGCAGTGAAGATGATTTTATTCTTAAGATCCGAATGGGTGTTTACATGGACGCCAATCAGAATGGCGATCGGCAAAAACCACCTCTCTCTTTCGGAATTAAATTTATTTCCGATCGGACCGAATCGGATTAGAATCTTCAGTCTGACATGTTTACATGAAACATTTTTGATCTGATCAGGCCTTCAATCCGATTATTTGTGTCCATGTAAACGTAGCTTTTGTGCAATAACACATGCCAACTGCTGTGTAGTCTGTGTATTTTTTTACTTATCTATGAGGTCAGTACATCTCTGCAGTACAAGTGCAATAATCCAAGTCAACTACTGTGTAGTCTTTCCTTAGCTTTCAAGTGTGCAGAACTCTGTACTCTGTATAAGCCACCAGAACCAGAATTTCCCTGAAGGAGTAATCTCAAAGGTTAAATAAAGTTGAGTCTAAGTCTAAGTCTAAGAGGGACCCAGAAGTACCCCGAGACAGCCAGTTGGATAATTCAGGCTTGTTCAGGTTTCCAGGAGTTCACAGACAGTTCAGGCAGACCGCTCGGATGGGGACAGACAAGCTCAGTGGCCAAGAGGCAGAACAAGTCAGGACCAGGAAATCAGAAACACTATGGCATGCTAAAAACCCTTCTCTCCATTGAGATCAGACAGGAACAGGCACGCTCAGTGGACGAGAGGCAGAACAGGTCAGGATCAGTAAATCAGAAACACTATGGCAAGCTAGAAGGTTACATCTATAAATAAATATACCATCTTTTCCGGACTATAAGCTACCACTTTTTTCCATGCTTTGAACTCTGCAGCTTATCAGAGGATGTGGCTTTTTTGTGGATTTTTCCTAACCGCCAGAGAGGGAAGGCAAAGTTTCAGCTGTGTAACCTCTGCATAGCTAAAATAAAAAGCTGAACAAGCCCCATCTTTTAGTAGAAGCTCATACTTCCACGAGCCAACAAGCTAACGGGAGCTAGCATTCTTCATTGTCCCTATGCTAGAGGTGATATAGATAAAGAGCTCCCCCTACAGGTTTTGGGAGAGACAATTCAGTAAACTTCAGTGGCTTATGGCCCAGTACAGCTTATATATGTCAATTAACAGTTTAAAAAAAAAAAAAAACTTAGTGGGCACGGCTTATACTAAGGTGCGCAATATAGTCCGAAAAATATGGTCATTCCTTATTAAATCCATAACCCTTCTGCTCTCATTGGTCAAATCTCTCATTGGTTAAATCCTAGTCAAACAATTTCAAGAATAGTAAGATAAGTAATGTGATATGTAAGTCTAACTGCCAGAGCTACATAAGAAATACCGAGAAAAAAAAAAAAGATAAAAGTGAATTACCAGGGAGGAAAACTGGGTCGTGAATTGCTGGCCCAAAAATCTCCAGCTCTGTCTTGGGTCTTCTTTTTGCTGCCCCTCTCTTCTTCCCTCATCTGCTCTCTCTTCTAATTAGCTTCTTCACCAAGTGGAGACTGGACAGAGGTCTATAATGGAGCCAGATGTTGGAAGAGATTTTACCCCGCAGGGGAATGTTTTGTTTACTACAAGATGAAAACAACTCTCTTGCCCTCACTCTTCTTTTGAGGGTTGTCTTTGTGCAAAAAAAGAGAGAAATTTTTTTTCTGCCTAGCCAAAAAGTTGCTAAGAATCATTTCAAAATAACTTTCCAAGTAATATAGTACTTGTGAAGATTAGCTCTTTAACTACAGTATGTCCATTTCAATCTCTGTTTTGTTGTAAACTGAAAAAAAATCACATAAGAAATATGGCATCCAAACAACATTAGTGGGTAATCTTTTCTATTGAAATTTGCATCAGATGCATCAGCAGAACAGTCCCTGCTTACCCTGACTGTTTTCCCCCTCATCCTGAAATGTGTGAAAACCATTATCCCTCTCAACACTTATCAGTGCAAAGCTGACATCTAACCTATTTCTGATATGATTAATCCATCTTTGGTGTAGTCTGCCAGAAGATGGGTCTTAATCAGCAGCAGGAGACCATCCTAGAGCGCCCGGTACCATACATCAGCCACAACATGAAAAAACAAACGACGACACTCGGAATCAAATCTATCTGCATCCCGCAATGATATAAAGTGCAGGCTTAGGACGGCAAGTCAATGAGCCCGACACAGAGAGCCACTGTGTATAAGATTAAGCAGTACTACCCTCACACTCATCTGCAACTTCAGATCAGGAGATGTTGTAATTGGGTAGTGCTCTAGGCTCTAGTTGATTAGTCCAACAGCAATGGATGACTGCAGAGATTTATAAAGAGGAAGTAGAAAATAGATTGGCATCTAAAGGGCAGCAGAAGTTTATTAGACTTCTTTGGATCCCATGTTTTTGGAATGTTTATTTATCTATTTTTTTTTTTCATGTTCCTGTCTGGCAATGTGGCAATAAGAATAATTGTCTTGATGCCAAAAAGAGCCCAACAGATTTTACTTTTACAAGTAGAGCAGTACAGCTATCGCCATAGTGTTCCGCTTGATTAAGCATATACATAGCTTTATTATAATTCATGCAGCGAGTATTACCGTTTATATGGACACTGCCATGTAAGTAGAACGGGAAAGGAAAAACAGGAAAAAAAAGGAGAAAAGATGAAAGAAAGAGGAGATAAATGATGAGATAAAAGGGAGATAACAATAAAACATCTTCAGTCTGCTTCATCACTTGCAAAGACATGTAAAAAGAACAGCACAACCAACGGATATAGTATAAGAGATACAATAAAGTAACATCAGGATACTATCACTGAAGTATAAGTAGTATTATTTAATCTGACATATATACTGTGGTAGCTGAAGATCAGAATATGGGCTTTCTGTATGGAAGTGAATGTCTTAGTAGCTGGAGCCAAGCACCTGTAGTTGTTTGTCAGGGTGCACTTGTGCATGTAAAGTTTATCCAAAGGAAAAATGCTCAATAATGGTTGTGAAGAATGGCAGAGGCGCTCCCCCAAAGCACCGAGGTGAGCGCCAGGGGACCCAAAGCCCCGGATACCCAAAGGGACCCAAAGAGCAAAGGCGCCCAGGAGGGTCCAACCCAGGAAATGTGAACCTCCACCAAGGGAGGAGGAGAGACGACCCCAAGGAAATCCATGGGCCTCTGGGACTCAAGGCCCCAGTGGTGCCCCACCCCCTGGTGGGTGCCCCAGCCGGCCCCGTTGGGCCAGGCCCCATGGATCAGCCACCAGGAACAAGCCAGTACCCGCCCGGGCATCCACCCCGAAACACAGAGTACCACCAGTGCACCGGCAAGCCCAGTCGCCAGCCAGCGGAGGGAGGGGGCAGGATGGGGGTAATGGGCTCCGTTCTTAGAGGAGACTTGAGATGTTCTTAGGAGAGGGAGCATTTCAGACCACAAACTGAAAATAGATAAAAATACACAGTCTCAATCATCTCATCTCAATCTGTGAAGAGTCATCAAAAAAAGTGGACGCACATTCACACCTTACACTCACATCCAATAACTACCGGTGGCCAGTCCCAGGATTATTGGATGACCCATAACAGCCCTCAGCAAAAGCCCCCACCGGAACGGGGCCAACATGCCCTGCACAGGCCACACAACCAGAGACACCATCCAACCAGAGACACATCCATCCCCTCCACATAATTCACCCAGCCACTTCCTCTCCCTCAATACCCTATTTGCCCCTCGCTCCACCCCCCTTTGGGGAGAGCAAAGATGACAGGACAGGCAGGCCACCCAGGCCCCTCAACAGCCCCCCCCCGCCAAGACCCCGGACCAGGCGGCTCGCTCTTCCTCCAGGCCCCAGACTATGGGCAACAGCCAGAGAAGGGATGTGGGAAGAGAACAGGGATGTGGGAAGACACAGATCCTCCTTACGCCCACTGAAATGTTGTGTTGTTGCGTGTTCCTCTCAGGTGTAATTAAAACTGGGGGTACCAAAGGGGGTGTCCGGCACATTCCACTTTTGTAGGACATTTTTTGGAATGTTTGCCAAATAATCATCCCTGGATAATCAAGAGATCAAAAATATGTTACTCTGTACATAACACTTAATGCAAACACAAATAAAACGAAATATGAAAGATAAAGACATTCATTCAGTTTGTATTTATTGGATAGAACAATTGCATCTCAAAAAATGAGGATACCATGTAGTGAAGCTGATGTACTACAAATTATGGTGTCAAAAAAAAAAAATGCATATTTGCCCGTGACACATTTCTTTTGTTTTTGTTGTATTTGTAGTAAAGAAAAGTATCGGATTATCTACAAATTTAAATATAGAAATTAACAAGAGGATACCAAAATCTTTAAAAGGTTGATTTATATTTAATATAAATAAACCCTATTGTAACCAACTTGACTAATGAAAAATGCTGACCTTGCTTGATTACAATTCAAGTTCCATTTCACTTGCAACACAGAGGCCACATAGTTGTCTGAACAGCAAAGTTAAGAAATCTCTTTAATAGAATATGTCACAAAAACATAAAATTTATTAAAAGCTGTCATTTGAAAAATAAATTCTTCAATAGAATGTTGAAGACTTATCTAGAAGGTCACAACAGAACACGGATCAACACCTAAAGACTGAATTGTTAATTTGCATCAATTAACCTCTGTGTTTCAGAAGTCCATAATAAAAAGTGGTTGAGTTCATATTCCTGACTAACAAACAGAACACCACAGTCCGTCTCACATTTACAGGTAGGAATGTCTTGATGATGATCCCTAAGACCTTTGGTAAAATATTAAGTAAAGTACTATAAGAATGATAAACTTTTCAGAATGTGACTTATTACATCTTGTGTTAACTTAAAAGCTTTTGAGGAAAATAACTTCATACTGAGTCAAAAGAGGTTGATACTGTGATGGTTTAGGGCTGCCATACTGATACAGGAATTTGTATTAGTTATGGCCCACTGACTGATTACAAGATTGTAGACACCAGTAATTAGTGGACACAGCTTGATTTAACATGTCCCTTTGGTCCTATTATTTTCAGTCTTTTCTAGGGGTATCATCATCATTTTTGTCCAGGTCTGTTTGAGTTTATTTTTTGAACTCACTCTGTTAAAACCATGGATGAAAAGTAATTTATTATCTTTTTTTGTTCCTTTTCATAGATTTCTTGTTAATCAGTACTTTGTCATGTTATTCAACTTATTTCTGTAACTATTGTGTGGTTTTCTGTAATTGAAAAAGGGGTACCAACAATTTTGTCCCCATATGTACTTAACCCCTCGGAAGAGCCATAGCCCAGATCACATAGGTGCACTAATTTCATTAAAAAAAAGAATCAGGATTAGCATTTAAGTTAATAGACTACACAGCACCATGTAAGCTTTGTGTTACACTTTTGAAAATGAGGGTCCAACTCACCTCTGATGCAACATATTTATTACTGCAGAAAATGCAGCAAGTTATAGGAGTTGCTTGCTGTGTAGACTCTAAACTCCTTCACAGCACAGTAGTCAACTTCTTCTGCTTTACAATAACAATAATACAATAAGTCTATACTGTGCATTCTAATGGTCAAACCGTAGTATTTCAACAGTCCTTATTATACCCGGTCACATTACTGTCTCTGTACTTCTACAGTTTTATTTCATATACATCACTATCATGAACTGGCTAAATCACCAAAATGTATTTTTTTATATGAACAACTACCATCGTGAGCTCTTAATTTGGGCTGAACTATTTTACCAAAAATCTAAATTTTAATTGTTGTTCACCAAATTTGCAATTCTATCCTGTTTTAATATTTTTTTTATATCACTTATGGATTATATTTTAAATGAAGGTCTTTTTAACATGTTTATTTTATTCTTTCTTAATTAAATCAACGAAATGTATGAAACCTATCTTTTGTTTAGCAGAAGATCTATAATGAAATTATGTAGCACAGTTTTAAACCAAAAATAGTCATACGTGTAATGACCTCAGAACCTTGGATCCAATATGCAGACAGATAGATGAGGATCATTTTAAACAGGCTTTATTTAAACAAACACAGCGAGCAGCTGGTCGTCAGCAGAGTGGATAACCAGATTTTCTGCAGAGATAGGAAACACAGGTCAGTGACTGGAATGTCTGGCTGATCACGACTAGGAGCAAAGAGTCACTGACTTGGTTCAATATCCGGTTCAATCCCAGAGGAAGGGAAGAAAACTGGGAGGGAGACTGTCCACCGCTAGCAACCCTAGCTGCTTCCAGAGCTCCAGGTGATGAACAGATGCAGGCTGAATGCCAGAGGAGGCAAAAGTGTCCGTAAAGGAAAATCTAGAGACACTGAACGGTTGCCCGTAGTTAATCAGCCGCAGAGCCAATAGTATGTTTAACAATTTATATGGATTGATAGTTATACATATGCATATATATAGACATCTATATAGATAGATAGACAGACAGACAGACAGACAGACAGACAGACAGACAGACAGACAGACAGACAGACAGACAGACAGATAGATAGATGATAGATAGATAGATAGATAGATAGATAGATAGATAGATAGATAGATAGATAGATAGATAGATAGATAGATAGATAGATAGATAGATAGATAGATAGATAGATAGATAGATAGATAGATAGATAGATAGATAGATAGATAGATAGATAGATAGAAGAGTTACATGTTTATATATTTACATTATCTTTTGTGGTTCGTTGTATATAAATATATATATATATATATATATATATATATATATAAAAATTATATTTATTAGTAATATCCTTCTGGGATATCGCTGCGTCATGACCAGGTCTTGAAGGCCATAGCGAACTCCATCTGCAGTGGAATAGCCCACTGCAAGCGCCTCCGCCCAGCGAAGAAGGCTATCTCCTTCATCAGAGCTGGAGAAGGACCACCAGCTGTTGCCAGGGTCTCTTCCTCTGGCCTGCTCGCAATGGCACAGGATTGGGAGCTGATGGCAGACTTGGGGAAACAACTGAAGTTCCCAGAAAATGTGGCCATAACATCACTAAGGCCAGACGTGGTGCTGACCTCAGCAACATCGAAGCAGGTTGTGCTTCTGGAGCTCACGGTCCCTTGGGAAGACCGCATCGAGGAGGCCAACGAGAGAAAGAGGGCTAAGTACAGCGATCTGGTGGAGCAGTGTCGGCTCAATGGGTGGCGAGCAAGGTGCGAGCCTATTGAGGTGGGATGCAGAGGGTTTGCTGGCCAGTCCCTCTGCAGGGTGTACAGCATGCTGGGCATCACAGGGGCCAGCAAGCGAAGGGCCATCAAGGAGGCCACAGAGGCAGCAGAGGTTGCCTCGCGGTGGTTGTGGATCAGGAGAGGAGATCCGTGGGTAGGGTAGCGCTACCTGGACACAAGCTGGGGTCTGATCAACCCTGGCTGGGTCGCCTGGAGGAGAGTGTATGATGTTTGAAAGACCCGAAACACTCTATGATACCAGGTAATATCACTGATGATGTGTCCAGGTTGCATCACTAGTTGATGTATGTACGAAGCTTCTGTCTGGGATAACCAGTGACCACCAGGAAAGTCTGGTTGACTACCAAGAACAGAGTGGTGACAGCTGGAGAGACAGCGGACAGCCCGGAGAGACGGCAGCGGGGCAGTAAGGGTTAGCAGCCCAAACCTGCATCTTTCTCTCTACTAGGAGGAAGAACCCACCCTAAGCTACAGATCGACCTATGGAGAAATACCCCCAGGGATCCCCGAGAGGGGGGGAGGATGAGGATCCCACTCGGACGGATCAAAGAATGACGAAACCAGTCAATGGAAATACGACTATGACTACAGAATGCTTTTGTGGCAAAGTGTGCAAAAACCCAAGTGGTCTGAAGATCCACCAGACCAAGATGAGATGTGTGCAGACGGAGCAAGTGTCACAGCGCGCAGGGATCCCCCCTGGTGAGACGCAGGAGGAGCTAGGCCTGGAGCCAAACCATAGTGCCCAGAACCTCCAAGTGGTTCAAGCCCCAAACCCACACAGACCACCGGAACATCGTCGGGTTAGATGGCCCAGAGCTGATAGGGAGTACGAGTGGCGCCAGTTTGATGAGGACACCGACTCCATCTTAGAAGCAACAGCCAAGGGGAAAGTCGATCGGCGTCTCCAGACCATGACCACCATCATCATCAGCATGGGAGCTGAGAGATTTGGCCTGGAGGAGAAGAAATCAGGGAGATTGCCCTACACCATGAGCAATCGAGCACACAAGATCCACCAGCTCAGGAAGGAACTGAGGGTCCTGAGGCGGCAGTTTAAGCAGGCAAGAGAGGAGGAGAGGGGACCGCTCTCAGTGCTGCGCAACATACTTCGAAAGAAGCTCCTGACTTTGAGGAGTGCTGAGTGGCATAGGAGAAGAAGGAAGGAAAGAGCCAGGAAGCGCACTGCCTTTCTAGCAAACCCGTTTGAGTTTACGAAGCAGCTGCTGGGGCAGAAACGCAGTGGTCAACTTACCTGTTCCAAAGCAGAGGTCGACCATCACCTGGCTGCAACCTATGGAGATGCATCCAGGGAGCAAGACCTGGGAGACTGCCAGTCCCTGATTGACCCACCAGCACCAACAGTGGACTTCAATGGGATGGAGCCCAGCTGGAAGGAAATCCAGGAGGTAGTCAAAAAGGCAAGATCAAGCTCAGCCCCCGGACCTAGTGGGGTACCTTACAAGGTGTACAAGAACTGCCCAAAGCTACTCCACAGGCTCTGGAGGATTTTGAAGGTAATCTGGAGGAGGGGAAAGGTTGCTGAGCAGTGGCGATTTGCAGAAGGTGTATGGATTCCGAAGGAGGAAGGGTCTACAAACATCGATCAGTTTAGAACCATCTTCCTGCTCAGTGTTGAAGGGAAATTATTCTTCAGCATTGTGGCAAGGCGTCTAACTGACTACCTCCTCAGGAACTCCTACATCGACACCTCGGTCCAGAAGGGAGGGATCCCAAAGATACCAGGGTGTCTGGAGCACAATGGCGTGGTCACTCAGCTGATCAGGGAAGCCAGAGAGAGCAAGGGAGACTTAGTCGTGCTGTGGCTGGACCTTGCGAACGCATATGGATCCATACCTCATAAGCTCGTCGAGCGGACACTGTGCCGCCACCATGTCCCAGCTAAGTTCAGAGACCTCATTCTGGACTATTATAACAGGTTCAGTCTGAGGGTTGCAGCAGGATCCACAACATCGGACTGGCACAAGCTGGAGAAGGGAATCATCACCGGATGTACCATTTCAGTGATCCTCTTCGCACTTGCTATGAACATGCTGGCGAAGTCCACCGAGGTTCAGTGCAGAGGGCCCCTAACCAAGTCTGGTGTCAGGCAGCCGCCCATCAGGGCCTTCATGGACGACCTGACCGTGACAACGTCAAATGTCCCAGGGAGCAGGTGGATCTTGAAGGGGCTGGAAGAACTGACCACCTGGGCCCGCATGACCTTTAAGCCCGCTAAATCGAGATCCCTTGTGCTAAAGAGAGGAAAAGTCATCAACAAGTTCATCTTTACACTTGGCGGCACCCAGATACCATCCATCACCGAGAAGCCAATGAAGAGCCTGGGGAAAGTTTTCAACTGCAGCCTGAGAGACACAGCAGCCATCAACGCGACCAATCAAGATCTGGAGGCTTGGCTAGCTACGGTGGACAAATCAGGTCTACCTGGCAAGTTCAAGGCCTGGGTGTACCAACATGGCATCCTTCCAAGGATTCTCTGGCCCCTCCTGGTGTATGAGGTCCCAATCTCCACAGTTGAGGGCTTTGAAAGGAGAGTCAGCAGGTTCCTGCGGAAGTGGCTGGGTGTACCACGGAGCCTGAGCAGCATCGCCCTATACGGAAAGAACAACATGCTGAAGCTCCCCTTCAGCAGCCTGAATGAGGAATTCAAGGTGAGCCGAACTAGGGAGGTGCTGCAATACAGAGAGTCATGTGACCCAAAAGTCTCTCAGGCTGGTATCGAGGTCCGGACGGGGCGGAAGTGGAGGGCGGCAGAGGCTGTGGAAGTGGCGGAGTCGCGGCTGCGGCACAGGACTCTGGTGGGGACAGTGGCTCGGGGAAGAGCAGGCCTTGGTAGCAGCACAACACCTTGCTGCGGGAAGGCAAAGGAGAAGAGGAGGAGGATGCTGCTCCAGGAAGAAGTGCGGGCAGCAGTGGAAGAAGAGCGGTCCGGCAGGGTGCTTGGAATGCGGCAGCAGGGAGCCTGGACGCGATGGGAGCAAGCAGCAGAGCGCAAAGTCACGTGGACTGAGCTGTGGAAAGCCGAGCCCCAGCGCATAAAATTCCTGATCCAGGCTGTATATGACGTATTGCCAAGCCCGTCTAACCTGTTCTGTTGGGGGAAGGTGGAGTCACCAGCATGTGCCCTGTGCCAGAAGAGAGGGACCCTGGAGCACATCTTGAGCTGCTGTCCGAGGAGCCTGAGTGAGGGGCGCTATCGCTGGCGTCATGACCAGGTCTTGAAGGCCATAGCGAACTCCATCTGCAGTGGAATAGCCCACTGCAAGCGCCTCCGCCCAGCGAAGAAGGCTATCTCCTTCATCAGAGCTGGAGAAGGACCACCAGCTGTTGCCAGGGTCTCTTCCTCTGGCCTGCTCGCAATGGCACAGGATTGGGAGCTGATGGCAGACTTGGGGAAACAACTGAAGTTCCCAGAAAATGTGGCCATAACATCACTAAGGCCAGACGTGGTGCTGACCTCAGCAACATCGAAGCAGGTTGTGCTTCTGGAGCTCACGGTCCCTTGGGAAGACCGCATCGAGGAGGCCAACGAGAGAAAGAGGGCTAAGTACAGCGATCTGGTGGAGCAGTGTCGGCTCAATGGGTGGCGAGCAAGGTGCGAGCCTATTGAGGTGGGATGCAGAGGGTTTGCTGGCCAGTCCCTCTGCAGGGTGTACAGCATGCTGGGCATCACAGGGGCCAGCAAGCGAAGGGCCATCAAGGAGGCCACAGAGGCAGCAGAGGTTGCCTCGCGGTGGTTGTGGATCAGGAGAGGAGATCCGTGGGTAGGGTAGCGCTACCTGGACACAAGCTGGGGTCTGATCAACCCTGGCTGGGTCGCCTGGAGGAGAGTGTATGATGTTTGAAAGACCCGAAACACTCTATGATACCAGGTAATATCACTGATGATGTGTCCAGGTTGCATCACTAGTTGATGTATGTACGAAGTATTTCGGATTCTGATTCTGAATAAATAGTTGAGCAAATGAAACTGCAAACCATCAGGGCCAAGAACATGACAATATGGGAACACAGGTTTTGCTCACAGTCTAATAATGGACTGACATGGGCTACATAGCCTAGCCTGATGCTCCACTCAGCCCCTCGTTTGGCTCAAGAGTTCAGTTTAACTTGAGCTTTCCAAGACCTGACTCCTTTTACCCACTTTAAAATAGGTAACTGTCACAATCAGGACTGATGAAACTAGGGTTTAAGGCGAGTCAAACAGCGGGAAGTTTCAAAACGTTTAAAGAAAGAAAATGAACAGAAAAATAACAGAAGCGCTGGCTGCTGTGGATATGCATACATGTGGCGGCTACAGGGGGGTGGTGCACCACCCAATCACTGACACTAGAGGGAGAAACATAGCTAAGTGACCATGGTCATCTGATCGGAGATGATAATCTGTGTGAGTCACTTATCTGGTTTAACAGTTCAGTCCATCCTCTCCGAGGAAGGCAGGATCCAGTTCATGGACTGCCAAACGAGCTGCAGCGCAGAGCCACCCGGAGTGTCCCTGATGCAGCAACCTCAGTGAGCAGGCAGGGATATGATTCATGTCAGGGATATAGACCAGACAGGACCAATTCTGGACTCCAGGAGTCTGCATCCCGGTCAGGGGATCCAATCCGCAAAGGAACAGACAGATCCAGGGTTCCAAGAATCCACAGAGTGTGAAGGCAGGTTCAGAGTTCCATGCGCCCAGCAACAATCTCTTACAGAATTGCATAGATGAAGACAGGCAGGCTCAGTAGTTGAGGGACAGAGACAAGACATGGTACCAGGATCACTACAGAACTTTAAACCGGTCTCAACCCAGGAGACTTAACACAGACCTAACCTGCGTTCCGAGCTAAAACCTTGGGGGTCAGCGGAGAACAGCCGGGACACGATCAGAAGACAGGAGACAAACAAAACTAATTTAATTTAAATCTTTCTTTCATACTGCTACACTTGCATCAAACAAAATTAATAATGATGTTATTTAATGTATTCATTAGCTAGAAGCCATTGATATCAAAATTTCCAGCAGTAGTTGCCTGGAAAAAGCAAGTGTGCAATGTATCTAGAAATTTTGAGTTGCAATTATTATACTTGATTTAACTGTCAATCAGTTCTGAAAACATATAATTTCAAGGAATTTTGTAGTGTCAATTCAATTAAACCATACAGACAGGTTAAATATTTTCCATCTAAGGAAACTTTGTAATTTTCATCAAGTTACTGAATTGTAGAATTCACTCCTCCTAGATAAGTACCTGTCTAAAGTGAACAATTGCTCACATATGTAATTTACTTTGCAGCAGTAGCAACATAATAAGCATTAGTAGCAACTTTGAAGAGAAAACTCCCCTTCAACAGAAAGAAATGTCCAGCAGAACCAGGCTCAGAGTGAAAGGGTTTAAGAAAAGAAAGACAGAAAATGTGGGTCTTCTTAGCAGAATCTCACTTTTTTAGAATCACACCTCCCTTAGTTTTGTCTCTGAGTTGAATAAAGTGAGAAAATGGGAGGGGGCTGATCAGTTAGCATGAAGTCAAATATGCCTTTTGTGAAATACCAATCCAATTAACGCACTCTTCTTCAGTTTGTTCTCCCTAAAAGAGCTTCTACAAAAATGGTGTTCAGTAAAGAAATGAGATTATTTGAACTAGGTGACTAAGAAAATGGTTCCATAAAAACCGCTAGGCCCTTTCTGACTCCGAGACAGAGTCTTTCAACAAGTTGGATACCCGTGAGTATCTGCCTTCACGCCACTGGAACTAGAGATTTTAATTAAGGCATATGGTGAATTGGAGAATGCTTTTAAAATAGAGCAATTGGAATAGATTTAAGAAGGAAGGGAAGATGGTGTGGAAGAAGATTCCTGCTTAAGTTAAGATTTAAGTTTAAATGTAGTCTGTTATGGGAGACCGTTTTCACATTTATTAAAAGGCCTCTCCTCTCTGTTGTTCGATTTGTGGATCACTAAAATAGAATTATTTTTGTTAAATTTTACTTGCAAAGAGGTTTTGAGGCTAAAGAATGGGATATACTGTCCCTGCAACATAAAGATAGCATCAAAACAATGACTGAAAGTATGAAAGACTTTATAAACTTCTGTTTAGATAACATCAACTCTGCCAGAGCAATGCCTTGCTTATTCAATAATAAGCGCTGAATCACCAGTAAGTTGGACAAATTAGTAAACAAGAAAAGAGAGCCTTTGGGAAAGGACACAATGAGTTATGGAGGAATAATGTCCTACAAAAGACCTTAATGATATCCTGGAGTGCACCACAGGGGTTTGTACTCTTACCAATCCTTTTTAACTCTGTACACCTTGGACTACCAGTACAAGGCAGACTGTCATCTGCAGAGTTAATGTTCAGAAAAATGATGACTAAGCAGTTATTGGGTCTGTCAAAGACGGCATGCTGTGGAAACAATCATCTGGTCCTATTAGGGAGATAATTGTAGCTTTTAGAAACAATAGGAATGAGGGAAACACTATTACAGAAGAAGATGTGGAGGAGTATAAATACCTTTGTATCATTGGCAGCTGGCCAATAGAGGGCGCTAGGATGTCGCTCCACCCACCCAATGATGCTGATTAAGACACATTTTTTTTTCTCCCTCCATCCATTTTCTTACAGGCTTAATCCCAAGCGGGGTCACAAGTGGTGCTGGTGCCTATTTCCAGCTGTCTACAGGTGAGAGGCGGGGTTCACCCTGGACAGGTCGCCAGTCCATTGCAGGGTAACGTAGAGACAAACAGGACAAACAACCATTCACACGCACACTCACATTTAACTTAATTTAACTTAACAGTCATGTTTTTGGACTGTGGGAGGAAGCCGGAGTACCCGGAGAGAACCCATGCATTCTCAGGGAGAACATACTACCCACTGCGCCACTGAGCAGCCCCATACATTTTTTTTTCTATTTTAATTTTAAATTAATACGTAAAATATTTCAATATATATTTTTAGATGTGCAAAATAAGGATTTAATCTTAAATGAGGAGTAAAACGTCATTCCATTTTCCTTAGGATTGGTGAGGTATATCCGCCCTCTGGCGCAAAAATCTTGACCCACTGACTCTTGTTAAAAGTTGTACATACGCAGTAGCTCCTCTGCAATACAAAGGTATAGGAGAGCTCAGGGCACAGGAGAGCTGCGCCCTGAGGTGACAGGAAGTGTATTTCCTCACCACATCCCCCCAGAGTGCAGATGTTTTGCGGGGGATTTACAGGTGGAGTCGCTGTAGCTGGACGCATCTGAGAGACCAAGAGAAATTGCACATGAAAAGTAGTTTTCCAGGACCTGGTTTAGAAAGAAGGACCTGGTTTAGCTACAAGGCTTAGCTTACTGCATGGAGACTAACGCTTTGTTCTGTTGCCTTGAATGCCTACATCCTTTTTCAAACGTCAGGATCTGACTCAGCATGGATAAAGACAAGTAGCACTGATTTAAAAGCACTTTTTAGAAAATGCAAACAAGCATGAACAATCTGGGATTCACATGGAAAATAATATAGTATAGTCTACTTTTTCTAGATGTTTGTTAATTTGTATAGTTGCTCTGAAATAAACACATTCTCAGAAAATAAATCGGTTTTACAATTTAAAAAAAATACAAAGCTGACTAATAGCTTCTACATTATTAAACTGGTACATATTTTTTTTGGTTTGTGACACAATATTGGATCATTTAGAACACAGATTTGCTTTCACAAAGCCTCAGAAGGGCAAGATTTATGTACAAAAGTTAAACCTGTAAAAGAAATGTTTTGTTTTTGTAAAGTGTTTTGATAATATGTTTTGTTGTTGGCATTTATATAAATATACAGGTGTGATATGTTTGATAGGTTTTTGGTATACGTCTATTTTGTATGCACCTGGACAAAAGACTCAACTGGAAACAAAACTAAGACACTGCCTAAAAAAGACAGTGTAACCAAGGTACACATAATTTTATCTCTGAATATACAATACATAATCTTAAAGCATAAAAAAAAATAATAATAATAAAAAAAAAGGTATTCCTTTTGTCTGCAAGATTAGGACAGTGGGGTGAGACTTTGCACAAATTTAACATCATGTTAAAATTGACTGGTTGAAAAGATAATGTCTTTCAACTACTGCCGTCAAATGGTAGGGTAAGTATTTGGTAAAAGCATAAATAGATAAATATATCCTGCCTAGTTTTAACAGATTGCCATGATGTAAAGCCAGTGGCAGATTGGCATTATGAAATCTGCATATTACTAGAATTTCAATATAAACCATACTCTGATGAACGTTTCAAACATCATGCAAATACTATGTCATCGATAACCATGGAAACCATGATGGCAACAGTGGGTCCAAACAAGTCCTAGCAGGGGATACACAACAGAAAAACAAATTAAAATAAGGGCATTCATAATTTCTCATAGCTTTTCTCTATTTTGAAGTAGAAAGTTAAAACCAGAGTTATAGGATGTTAATATTTTTTTGGCCCTCAAGTGGATATCTAACAGAAAAAAATACTTATTTGGTATGCCATTCTAGTTTCTTTTTTTTTTTTAAGATAAGAATGAGGTCCAAACTATAAAACTACAATTCACTTTTTTAATTAATGGAAACTCCATCAAAGAGCCAGGAGTAAAAATGTAATGCTTTTATTATCTTATAAAAGATGCTTGGCAGAAAATCATTAATGAGAAACTCCACTATACTCAACTCTTTATAAAAGGCTCCAGGTCCCTCAAATTATACTTCAGTTTTTTGGGGGTTCTTTTACCACAGACTTTCTGGAGTGAATTTGGCTGGAAGGAAACCCAGTAGAGCTCAAATTATCTACCTCCTCTTTTCATCATTTCAGCTCTCTTGCACACCATTCCTTTACTTTTGGACATTTTACCCACAGTAATATCTGTTCTCGCTCGCACATTATTTTCTTGCTTTCTTCTTCCCTCTCCGCTCTACTCAGTGTGTCTGCCAATTTCATGCCAGGCCAGTCCTTGGAGAATCACCAAGGGCATTGGAAACAATCAGATAAACTTTCATGTTTGAAAGAATGAATTAAAAAAAAAGAAAAATCCTTAATAATCTGCCATTTATTTTCCTAACCCTATCTTGCAATTAGTAAAATGCAGGATGGGAATTATTTTTAGATGTGGTCCACATTTCCCATTTCATTTTCACAGTTCAAGATTATTTATCTAAACACAGCACTGTGCAAGTAAGCATTCTGTGGCCCCGAGCTATTTTCCACATGGGCAACCGTGAAGTCATATTGACACTAAACATATGGTCGGCCCGGTTTTGAGATACACTTGCAGACTCCCAACGTTTCACTTGTCTTAATGAATAATACCATGGTGGATTCTGGCGTCTGGAATCAGTGGAATTTTTCAACAGTACCAGCTATGCTTTCATGCATGAATTAATGCAGCGCATATCCAGCTCTACATGATTCTGGGGAGCACAACGCTATGTAATTTCATTTTCTTAAATTATGAGGAAAGAGACTAACAAAACAGACCCATACGAGCTGTTATAAGTGGTCCATTTTATCTGGATTCCCATTCCAGTTTTGCCACAATGAAATATTTAAGAGAGTGAGCAAAATCAATTATATTTTTTACAGTACTAAACCACCAATCTATAACGATATATATTCCTTTTTGTTATTGAAATGCATTTCTTTCATAAGAGCCTGGCTTGGTTTCAAGACTGAAGCCATCCCTGTGTGTACTGAGCGGAAGAAACCTAATACTAAGTGACAGGATAGGAAAAGAAAATAATGAGATCTCATAAATATAGCCAGGAAGACAAAGCATCCGCTGCTTCTCAGACAAAAGGGCATATTCCTGTCCCCAGACCTTTATTTCAGTGACCTGTGTGGCTTGTTAAAATTGAAAAAGCATAAGGATTTGTTTTAGTTTGAGGCCAAAGCACTGTATATGCAGTTTTTTTAATATGTACAGGCCAAAGTGAGCCATAAAATTAACGGATTATTTTATTTAAAGCTGTAATCCCATGACGACCGCTTTGAAGAGAAAACACAGGATAAATTCACCTTTAGGAGTATTCTAATTAGGGACCATTTAAGCATTAATTGCTGTATCTCTACACCTTAGACTTCACGAAGCCTTGAAAAATTATTTCACCTTTCCAAAGCAGCCAGTAATATCAAAATCTTAATTTTACTATTTAACTATTTTAAATAGTCCTTATTATAATTCTTGAGACAGCAAGATAGAGCAAGTCTGTAACAGTGAGGTCAGTCTACTTTATTGGTTAACTGCGTGCAATAGAGTCATGGAGTAGAACACTGGAGACAGTTTAACAAAACAGTTTTACATAAAGTTATAAATAGATGTTTCCTGTTACAGGCTAAATTCTGAGTTGTGCAATAAAACCATGAAAAGTATTAACATAAATCTGCAAGAACTGCATTAAAGTAAGGAGTAGACCCTCCTGTCAGGTTGAGTGGATGTTTGAAGAGGACCCAAATGCAAAGACAAATGCAGAAGTGTTTTCTTGTAGGTTTAATCATACAAAGAAATACTGAAATCCTGGGAAAAACACATTAAGGGCAAAGAAATGACAAGGAACCAGCAAACAGTAACTAAATTGGAGGACCATTTATGGAAGACTGAACAAAGACCAGGCTAATCAACAGACTGGGAGCAGGTGTGGACAGAAGAATCAAAAAGGGAGCTAGGGGAAGGAGACTGACACAAAAGGACAACAGGGGGCCAACAAGAAATACATAAGAACTCAAATACAATCAAGAAAAAATAGAATAACACAAAATGGTAATAAAACCAA
Organism: Cyprinodon tularosa; assembly: GCF_016077235.1. NCBI lineage: Eukaryota > Metazoa > Chordata > Actinopteri > Cyprinodontiformes > Cyprinodontidae > Cyprinodon > Cyprinodon tularosa. The sequence goes on along the minus strand of NW_024039120.1, from coordinate 297,911 downwards.
TGAAAACTCAAAAAACAAACTTAAACAGAACCAAAATCATGACCCCTCCTATAAGAGAGCAGGCACTGCTATTTGAATATGGCTGACCGAAACTGTTTAGAATATTCTGGTACAAAAGATATAAAACTAAGGGAAATTATTGATAAAAAAAAAAACAAAACAATAGTTTAAAATATATGAATTTGTTATGTTATTCACTAAATATGTGCTAGGACTTAATGAAATACACCAGTTGATCCAAATACAAATATTAATTCTTTGTTTACCTCAGGACTATTATTAATAATTAGAATTTCTGGTGCAGATATTTGGTTGGTATTAATATGCTCTAAAAGAAGCCCAAAATGGCCAAAACCCTTTGTCGTTTAGAGCTTGAATCTGTTTGAGAGCTTTGTGGGTTAGAAAATGTTTGAGTATTTTACAAGTTTCAAAGTTAAAGGAATAGTACACCCAAAACATGATTAGCCTTCATTTTCTACTCACCCCCATGCTGAACAACACTCTGGAGTACTTTTTTGATATCTCAAATGCATCTGGAGATCTGGGAGGCTTCTTGCTGTCTGCTGACATTCAAATAATGGAGGTCTATGGTGCCCGAGACAGAAAGGTCCATAAAAGTCCACAAAAAAAACGTGTCAATATTCCTCCATACTGCTCGTCCAATGTATTCCAAGTGTCCTGAGTGGGTAGCATCCAGAATTTACTCGAAACGAAGTCATTTAGAATGTTTTTAGAGCATAAACAGTAGTGTATAGGATTTCCTGAAAGCGCGCACCTGCGCGTTCATGACACTACAGAAGCCGGCAGACCAAACAAGATGAAAGTGCGCATTCAGCGTCTGCTCTGCCAATAATGCAAACGTAGAAGAAGAAATGTGCTGTTTACCTGTGCAAAGAAAGAAACAACGAAAGAAAAATGTCTGAGGACTTCAGTGTTGAGGAAGAGCATGAGTTCTTTGCTGAGCTGAATGCGCACTTTCGTCTGGGTTGGTCTGCCGCGGTTTCCGTAGCGCCGTGATCGAACCCCCCCGCATTTTGCACTCTGACCACAAGTCTGGAGAGACTTCCAACCAACTTGACAAACTTACAAAATTTGCAAGTTTAGCAAGTTATTATTTAATGTAACAATTGAACATATTTCATCAAATATTACAATTTTCTATGTATTTTATTAAAAAAAGACCACTCAACCCCACCCAACAAAAAAGTTCTGATTAGACAACATTTTTTCCCAATCAAATAATTCCATACTAGAGTAAGAGATGTCAGTTTGCTTTGGACAAACATTAGCCATTCCTGATGTCTTTTGCTATTCAATGAGTTGTCCCTCTTTGCCTGGCCTGCCTGAGAAAAGTGATGTCAGTGGACTGTGTTTTGCTTGATCTTGATGCTTCATAACTTTAAAAGCCTATGAAAGTTGATTAGCAGTTTGTTGGACTTGTGGTCTTGTGTGCATTTCTGCCATGTCAGACAAACAGTGTGGCTAAACTGGATAAACACATTAGTACTAGCATTCACAATAACAAACACATGTACTTCACACCTCTGAGGAATCGGAGCTTAGTAAACAGTTTGGCAAGAGCTTCAGTTTTGTTTTAAAGATGTTTTTGTCAAAGTGAAATGATCCTTTTCATAAGTGGGATCTTGTCTTAAGGAAAACAAACAAGACATTATACGGTATATACCAGGACACACGTTATGCAAACTCGTCATCAAGTGGATATAATATGGTGCAAATGTTACTTTAGGTTAGGAAAGTCACAAAGAGTCTTACATTGAAGGATTTTAATATCTAAAAATCTTGTTAAAAAATGCGTTGTAATCTGAAGGTTTGTGTTACACAAAAAGTACCAAACATCATATTGAAAACACCATACTCACATTGAAAAATTGTGATTGCAAAGTCAAGATCTTTAGATTGTTTTTTTCAGTTTAACTGTATACTTTTGTTGAGCTGGAAAAAAATTACCACTCTACCAGTTCAAAATACCTCTCAATGTAATGGAAACAATTTAGATGGCTAATGAGAAAAATAACTTTAGAAAAAAAAGGAATTACAACGAGTCCATATCCATTAATTTCTTAGAGGAAAAGTAGTTTTGGAATAGACTTATCTTATTCCAGAGTAAATATATGTGAAAAATGTACCAAGGCCGTTAAGAGACCTGAAGCGGATATTGGACAAAAGATGCTTTCACAAGATGCCAAAGAGTTTTTGCAAGGTAAAGTGGACAAATACAAATATTTTCTTGATCAGTATGTTGCAGTCATTTTGCTATCAGAAAGATAAGGGTTTAGTTTCAGCTTCCTCTCTTCACATGTTACTGTAGCTCTGGGTACAGTTTTTAATGCAAAATTGTCTGTGCATTTCAAGTAAAGCGCAAAGCTGTAGATGAATATGATACATTACAATCTATTAAAGTCCAAGCAAAGCTGATTGAATTCTGAAGTTTGATCAAAGCAAGTTTTCACAAAATGTTTTTTTTTTTTTTTTACCTTATTACTTTAACGGTAAAGGTGAATAGGGTAAAAATATTAATAATACAAAATTACAAAGCAATTTTAATGATCAATGAGCATAGACTATGGGATCTACACTTCGGAAATAGACATCTTCTATTAAGAAAACACTAAATAAATTAAAAGAAATGCATACATCAAAATGAATACAGTAAAGCTTCCAAGGCTAAAGAGCAACGATAAAGGTGCAGGTTAACTGACAGGACAGCTGGTGTGAGCTTTGGAGCAAAGTCACTTTAGCTGCTTGCTCCCTTCTAACCTTCATCTTTGGTGAAGTTGCTGAACTGGCTCATTATTTGACAAGAACAGACAAAGTTATTATGATATAGTTTTCTGCGATTTCTCTATGGTCTCGCAATGAATAAAATGTACTATTTTGGCTCTTTTTTCGAGTACATTCACTTATAGTAATTGAATTTATCATGAATATAGACTCTGACTTTTCATCAAAAATACTGTTAAATAATAAATCATAGTTAATCAGAGTTGTAGGGGCTTTTAAAATTTTGGGATTCCTTCAATTCTGGTGTTCCCAATCTAACTTTCTTATTCAAGTAATCAAAGAAGAAAAACTCATCTTTATCCAAAATTGTCTTAAATAGGCTCAAATACACTTGTGTGTATTAGAAAATGCTGAATTTGAAAAATACAAGTTTAAGGCCTTAAAGAATTATTGGATTCATTAATGTATTGTGTTGAAGTCTTGATTTTGGTGCATAATGTCCTAAATTTCTTTTATCGATGCATTGTTACCTCAGAATGCACAAAATATTCCTGTGATACTAAATTGCTTTTTATTGAATGTTTTTATATCTTAAAACACACAGCTAGCCAATTAGCTTCTGTGTTATTGATGAGTCCAAATCACTTGATGGCTCATTATGGAATAAGAAAAAATGTCATTGAAAATTTGCATTTTCCAATGACAATGGAAAGAAACAGTATGGCATAACTGCTCTAAACTGCAACTTTGAAGTCTAATGGTGCTAATGGTAAGAAACAACTGGATTCCTGGGTGAATGAGTGATGGAAACACACTTTAAAGAGCGTTTTTACTGCTTCAAATGGCCTGAGATAGATGATGGATATCTGTGAGTTCTGCTCTGGACCCAGCCCAGGGCCAGTACTGTGTTTGGGCCAATCCCTGTTTGCAACAAGTTTAACACTGCTTGATTGCTAGCCTCGCTCAGAACTCTCACTACTTCTGGTCCTGGAACTGCTGCTCTGCCGATTCCCCCCCTCATTTGACATAACAGGCCTAACACATGAGAGCAGGAGTCAGCAGAGTCAGACAGAGGAAACACATACCAATAAGGAAGGCAATACAGATAACCGTATGGACTCCAATAGAATCAAAACACAGAATTGTTACAATACATATAGAAAGCACTACTAGAAATTGATTTTAATTTTCAGCTATAAAATGTATTCATGGGCAAGTATTCATTGAAAGATTTTTTTAGGCCTTTATTTTGGAAAGTAAATAGTCAGGAAGAAGGAATGGAGGGAAGTGGAATAAATGGAGTCAAGGTCAGTAGGCCGGGACTTAAACCCATAACAGCCCTGTCAAGGACTTAGGCCTCCATACATGGATCATGTGCTTAACCTTCCTATGGTGTTAGGGTCCCTACGGACCCGTTTTGAGTTTTAGCATGCATAAAAGTATTTCATACATTTGTTTTTTGCATTGAAACTTTTTGACTTTGTCAAGGACTTCCATTTAAACAAAGTAAAATCAAATTTTATTTTTTTACTAAATTATAAAGTGCTCTGGTGAAAAAAATTACTTTTGTGGTGTTGGGGTCATTTGTGACCCGGGTAAAATTTTTGATTATAAAACAATAAAAAATGCCTAAAATGTAATCATGAACATACAATCAACCAACAGCCTCTTCTTCCAACCACTTGAGCTTCATTTAGGGCCTTTTGTCTTTGCCTTTTTGCGAGAACAAACAAAGGGAGACATGTCCAGGCTTGTCAAGCCATTTGAGTGTAGAGGTGGTGACTTGAAGAGTACACATCACCAATTCACAGGATGCAACAGTAAGGAGAAGATTCACTGTAAATAAAGCTTTGGATTACATCTTTGCTGCACATGAGGCAGAGGACACACAGGATTTTAGCGATGGAGATTAGCAGGCCTCTGAGAACGGGCAACAATGTCTCTTTGGACCTTTCAGATGATCTCAAGAGTCCTCAGATTTGACAATCGATACACCAGAGCGAAACCTGACAAGCTTGCTCCCATCAGGGATGTTTGGGAGAGATGGGTGCAACTCCTTCCACTGATGTTCAACCCAGGGCCAGAGATGACAGTGGATGAACGTTTTCTCCCTTTTCGAGGAAAATGCCCGTTCCGGCAATACATGCCCAGCAAGCCAGGCAAATATGGCATAAAAATCTGGGCAGCCTGTGATGCTAAAACAAGCTATGCGTGGAACCTACAGATTTACACAGGTAAATCTGCAAGCGGCATCCTTGAAAAAAACCAAGGAAAACGGGTAGTCCTCGATTTGACTACTGGACTGCAGGGTCACAACATCACTTGTGACAATTTTTTTACATGCTATGACCTTGGACAAGAACTTCTCAGGAGGAAACTCACCATGGTGGGCACCATAAAAAACTTAAACCTGAGCTGCCCGCTGAAATGAGGCTGGTGAAGGACAGGAGGAGTGGACAATCTGGACAAGCTGACTGCCACCTACACTTGCCAGCGAATGACCAGGAGATGGCCAATGGTTGTGTTTTACAACATCCTCAATGTGTCTGCATACAATGCATTTGTGTTGTGGACCCATATTCACCAAGGGTGGAATTCAACCCAAAACACTAAGCGGAGAATGTTTCTTGAGGAGCTCGGGAATTCCCTTGTCAAGCCGCACATTGAGCAACGGGAACGGGTGCCCCGAGACCCAGCTACTGCAGACTTGGTCAGACAGCTGCAGTGGTCACCAAACACGCCATCCACATCCTCAGCAACAAGAAGAGTATCAGCATCACCTTCCCCCTCTGCAGCCAGCCCTGCCTCAAGCACTCCATCCACAGCCACAATGCCAGTGAGACCACCTCGCTCAAAAAGAAAGAGGTGTCAGGGCTGCCCTAGCAATATGGACAGAAAAACCTACACAGTGTGTTTCACCTGCAACAAATATATCTGCAAAGAACACACCAAAAGTGTAAATATACACAAATATAAATATTTTATTCAAATTCTATTGTGTGAAAAAAAAGACTTGTTTTTGCCCTTTTCTTGAAGTAAATATGTACGGGTCCAAAATGACCCGAAACACCATAGATGTTACTATATTTGATAATATTAAAATTAAAATCTTTTTTTTGTTGAACATTTATGAAATGTGTTTTAATATCTCTCAGTTGCACTCAGGTAACAGAACAGCTGATTATTTTGTTGACTTCTTCTCTTAAGGTTCATTTGACCACTTTTTAGACATTGAAAACGAGGGGTATGCTGCTAAAACAAAGGCCCAGGGGGCCACAAAAAAATATTAAAACCAATCTTTTCATAGATAAGGGAGCCCAATCAGCTAAACAAGAGTTAAGAAAAACATTGGATGATATAAGATTGTTTTTAGGGTATTTTATGGCTGATTTAATACTCGGGTCCAAAATGACCCGCTAACACTACAGATGGCAGCAGAAAGCTAACACAAGAGGAAGGTTAACTGCTGCATCACTGCCATGCCCACCGATATTTGTTAAAAGATGAAACCCCTGCACTTTTTGCACTCCAAGTATTGCTCTGTTTATTCGCTTCAAGAGGCATGTATTCAGCAAATTCATGTGCAAATGCACTCTCTCATTCTTCTGTGCTGCAGTACAGATGGATATTGATGACAGTCCAATACCAACTAGTGTAATTAATGCCGAGGTTATGTTGTGAGGACACTGACAGCAATGAGGGCTATTTATCACCACCGGGCTTTGCTTATTGTCACTCCACTGAGCTTTCAGAGTCAGTTGGTTAAGTCGAATCTTAATTGCAGGCTTAACCTAATGTGCTCTTGCCGTCAGCATCCCAAAACACACGAAGGTCCTTGCCCAAGCCAAGTTTCTCCTCCTACCCCCACCTCACTCTTTTTCCACTTGTCAACACGTTAGCATCCACAGTGTGCTGCTGAGGAGTGGAGGGAAGGGCACACTCAAACACATGTGCGTGCTGCTGGATAAGTAACTGAGAACGAGAGGATACAGTCACACACGCGGCGGGACTCAAAGTAGATTACAGAACTCCTGAGGAAATATCTCTTAGCCTCAAACTGACAGTGAAAAGGGATTGACCGCAGTTGAGACGAAAACCAAATATTTACACTTCTCCTAAAATACACTACATTGTCCAAGGGGATAAAATGCACTGGGTCTTAGAAATAAAACAAAAAAGGGAAAAGATGAACCAGCTTCATTTTTATTTATAGTTCTTGAAGATGCTCACATCTTACTGTGTTGTTTTATCATTATTTCATCCCCATAGTGACTAACTGTTGGAGCTGAGTGAAAAATGCTTTCCACTCTCAGATGCCTTGCAAGCGAGAAACCAGCATCTCCCTCCTCCAAATATCGGTGTCAATGCTGAAAAGGCAGAGATATAATATGATATGATAGACTGCCGACCTTTCTCAGAGGCCTGAGATGTCAGTGGGATGACAAATAAACCATTAAGCCCCGGTAAGAATGCTGATGGTGAGCAATATGCAAGTTTAACACTTTCCAATAATTCCTCTATTACTCTAAAGAATGTGTTAGAAGAAGTTTACTCCAAACAACAGTTGTCAATGGTGTATGTACAAAGAATCAGGGGAAATGAAGAGCAGAAAATGTATATCATTCTTGCCTATACCTTTAATGCTCTGTGTTTGCTGCTCTTCATCCTCAGTGTTCTTGACTCTTAATTTTAAGTAAGTCAGCAAACAACAAATTCAGCATTTTAATAGTGTTGACAATTGCAATCTGTGTGTATGATTAAACCCAACTGACTCTATAAAGTGCTGTGAGATTATATGTTTTGTGAACTGTTAATATATAACTAAATTAAAAAGAATCTGTTATTTTGAAACTACGAACTGGTGGATGTTAAATCTAGAGCTCATAAACTACATATTTGATTTATTTGATTTTTCTTCTATACCGATAGAAAAAAAGGGAATGGTCGAAATTGAATGATATGCATTTTCTAATATACAATATTCAATATTGTGTTGAGTTGGGAGTGTTTTTTTACGGGACTTTTCGAGTATTCATTCAAGAGTGCTTAAATGAGACCAGCCACCATTGTTAGCGATAAAAGCCTTGCTCACAATCTTCTCTCTAATTGATCACAAGTCCTAAAAACAGACTCAAATTGTGTATATTAAACATTCATACATTTAGGATTTTTGCAGTTCTGCTTGTTGTAAAGAGAACGCATCTTTTAGCATGGTGCTACTAAATCATTTAACCAGATTTACTCCTCTACCTCCATTTTGCCTTATAATTCTGTAGATGAGCTGGTTTAATCCAAAATCTTAGACATAATTGATTAAACTGTTCCAAAGCGAAGGGTTGTTTTTTGGAAGGATAAAATCAGTCAGAAGTGAAAAAGTCAAAAAGCTGGAAGCAGGTGGTAAAAATGCTTTTTTTGCTTTGGTCGAGGTTATATCAAAACCTCCTGTGACTGGAGCATCTTAAGTTCACTCTTAAAGACCCTGCAATGAATTTTGTAATGTCTTTACAAAAAAAAAAAAAAAAAAAAAGATTAGAGGGGCAGTTTGTACATCCACATCTAGTCCACAATCAAAGTTGTCAACAGCTAGAAAATATATTATAATTTGACAATTTTCAAAAAGAAACTATAAAATGTAATAAATCATGCACCAACTAAGCTCTTCCCCCTACTGTCTCAGTGTTTTACCGCAGCTTTCCTAAAAAAGCTGTGCCTGTCAAATTGTGATCTAACACAAATTATAAACATCATTTATAAGAGAGAGGCATGTGTGTACCCACGCAACACAATATGCCTACGATTTATTGCACTGTCAGTGGAGAATGATGCTGTTGTTGCAATTGACTACTCTGCATAAAAAGCAGTTATATAAATGTAGAATCATTAGTTTAGATCCAGATTTATTTTTCATTTTATTTTCAATTGTTTGATTATCAAATGTACAGCTCTACCATTCCCACAGGTTCTTTGGTCCTTGATTGGAAGTATTTTATTGTTTTAACCAAAATGTAAACAAAAGCACTGAATAAATAGAAATAATTGTCCTTCAAAAAGACAAACAAGTAAACACAGAATGAAGCATCACAGTATTAAAAAAACAAAAAAAGAAAAAGCTAAAGCTTTTTGCTAAATGTCTGAAGGTAGTTACATTGGCTTTCTATGTGCTTTTTGTTAATTATGTTTTGTATTTTGTTGTGCTTTTAATGCAGTCTTTTATCATTTCTGACTATTTGTGTTTTGAAATATTCAGAAAAAGAAAATGAAGGCCATCCTCTGAAAATAGACTTAAGTAAATGTTTCTTCTTACTGTAAAAAAATAAACAAATTTAGCTGGAAACTTTTTCTCATCTGTCAATTTAATATGAAAGAAAAAAAAGTAAGTTATGAAACTGCAGACAGATATGGAAAATGGTGCAAACCTGCTCAGGTTTCTAGATGCACATGACAGTTATCAATGTGTTTCCTTACTGTCAAACAAAGGCAAACCCACCTGGGTATTTGTTACAGTTATTGATATTATTTTATTTGATTATTTTTGAGAGTTGGCTGACAGGAAATAGGTGTTGAGAAAAGGGAAAGACGTGAGAAAAATGTCACCTCACCAGGACTCGAACCTAGGATGGCCGCATTGAGGACAGTGCCTGCCACTGTCATTTTTAATAACAATTTTTCATTACTACACACTCAATGCAACTAGCTTTGGCTATCCCAGTTGTTAGAACTTAATTGGTACGAGGACCTTTCTAAAATCTCCTAGATGGGTTCCCAATTAAGCTAAGTCTGACCAAAAATGTGAATTCAAAAGACAATTGTGCACTGATTAGTTAAGCAATGGCATCAATTCAGCTTTGCACTTACAATAATAAAATACACCATCTGTAAAAATTCAAGAGAAAGTAACTTTTAGATGCTTTGTGGCTAAGAAGATAAAAAGAGGGCTAGAATGATCAACAAAAATGTCAAAGCTCATGAACTTTTTATTGGCAAACACAGTCAAAGTGCTTTGAGAAGCTTGAAATGTTGAAAAGCAGTCACTAAACTTCAAATGACCAAAACTGCCAGTGGGCTTTAAATAAATTAGGATTGTTTTGACCATCAATCAGAACTAACAAACAATAGGGTGACACTGACTCTGCAATATCCCATCCGTGGTAATCTTACTTTAATTGAACAAAGATATTCTGGTTGTTTTGTCTCATCCACTTGAACAACAAGATGACATCAATGCTAACTGTACTCTGTTACTACAGGTAGTTTTCACTTGCTGTCTTCATTTGGATGGAATTAAATTAATCTCAGATAATAAAGTATAAAATATTGGTTTTATTTTTTTATAATTTTTTATTCATTATCATTTTTTAACTAGTCCAAGCATTTTTTACTTCAAGGCTGGACTATTGTAATTCTTTACTATCAGCAAGTCCACAGACTGTAGTTAAAAGCCGTCAGCTGAACCAAAATGCTGCAACCAGAGTTTTTTTGAGAATTAAAAAGAGAGATCATATCTCTCCTATCATGATTCTCTTCATTGTCTATCTGTTTAATCCAGAATAGAATTAAGAATTATGCTTCTCATATATATATAGCTTTAAATGGCCAAGCTCCTTCTTATATCAGAGATATGATTGTTCTTGATGTTCCTAACAGAGCACTTCTCTCTCAATCTGCAAGTTTACTATTGGTTCCTAGAATTTCTAAAAATAGAATGGGAGACAAATCTTTTAGTTATCAGGCTCCTCTCTTGTGAAGCCAACAACCAATTTTTGTCCGTGACACAGAAACTCTGTTTACTTTTAAGGGAATACTTAAAACTTTCCTTTTTGATAAAGCTTATAGATACAGTGCCTCAGGTTATCCTGAGCAATATCTATATTTATGCTGCTATAGACTTAGAGTGCTGGAGGATATAGGTACCCCTTTTCATCATATCTCTATTTTCCCATTTTGCAGTATTTCTTAGTTCAATCTCTAAAGTTAGGCTCTCTCTGCTTTCTCTCATCATTGTACTTTTCCTTTTTCGGCTATGTCACCATCCCACCGAGAAATATCAGCTGTGCTGCTGTCAGTCGACGCCTTGTTTGTAGATGTTCTAGCTTGGCCTGTGTTTAAGTAAAGTCCTGTTCAGTGGCCGCAGGTGGAGTTTTTTCCAGAGGGGGCTATACATTCAAAATTGACGTATGCCAAAAACCAATAAAACATATACCTAGTTATCACACTAGTATATTCATATGAATGCCAACAACAAAAACCATTATAAAAACACTTTATAAAAACAAAGCATAATTTCATATACAGGTTTACTTTTTGTAAATAAATTTTGCCCTTCTGAGGCTTTGTGAAGGAAAATTTGTATTTTGCCATGTGCAATATTCTGCCACAAACCTAAAAATATAAAGTGAATAATGGAGAAGCTATTGGTCAGTGGTTTATTAGTCATATTTTTATTTTTTAAAGTATAAAAACGATTCATTTTCTGAGAATGTGTTTATTTAAGAGCAACTATTCAGTCGCATAGAAGTGTGTTGCTATTCTGCTTGTGTTTGAATGGGAAGGGCCATTTTGATTGCTATTATACTTGGATTTAGACAGATTTATTATGTCATTTTGTAGACACAAGTGTAAACAAATAGAAATTTTGTTAAGAACAGCTCTCTAGACAATTTAATTCTTTAAAGTGCAGCCTTGATAAGGTAAGCAGCAGTGATAAATATAAAAACATATGTAAACATATGACTGTATACTTACAGTTCTAACATTCAGGTTTTTTTGTTGCTGTTTTTTTGTTCAATCTCTAAAGTTATGCTCTCTCTTCTTTTTCTCATCATCCACACGTGGTTTTTCTTCTCCTCCAGGTGTGCCAGGCTCAGGTGGAGAGCTTCAGAGATGGCCTCAGTATAGCGGTTTCATTGGTAGGCAAACTGGAATGGGTCGAATGTTGGTGGCAGACTGGTGACCAGCCAGCTGATCTGCACATTCCTTGTACATCCTCCAAGGTATGTTATCAGGCCCTGTAGCCTTCCTTGGGTTGACTCTCCCCAGAGTTTTCCTCACTTCAGCTACATCCAGGTTTAGTGCCTCCTCTCCCTGTTGTGGAACAACTTTCACTGCTGGAGTACTGTTTAGTATCTTAAACTATCCAAAGACGTTGTTCAGTTTATTTAGGAAGTCAGTGTTTCGTTGCATTTACCGGGAGGGAGGGTGTGTTGTAGTCCGTGATCATCCGAATGCCTTTCCACATCCTCCTGGTGTTGCTGTCATTGTGGAAAAGCTCCTGGATCTTCTGGCTCTGGTTCTGCTTCGCTGATCTGATGGCACGATTTACGTAGGCACAAGCTGTTCTCAGTGCCTTGAAAGCTGAGTTCCGTGCTTTTAGCGATATCTGAACCTCCCCACTCATCCAGGGTTGTTGGTTGGCCTGGGTGGTGATGTTCTTTTTGATGCTGACGTCCTCAATGCATTTGTTAATGTAGGCTTGCACAGTCATGGTATACTCATCAATATTTAATAAGTTGTCATAGGTTGCTACTGCCTTGAAGATGTTCCAGTCAGAGCATGCAAAACAGTCTTGGAGTTTCTCCATGCCGCCCTCAGACCACACCCGGACCTCTTTATTTGTCGGTTTAGCCCTGATCAGCTGGGGCTTATATGCAGGGATAATTATGTCCGAGAGATGTTCTGATGACCCGATGTGGGGGGCTGCTCTGAATGCATATTTGATGTTAGAGTAAAACAGGTCTAAAATGTTTTCATCGAGTTGCAAAGTCCACATGTTGGTAGAAATGAGGGAGAACAGTCTTCAAGTTAGCCTGGTTAAAACCCCAAGCAATGATGAAAACACCCTATGCGTATGCAGATTGGAGCTCAGAGATAGTCTGGTATAGTCTTCATGGCATCTTTTGTATTAGCACTGGGAGGCACATAAACAGCAGCAATGCTAACCACACTGAACTCTCTGGGCAGATAGAACGGTCTGCAGTTAATGGTCAGAAACTCGATGTCTGGAGAGCAGAAGCTGGTGACCGATCTAGCATTCTTACACCAGCTTTTGTTGATGTAAACACAGAGCCCACCACCACGAGTCTTAGCGTTCTTTGTTTCTATCTGCGCGGTATAGCATTAGCCCCTCCAGGCTAATAGCTTGTCAGTATTGCTGGATGCAGCCAAGACTCCGTCAGAATGATGGCACAGCAGTTACGTATCTCCTTCTTTGAAGAGAGTTCGAGTCAGAGATTATCCATTTTGTTTTCCAACGAGCGGACGTTGGAGAGCAGGACTGATGGAAGCGGAGGTCTGTGGGGATCTCTCTTTAGCTCTGCAGTTAGCGCCCCTCTGCTTCCTCGCTTTCTCCGTCTTGCGCATCTCTTACTCCAACTGTTATTTTCCTCTGTTGTTTTCTTAACTTCCGTCTGTAGCATTCCGTAGCTTTATAAACAAAAATGTCTGTATTTAATACATTTTGTGACCGTAGCTCCAGCAGCCATTGGCGATCATAGATGTGGGTTTGATGTCTAGTTTGTATCATTTTAAGCGGCATACTTTGTGAAATTGTCAAGAGGAGCTGTTCTTGGCCGCTGCTTTGGAGCAACGCTATGGTAACCAATATTACTATTACTGTATATCTTTTTTATTTTCGTCTTTCAGGCTCTCCTACAGTACCAATACTGAGATCACTTCAGATGATACCAAAGTTTAGCACTACGCAGTGATGTGGATCCCCGTAAATTAGTTATTTGGGAGGATACACAGGTTTCAAAAGGTAAGAAGAGTATTTTTAGCAACACAAAATTTCTGCACAGTTGTAATAGAGTGCTAATACTTTGCTTCAAAAAGCTGTCTTACATACTATGAGCTGTTAGCCTCACATGTCTTCTACAATGCACTCTTCTCTCTCTTTTGAAAGTGCACACTCATTAAAAGTCACAACATGTGAGTCCAGGGCTGGGTGCAATGTGTTGCACAGGTATGAAACTATTTGTTTAGATATTCAGAAATTATGCAGCCACTACCTGATATCCCATCATTGGGAGGCTGATCAAAAGACCCATACTGAATGCTTGTAGCCATCTGAAAACCACTCAAAATACATAATATTATAAGTAAGTATGATTATAACTGCCATTTGTACTCCAGTTGTGTTTAATGAACTTGAATTAATGATATATATTTCACTTTGAAGGCACTGTTGTTTTTTTGTTGTTGTTTTTTTTTTTTACAAATAAACAATAATACTTTATTAGTGTCTCAAATGTAATGTAAAATTGATCACACTTGGCTAAGCACAGTCAGTCAGGTCAAGTGGAGTATGTACTAAGGAAAAAGGACCATAAGTGAGGATTATAGTGAATGATAGTATAATGGCTATATGTGTGAAAAATGCAAGCACTACAAATTTCTTTTTAAGGGTTATACAGCAAAGTTGTCACATTTACTGCATTTTATGACAGCTAATATTTTTGATTGAGGACAGTAACCTAAATAAGAACAAAGGCAGGCTGAAAAAACACCTGAATGATACTTCTACGCTTTGAAACTTGTATGAGATAAACAACATAATTTGGTGCATTTTTTTAGGCTTTTGGCTGCCTTAACTCTGCTTCTTATGTTGCAGTGTATGCTGGTATAACAAATTGTGTGTGTTTAATGGGAAGATACTGTGAGCACATTTTGTTTAAAATCATGTTGACAATACTGGTGTCAGATGCTGCTGTTCACCTGGAGTTTTGCATCCATTTGCAGGGTGTTGTGTCCTTGGGAAAGACACTTCACCTATATTGCCTACTGATGGTAATCAGAGGCACGGAGGCACGTGAGTATGACGGGCTTGCTTCTCTCGGTGAGCCCCAGGACAGTTGTGGCTACAATAGCTTGCCATCATGAGTGTGTAAATGTGTGTGCAAATGTTTGAATGATTGTGATTACAGTGTAAAGCTCTTTAGAGTCCTCTGAGTTAAAAAGGGTGTTTATAAGTACAAGGTTTTATCAAATGTTTAAAGGCTATGTCTTATTTCATGTTTTTTGTGCAGGTCTAGAGTGAGTGAGTGAGTGAGTAAATGAGGTTTGTAGAACCGATGGTTTAACTATGTTCAATTTTACTGAGAACTCACTCTCCTTTTTTATTAATTGTTTAATGTTCAATGGATTACCTAAGTGTTTGAATAATCTGACTCAAAAGTATCAGAAAGTGGGGTTGCAGAGTGGTATATTTTTCTGCACTACTATCTTGCAACAGGAAGGTTCGAACCTTGACTAAGGGTTTTTAGGCATTAAGTCTACATGTTTTCACTGAGGATGTGTGTGATCTCTCCAAGTACAATGGATTCCTTCCATAGTCCAAAACTATGACTATTATATTAATTGGTGGCTATATGGCCCTTAGGCACTTTTAGATTCAGTGGTCCTCTGCAATGGGCTGGCAATCTGTTCAGCTGTTTCCTGTAATTTGTCCATAGACTATTGGAGATAGGCACTAGCCCCCTGTCACCCTGACAGTCAACAGTAGAATCCGAATGTACTAGGCCAGGCTACTGTCAGCCATACCCACTTCAAGCATTTTGCATATTAGGTTGATGTTTATTTGTGGATACAGTCTATCTGCTTAGCATAGAATTAGATTATCTCATTTCATTATCAAGTCGTTTCAGCATTTGAGTAGGGTTTGCATTTTTGATATAAGGGCAGATACTAAAATAGACCATATTTAACATAAGTGGGAATTATAATTAAAATCCATGCTATTTTTCAATACACACATAGCAATCACATAATCAATACACTGGATATCTGTTACTTTTAAGGGCTTAAGTATTCAGTATGACTTCACCGCCTTTAAGGTTAATACAAAAGCTAAGTATTAAACCAGATGTGCTGTACAACATGAAGTCTGAAATTAGCTCTTGTAGAGGCGGCTGATATCTTCTACACCAAGACTATTTTAATCATTAATGCAAAGGCCTCTTCTTACTCATTTTGATTAAAAATGCCTAGAAGGGTTCAAGAGCAGAAACCTTCTTAGGGTACATTGTGTACAATAAATTCCATTCTCTTGCATCTGTCCTCTCAGCCCTGTGTCTGAACACACTTCATTGTATTGCACAAGCTGAGTCACTGGAAAAACTGTCATGATCCCTCTCGTCCCATGTCATCCTCTTGATCTCTTTGGAGACATGGTGTTGCACATGTTGTTTACATGTGCGTGGGCCGCCATCCCTTGATTTCTGTTGAGCTGAGTTGCATGGCAGCAGGGAGGTCAGACAGTAATCTCATGTGCCAGGTTGAAGGGGCTGCATTGGTGGCCATCACATTCTAAAATAAACAAGTTTCTCCTTATTTATTCAAGTTTTTCTTTTTTGCAGAGGTAATGCAGCTACTCACATTAAGTTAGAGGGCTGCCTTGATAAACAAGGTATGTGCATACTACCGAAAGCAGTCGTTTGAGAAATCTTATATAACGAATAATAGAAAATTAGCACTCTTTTGAAATTCCATAGTAGAAAAGGTGTGAGGTTAATTGTATTTTCTGCACAACTTTTAAAATAAAATAAAAAATTGATTTGTCATATTTGTGTTTAAGAATGTTCTTTAAGCAAGTAATAATTAGGGACTCAAACAGTTATTCTTCAGACTTTCTTCAACCAAGAATTTGAAATTAAGGCTTTTTCTGTGGTCTTGTTATCCAGAGATCTCAGCTCATGAGAACATGATTAGGAGATGTCTCACATAAATGGGTAATGAGCAGAACCGGATAAAATTGTAAGGGTTCACTGTAATCAGTATTGAGGCATGATGGAAAGGTGGGTGAGTAGATCCATGGAGGCTAAGATTGGCATTCTGGAGCATTTAAGTTGATGGCAATAGATGAGATCTGCTTAGGCTGACAAACAGTGTGGCTAGCAGGCAAGGGTGAGCAAGGAAATGTACCAGGGAGAGAAGTGAGCAGGATCAATTGGGAAACAGATAAATCCAGGTGGGGTTTTGTCACCAGAAGGGAAGAGCCAATAAGGTTGAGATCCAGGTAAAAGGGAGGAAAATTACATTCTGAAAAATAAAATTCCAAAGGTAATAACATAGCACAAGGAGCAAGAAAAATGACATCTGTTTAGAGGCCTTATCACCATCCTGATAGGGAAATTTTTCTAATTTCTGTTCAAGGATTTAACCCTTTGACAAAGTGGGTGAGAACACCATTAGGCAATAGTCTACAGTTAGCATTCTTGTTTGTTTGGTTTGAACATAGCCAAACTTGTCTGTAGTCCACAAACATTTACTCTCTAGGGTTTGTTTTATTTGTACAATTAAAAGGACTTATGTGTTTCAAGTATGCAGTTTTGCAAATTGTTTAGAACTATTATTGACTGCGTTTATCCTGAAATAAAATATCAGTTGTGCTGCTGCCATGAAAATTTCTGTTTACAGATGTTGGAGCTTTCTGTTTTTCAGAGTAGTCCTGTTACTTTTACTGTGAAAAACTATATGTGCTCTCTTTCATTCTTTAATAGGGGTACTGGCTCTGAGCTCATCTGCCTGGCTGTGTTTTTCCTGGAGGGGGCAACCTGTGCAGCTAGTTAACAGTTACCTTTTCTATATTTGCTTATTTTTGTTCCTTAGTTAGCCACGCTAGCCTTGGCCAACTGTAGCTTCACCCTGCCCTGACACAGATAACCTGGTCAACTTATCTGAACTTCATTTGTGCTCTTTGACCATCCTCTTTAGCTGCCCAATTTTTCTCCTCACTACTGTCTTCCAAGCTCCTCCGATCTACCGCTCTGGTTCCTTAGCTCCAGAGGGTACTGTCAATTGACTAGTCTAGTTAGTAAATAAATCACTGAATTAGGGTGACCAGATTTCCAGCTTTAGGCTGGACAGTCCAGATTTTCATTGCATTGTCTGGAGGTGTATTTGTCCTCCTTTATGAGGCACGAGGCTTGTAGAGCAGTGTTTTTTTTTTTTTGCTGGGCTGCAGCCCAATATCCAGTCATAGAATGTAAAAAAAAAATGCATTGGCTATCTGGTCTAGCAAATGATTGGCTAGAGAAATTTCTGCTTGTCATTGGTTAAAAAAGTAAACAATGATCAGAGGGCTGCTAAGTTATACATTGACAGTAAGTTAGCATAATTCCAGAACTCAAGACCTTGTTTAACTCTGAATGGACAAAGAGCTTGAATTTATAACAAAAAGTAGTCGATACTCATTCCTTGCTTCTGCATACTTTGTCAATGCGATGTGGACATAAGCAGTAAAGGGAAAGCTGCAATTGAACGGCATGTGAGTAAGGATAAACATAAAACTAATAAACATACGATAGGGAACTCATCAATGAGGCCTTTCTTTCAGTAATTTCGCTCCTGGATGCCAAAATAACTTCTGTGGAGCTGTGCAAGGCAGACCATACTGTAAAACATCACATGTCCTACAGAAGTGTAGAATGTGGCATGAAAGTGGACCGGGAGAGTTTCAGTGACTCGCCCACAGCTAAAGGGATGACCATAAAAACAGTTCTGCTGCACTCTCACAGACACTGAAGCCAAGTTCCCAAAAGCCTGAGACACTTTTAAGAAAGCTATACTTTTTGAGCAGCTGAATGTGTTTTTTTACTATCTCTTTTGTTGTTTAAATAAAATATTAGGCTTATTTATTATGAATTTTACTTGTTAAAAGATTAAGTCCACACATGTTATGCTTTGATGATAATTGAACTTTGTTGATCTGCATTTACTTCTCTCTTTAACCCATACACTTGGGGAGCAACAGGCTGCCATCGTGCGGCGCTCAGGGAGCAGTACTAGGTTAAGGGTCTTGCTCAAAGAGCCAGAGTGGCAGAGGGGCTTGAACCCAGAACCTCAGGATTCCAAGCTCTATGCCCTAACCACTAGGCCGCCATTCCCGACAGCATTCAAGCAATGGCATACTGCACTGTAAAGATTCATCTCAGACGTCACATTTTAAACAACATATGTTGTCATCTGAGAACTGAGCCTAAACTGAACTGCGCCAAGCCCTACTGTTGGACTAGTACAAGTTTAGCAGTTTGATTCTTTCTGGCACAGTCCGGTTCAGTTTGCATGCCTTTTCCACTCAACAGTCATCTTGGTTGCCATGCTCAGAGCGATCTCGGCACGGTTTCAGATGTGTAGTGTAAATGGGGCAATAGTTAGGATAGTCAAGATAATATACGGTAAGTGTAAATTTTGTCATTGAAAGTACTGATTTCATTTTATGATAAAAAGAAAATCTGTTTGGAAAAGTGCTTACTCTACCTGGAGTCATATTTCATTTTATGATATTTTCTTTGTTTTAATTATTTTATCATAGTGTTAAAAAACCCTGAATGTGAACATTACTTTACATTCTGTAGTCATTGTACAACCTTTAATATAAATTGTTATGGAGAGATACTTATTACATAAGAAGCTTTTCCATTTTTTTTTTTTAACCAAATACCTTTTAATTTTTATTGTGGTAGACAGCATTATAATATATGCATGTATAATATTTGTTACCAAAAAAAGACTATATTTGGGTGGGCTATCCTTAAAAGTAAACATATTTATCAGCAAAAGGAGAGACAACTGGTTTTGTCAAGCTCTCTCACACCTAACCAAACAAAAAGAGAGAGGGAGAAAAATAAAAAGATATGTGGAGGTTAAAGAAAATCAAAATCTAAAATCCATAACACCAAATTATATGATTACTAAGGTAGAATTGTAACCACTGACATCTATGTGACATTGTGCACATCAACATCTGTTTTTTGGCAGACTGAGCTCTTTCCCAGGGGTTTCTCCTGCACAGCGTGATCAAATCCATATGGGATTTGCTCTGTGTGTGTGTTTGTTTATTGTGTTTATTGCATTACCAGACATGCAAGAATGATTGTGTCTGGGAAATTAGGGTTGTTGTATGTTCATGTTCGATGAGCCTAACATTTAGCTCCACCACACCACACATTCTCTTCTCGGGAGAGGCAGTCAGTAGAGGTTTTATCAAATAGGGTCAACATCTCCCATGAGATTACGTCCTGTACCACACAACCCTCACTAACTTTTCTTCACTCTGCAGGGTCCTGTAAGACATGCTGAGATTTTCGGCATGAATCAGGTCAAATACTCTTATTTATTTGGATGTATGCTTGGACTCAAAGCAGAGCTAGTTAATGAAAGCCCGAAGGTAAGGATTTTGGGTTTAACAGTCAAACTAAATCAAATTTTAAAAATTGATAAAGCAGAAGTATCATTTAGTAAAAAACCTCAAAATTCACTGACCCATTTTCTGACCTAAAACTTTAATATTTATGGTTTCATTTTTTATTATAATTGTTTAAGTAGGTTACTTTTAGAGGATTAGGAGCTCAGGGGTGGTTGGACAATATCATTTGTCACAGCACCACCTACAGAATGACACTGAATACCAAAGAACACCCCATTGCTTTCCAAAGATTTATTAGCAGAAAAGGACTACTATTATGAAATATCAAAACATATTTTTGGATGTAGTGCCATGTTAGTACAAACCTGGACAAGCAATGTAGATTTCCCAAATCAAAAGAGAACTCCTATTAATAGTACTGACAGGAGAGGTGATGCAATGCCTGGGTTTGAACTGTGTAAGGTGGGAACCAATCATCCTATGCATGGCCAGTTCACCCCCAGATTACTGTTCAACGTCAGGGTATAATGCATACAATCTGTCATGGCATGGCTAGCATATATGTTAATATACTGCACATGCACTTACTGAGGTGCAGGTCACTTCCAATATCATAAATGCATGACATTCATATATTTATATGAATTTTTTAATGCTGTAAATATACACTACCATTCAAAAGTTTGGGGTCACCAAAACACTTTAGGGTTTTCCTGAAAAGTCACACTTATTCACCACCATATGTTGTGAAATGAAAGAAAATAGAGTCAAGACATTGACAAGGTTAGAAATAAGGATTTGTATTTGAAATAAGATTTTTTTTTTTACATCAAACTTTGCTCTCATCAAAGAATCCTCCATTTGCAGCAATTACAGCATTGCAGACCTTTGGCATTCTAGCTGTTAATTTGTTGAGGTAATTGCACCCCGCGCTTCCAGAAGCAGCTCCCACAAGTTGGATTGGTTGGATGGGCACTTCTTTCGTACCATATAGTCAAACTGCTCCCACAACAGCTCAATGGGGTTCAGATCTGGTGACTGTGCTGGCCACTCCATTACCGATAGAATACCTGCTGCCTGCTTCTGCTCTAAATAGTTCTTGCACAATTTTGAGGTGTGTTTAGGGTCATTGTCCTGTTGTAGGATGAAATTGGCTCCAATCACGCGCTGTCCACTGGGTATGGCATGGCGTTGCAAAATGAAGTGTAAGCCTTCCTTATTCAGAATCCCTTTTACCCTGTACAAATCTCCCACCTTACCAACACCAAAGAAACCCCAGACCATCACATTACCTCCACCATGCTAAACAGATGGCGCCAGGCATTCTTCCAGCATCTTTTCATTTGTTCAGCGTCTCACAGAGATGGGGACTCGAGTTTGTGACTCGTACTCGAGTCGCACTTAAGTCGCATATTTAATGACTTCAGACTCGACTTAGACTTGCATTTAAAGGACTTCAGACTCGACTGAGACTCGTGATTTCCGACTTGTGAACAATATTTTATTCCAGTGTAAAAACACTTATTCAAGTGTTTTTTGTTTTACTAAATTGACTGATCGCCGCTCGCCTTACCCGCACACAGAAGAAAACTCAAAGACCCAAACCGTGAAGCACTCAAGTTCAAGTGTTTTATTTATACAAAAAGCCACAGCAAAAGTTGCATTATAAAACCGTCCTTTTCTTCTCCTGATAAAACCTAAAATTCAAGAGTTTTCCTTAATAATCAGAGGCTGGAAGTTGGGCTCCGCTTGTTATGCTGCTTCTGGTGCGAGTGATCAGCCTGCAGCACCCACTGGCTGATCCACAGACTCTGCGGCGCTCCAGCACTGTTCCACTCCCTGGCGTGCCACACCCCTTTCCAGACCGATCCAGCTAAAAAGAGAAGCAAGGAGAACGCCAGCATCCACGCGCCAAAACCCCGTCGGAAGATATTTTCCTGTTTATGCTTTAAGCGAGGGGGAGCGCTACTTACAGGCGAGGTTCCTCCTCTGCCCTAATACTCCTTACTGGGCCATCTGTGCGCACGGATCCCGCCTGCATCTCCCCCAGCAGCGCGTCCGTCTCTGTCACCTGCAGATTCCGTTCTCCTTCTCCTTTCCTTCAGACTCCTTTTATGTCGGCTTTAATCAGCCCTTGCTCACACCTGAGCGCAGCAATTACGCAGCGCAATTAATGCACTCCGCCTCCTCAGACAACTACTTCAGTCCAGTGCGCATGGATTGTCACAAGGAAAAAACAAACCAAAACAACCCAACATGCAGGAAAAATTCAAAAGTCTAAAATAAAGGAAAACAATCATATAAAAAAGAAACATCAAAACATGCAAAGCTCAAGAAGAAAATACAAAGAAAAACAAATCATATCTTCCTCTCCAAACATGCAAAGCATAAAACTAACATTAAAATGAAAGAAAACCATAAATCATATTTTTCCCTGTGCAACACACTGACGTCACTGACGCAACAGTACGAGGACGGCAGGATTGTGATTGTTTTTTTTTCCACAGTCCTCATTTTCAATAAAAGAGCAGACATTTACTGCTAAAACTAGAAAAAGTTGTAACCACAAATGTCAGGTAAATACTGTAAGAAAATGCAAAATTTATCTGGAAAAAAATTTTGCGTATGCTTTTCTTAATTGTATTTTTCATTTAGCAGTTCAAGATAATGATAATTCCATAGATATAATAGCGACCTTTAAGCTATACCGTCTCAGTGACGGAGATGAAAACACAAGGAGAAACAAGCAAGCACGAAATTTATTGCACTTTTTTAAATTAATCAAGTGATTAGAATTTTTTGTGCGATTAATTGATTATTGCGACAGGCCTTCTCAAGACTTGAGACTTGACTTGGACTTGAGCTCTCAAGACTTGAGACTTGACTTGGACTTGAGCTCTCAAGACTTGAGACTTGACTTGGACTTGCAAAAAATGTCTTGTGAACATGTCTGGCGTCTCACAAATGTTCTTCTTTGTGATCCAAACACCTCAAACTTGGATTAATCCGTCCACAACACTTTTTTCCAGTCTTCTGCTGTCCAATGTCTGTGTTCTTTTGCCCATCATAATCTTTTTCTTTTATTGGTCAGTCTCAGATATTTAAGGGTTTGAGAGGGCCGTGAAGGAAGCCATCTATGTTAAGAGAGAAAAAAAAAACTTTAAACAGAGGTGGTGGACTCAGATTCCAGCTTCCAAAAACACACAATTCAATCATAGACATGATCCCTTCCAGATATCACCAAACCCCCCACCCCATCACAGAGGAACGAGACACCTACTCGCTCCAGCCGGTGAACAATACCTCCTTAACGACCAACTCTTAACAATCATAGACAGGTTTCAGATATTACAGGCTAACGATGGAACCAAACAACCCATTCATCGGTTACCATTTGCATGTTTCCAAGCCATACAAGACCTTGTCTATATAAGACTCAAACTCACTGCGGATCCAGACGTTTGAATTGAGAAAGCTTCCTGGAGAGGTGGCGAAATGTCTTCAAATCTTAGAAACCAAGTCCAGTGGATATTTTTTGAATTTTTACGGAATGACAGCTAACTGAGGCTTTTATTTGTTGGTACCCTCTTTGAATTGGTAACTGCACAAGCAGTTACCCTAGTAAGGATGGTAATTTCTTCATCATGACTTACTTTTCCAAGCTCATTGCAGTTTTTGTCCTTCAGGAAGTGGAAGAATGAAACCCGAATAATTATCACTGCCCCCACAAAGTTAGGGACAAATGCAGAGGACACCTTTTTTCCACTGGGATTAGCGTCAAAGTCATGGTAGGGCACTTTTTTGATTTTAATTATTTTGCTCTGGCTACTTGAAAGCCCACAGCCCTCCGAATGTTGAAAGGGCAATATTATTGGCATTACTGTTAAAGTATAGATTTTAGAAATATAAATTTTGCACAGGGGATGGTATGGGGGGACGGTCATTTAAGAAGGGGGATGATTTTCAAGATTTTTACCGATGTTATCCCTGATGGCACCAAATTCATCACTACCAAAATGTTCACCAAAAATGAAGAAAAAACAAGAGAGTTTTAACATTTTTGGTAACTAATAATACAATGTTATTTTTACTAGATTGATGATTTTGTCTTTGTCCTGGTGTGTACAGCACCACCTTCAACACAATACAACAAGAGAAGGATCCAGGGCCCCTTCTTTCTGTGTTAACCAAGAAAGTTTTAATGCGTTCACTGATACTGGTTACAACCTAATCCAGACAATAACCCCTAGATTCCACATCCTTTGTAACTACCCCGCTACGCTCCATTCCAGATCACCTGCGCAATGCAATTTCTACAGCTTCCCCAGTTCCTCCCATCTTGCTCTGCTTTGACCACATAGGAGCTTGAGGAGAGCATGAACAAAATTATAATTTTTAACTCATAGGAACATAATATGAGGAAATCAATGCTTAATTTATTATGACATAATAAGAAAATCAGCATCCAGCATATGTGCAGTTTCTGCTCAAACATTTTCTTTTCTTTGTGGCTCTTTGTAATAGGGATAACTAGGATCATAAAAAATGGGTTTGTTCCCCACTTCCATAATAAGCATCTCTTTGTTCATGCCTGCAATAAGAGGGTTGTTTTGAATTTGTGAGATTTGCTCTTGGAAGATGTTGTGATTGGATTTGACACATTTTTTCAGCCTTTGAGCTTAAAATTAATATTTTGTTGAGATGATAAAGCAGCTTCCTTGTTTGTTGAAGTACCAATAGTTTACATCTTCTTTAGGAATATGTGAAAGTATGCTCAAATTGTAATTACCAATCTGTCGTTACTATATTTTACTTTGACAAATGAGATCTTCTAGATGTTCTTTTTCCTGTTTTGATATGATTGCAATTGTGGATCTTAAACTGGCCAGCTTCCAACGGGTCGGAGGGAGCAAAAAATAGCTTGGCTCCATATTTTGATGGCAAAGGACGGTGAAGACGTACATTAACGGTGATGTTCAGAGGAGTAGCGGTAGATGTGGAACAATTCTAATTGATTAACATGACTGTGCAAGTCATGTCAGGACATGTGAGTGGGGCAGAGCAGTGGATGTGGGTAAGACTTTGTTTTCAACATTCACATACCATCTGCTGGACGTATACATGAGGTGCCACCAAATTTGCCGCCATATG
The DNA here is from genome assembly GCF_016077235.1 of Cyprinodon tularosa. Lineage (NCBI taxonomy): Eukaryota > Metazoa > Chordata > Actinopteri > Cyprinodontiformes > Cyprinodontidae > Cyprinodon > Cyprinodon tularosa. Next base: position 272,878 of record NW_024039120.1, on the reverse strand, counting down.
CTTTCACAATAAGGGTGCTCTCTGCTCTTACATTTATGTTTAGCTTTTTCAGACATTTGAAAATTGTTTCTGATGAACAAAGATGTTAGGATTTGAACAAATATAAGGTGAACTGGTAGAAGCTTGACAGGAATTTTTTACGGTTAAAAAATAAACCAAAATATCAAATCAGATGCAACAAACTTTGCAAAAACATGCTAGATAATTTTTGCCTTTAAAGGCAAACAAGGTGGATTTTCTCATAAACGCCTGCATGCAGAATATATATACTAAAAATCTGATTTACAAGGAAACATATTCTACAAGCTCTGAGAAAATGATTGCAAAAATGGTCGTCTCACTTTATGTCATTAAATTTGTTTTGCTACTATGAACTACTGTATCTCAAAATGATACAATAAAAATGAAATATCTGAATGAAATAAATATCAGATCTATCTTTCTAAGATGACCTGGCTTTCAGATTTTTGTTTCTTTATTCTGTTAATTAAATCTGACCACACTGATTGCAAAATCTATGGATCTTATAAGAACCTGAGATCAGCTAATTATTTAGCTTAGATATGAGTGGAGATGGGGGACCAGACAAAGACAAAGCAAAGACTTGTTTTTAAATCACCCCATCATGGCTGAGACTTTAATGGAGCTATGAGTCAACACAATTTTTAAGATGAACACATATTAATCAGGAAGCATTGCAAGCTGTGTAAGTATGGCATGTAAACAGAACGCAACAGCCAGACCAGCAGCACACTTAAAAGATCTCTTCAAAGATCAATACATGAATAGATTGAGATCACTTCATTTGCTAATGTGAGCAAATCTCTTTGGGCCTTTTTAAATGCGAACATTAATTAACCGTATCCTAACAGAAAAGGGGCCACAAAAAGACAACACTGAGCTTGAACCATACTGTAAAATGGAAATGACAACAAAAACATTTTTCACTTGCATACCTTTACAGTATGCTAGCACAAAATTAGATTATTTTTTTTTTATTCAATTTGATTACATTTTCACTCATGACTTTTAGACCCATTGTAAACTGCAGGTTTAGTCATTCTTAGAATGTCCAGAAAGTAGAACCTGCTAACAATATGTGTTGGCTTACAGTATAATAGTGCTTATATACCAAATAGCCCCAGAATAAAATAATCTGATGATTAAAGATATTACTTATTAAAGGAGAAGTTCGGTTTTTTACACTTTAAGCCCATTTTCTGTAGTGTCCAGGATGAAATCGAATGATCGACACCAAAAGTTTGACAATTGCTCCTGTCTCTGCTTTTTGGCTCATGCAGAATCCCCCCCTGGCTGCTTTAGAATGGCTTGCATAGAGCATGTCCGATAATGTCCTTAAAACAACCTTAAACGTTCTTTTTTTTAAATATGCTACTCACCGGGTCGTCAGCGCTGTTCAATGACGTTCCAAAAAAAGTTTCGTGAAGAAAAAACGTTCCTGTAGTGTTTTATTTAGCATTTTGTAAATCCCATTGAGTTCTGTAGGAATAGTCAATATTCCGCTGCCACCGGAAACGGAAATGGGGCCTGTTTACACAGTTGTAGTCTTTTCGCTTCACTCTGTGTACTCCGACGTCGAGAATCAAGAATCCACCTTTCGTATTCCATTTTCAGAGTTTTTTAAAGTGTTTAACAGAGACGTTAGCACCTCGACGTCGGAGTACACAGAGTGAAGCGAAAAGACTACAACTGTGTAAACAGGCCCCATTTCCGTTTCCGGTGGCAGGGGAATATTGACTATTCCTACAGAACTCAATGGGATTTACAAAATGCTAAATAAAACAAGACAGGAACGTTTTTTCTTCACGAAACTTTTTTTGGAACGTCATTGAACAGCGCTGACGACACGGTGAGTAGCATATTTAAAAAAAAGAACGTTTAAGGTTGTTTTAAGGACATTATCGGACATGCTCTATGCAAGCCATTCTAAAGCAGCCAGGGGTGGATTCTAAATGAGCCAAAAAGCAGAGACAGGACCAATTGTCAAACTTTTGGTGTCGATCATTCGATTTCATCCTGGACACTACAGAAAATGGGCTTAAAGTGTAAAAAACCGAACTTCTCCTTTAATATAACCTTGGACTAGTGGCATCACCTCTTAAGCAATCAGTGCTCTACAGTCCTCTGACTTAGTTCTTTCAGTGCAGCTGGAAGTACAAGCAAGCAGACATTAAAAATCTATAGTGAATTACTCTGAGTGGACACTAGTGGAAAAGGTACTTAAGTCTCAAGCTTTACTCTGAATCTGAGAAATCTCTCCTATTTGTATGTGGGAGTTGAAATCGTCCCAGACCAAGGGTTACATGAGACATTCCCAGCAGACCTTAAATACCCTGTTATACCTGTTAAGTTGTCTTGTCAGATTCCTCTCTCAGCTAAACCAACTTTGTGTTGAAGATATGCAGCACAAGGTTGGAAGACAAGACCACCAGCCTTGGTTGTCCACATGCCAAGAATATTAAAAAACACCCTCAGCTATTTCTAATGTGGATTTTTGAAGTATCACATTTGAAAAGCTTAAAGGAAAACTTCGAATAAAGTCCCTAAACTTTGCAAAAAAGTATTTTAACCCATTTGAGGTGGTTTTTGGCTTGTGCAAAAAAGGCTTAATGTGCAAAATGGGAAATTGAAAAACTTTTTTCCAATCAGCTCCAACATAACAAACTTTTTTTCCTCTCGCTGTTTCTCCTGACGACGTCTTCCTGGGTGTTCCTGTTATGTGCGTCAACAAGGCAGGAAGCAGCATTGCCTTTACTATCGGACATTTCAATCTGAAAAACTCACACAAAGAGAAAGACAATTAGGAGAAATTTACTGATACAATTACTTAGTCTTTGGTGCTCAGACCTCGACAGGAAACATAGCACTTAATTTTGATAGATATGCATGAACAGTTGCAAAGAACAGGACTGTTTCCCCCCCCAGGCCTGAAACTTGTGGTGGAGTGGAGATACCGTATTTTCACGACTATAAGGCGCACTTAAACGTCTTTTTTTCCCCTCAAAATGTGCGGTGCGCCCTATGGTGCGGTGCGCCCTATGTGTGTTGTAACTGCGACTTTTGAGACCACCTCATTGAGGAGATGATGAAAGAGTGGCTGAATGTAACGAGACCAGCTGTTTTTTTTTTCCACTCATCACCATTAATCTGTAACTCCATGCGTGCCCATCTCACAGCTGATGTGAAAAACATGGGGAAACAAATTAACCCTGTGCTCGCTGTTCAACCGCTCAACATCGGTGTGAACCGGACCCAGCAGGTGCAGCAGAAGCTGCGAGTTTACATGCAAAGTCAATGGTTGACGCGCGTATAGGTGCAGCAAAAGGTCCTGCAGCGCGTTTTGAGCCGCAGGTGCAGCACGTCGGGATTGTTTAAGCATCTGACGCACCGCCAACGCGCTGCTGCTGCTCGAGATGGAAAATTTTAAGTTTTGCTGCTGGACGCGCCGCATCAACCAATCAGAGAAGCTGATCTGGGAGCTGACGGCGAGACAGACACATCGCTCTGATGAAAGAGGAGATGATGAAAGCGTGGCTGAGGGAGGTGTAGCCTATGTGAGGAGACCAGGTGCTTTTTTCCACGCATCACCATCGCTGCGTGCCCATCTCACAGCCGATGTGAAAAAAAAGGTGAATCAATGAACGCTGTGCTCGCCGTTATCCTGGGGGTCTGACAAAGGAACTTCAACCGCCCAACATCGGTGTGAAGCGCCCGTTCAAAGTAAGGCTGCGAGCGGCGTGGGAGCAATGGATGGCCGACGGAGACCACAGTTTCAGGATAAGTGGAAGGCAGCGCCGTGCAAGTTACGCCACAGTTTGCGGATGGATTGTAGATGCTTGGAATAACGTGTCTGCTGGCTCTGTTCTTCAAGCTTTTGCAAAAGCCGGCATTATTTCTGAGGAGCTGCGCTGCACGGAAAGTGACTGACAGCGCAGAAGGGGAAACTGGCATGTCTGATTTAGCGCAGCTGTTTAATTCAGAAACAGAGGATGATGACTTTGATGGGTTTGATTAATACTTTGTAATAAATAGCCTACATGAATAAAGCACAATCATACTCAGTTTTGCTCCCGCTCTATTTTTCTACCTGAAAACTTAATTCAACAGCAGCCTCTGGGCGCGTCTCCTCCTCTTCAGCGCGTTGACTGGCAGGTGTTTTTTCATCTAAATAATCTAAATCTTGCAGCTATATTTGCTGTGATCAGTGGGAATAAAGTAGTTTTAATATGTTTTTAAGTGAGAAAGGCCACCTGAAAACTTCATAATTGCAGTCAGTTCATCCAGATTATCTATTTCTGTCGGAGGCGCTCAGACCCCCACATACCAGCGGTACACCGACAGTAGAAATCCTTTCGTTCACCGCGGCGGCTGGCAGGTGTTTTTCATCTAAATAATTGAAACTGCAGGCACCAGGATACCGGTAATAAAAGCGAACATATTCTGTCTGCAGGTTTCAGGATTTTAAGTTAATTTAGGAGTGATCACAGCGCTGTGTCATCTGCAATGTGTCTGTCTCATGGCCAGCTGCCAGGTTTGATTAATACTTTGTAATAAATACATGAATAAAGCACAATCATACTCAGTTTTGCCCCCGCTGTATTTTTAAATACGCAGTAGAGGTATTTAAAGGTAGTAGAGGACATGTACCTGTATATAAAAAACGCGCCCTATAGTCCGGTGCGCCTTATGTGTGTGTTAAATACAGAAATGGGACACATAACTGAGAGTGCGCCTTTTAGTCCGGTGCACCTTATGGTCGTGAAAATACGGTAGATAAAGTTGGTCAGTCTGTAGACTGCTGGTTAGCGAGACGGTATGCTGAGCTTTATCGGGAGATCCAGTGAATTGAGTGAGCTGATACTAAAGCTTTACTCAGGGACCTAGAAGATGGAAGTCCAGTTTGGATAACACAGGTTGAAAGAACCTGTCCTTGATGAGCAAGCATAAAGCAAAAGTGGAGAGGAAAAACTCTCCGTTGGGAAGCAACCTCTGGCAGAACCAGTCTCAACATGGCAGTCTTCTGCCGGACCAGTTAAGATGTGACAGAGAACGCAGTGAGAGTCCAGGAGGATTGACACTCTGATGAAGCTTTAGCTACGATAGTGGAGGAGGGGCTGGACGTGGGTTAAAACGGTGTCATCTGATTGAAGTCACAGCACATCTGCCGCCTGCGCACAGGACCAGACAGGTGCGTATCAGAGGCCTTTTAAGATGAGCTTTGGATGCCGATTGGCTTTCGTGGAGGTGTGGTTCCAAGTTGAATGGCTGTGACGCAGGTGGATGTATATAAAAACAATGAGTTTCTTCAGTTTAATTTCCGCCTAGGCTCCATTTCAATGTGAAAAACTCACACAAAGAGAAAAGACAATTAGGAGAAATGTATTGATACAATTACTTTGTCTTTGGCGCTCAGACCTCGGCAAGAAACATAGGACTTAATTTTGATAGATATGCATGAACAGGAGCAAAGAATAAAACCCCTCTCACATAATTACTGAATAACAAACATTAATTTTATTTGTTATGGTATTGAAAGAAGATGTAATAGACTTCCACATCTCTGTGCTACCTGAGAGAATTGAAAGTAATAAGTAAAAAAATGGTCAGCTTTATTATCTCTACTTAGGAGTAGCTTGCTCTGGAAACTTTCAGCATGGAACTACTTGGATACTAAACAGTAACTGATTTGGAAAAGGACCATATTTCTGAGTTGAAGGGAAAATCAAGCTGCAACTGTCTAATATCAGTCACCAGTTATTTTTCAGGCATCTGCAGACTTTTGGTGAAATTCTCCTACAGTGAAATGAGGACAGTGAATTTTCTATATCTCTATGTACTTATTTGTGCGCAGAAAAAGGCCTTAAACTCGCTTGTACTTACTAATACTTGTCTACCACAATTCATTTTGGTTGCTTGGTCATTTCCTTTGAATTATTGGCCAGTCTTGCTGTGCACTGTGGGATGGAAAAGGCTTGGGGTCTATCAATGTATCAGGGTAGAATAAAACTCTGATGCACTTTTGCCTTGATCCATAGGGTGGTTCAGGAGATTGCACATACACACATACACCTACACTGTAGTGTAGGGTCAATACAATATAATTACAGTTGAGTGAATTCCTGCATTTGTGATCCACATTGAAATAAGAGAAAATGAGATTAAAGAAAGAACGTAAACCATTTGTCCCTTTTGCAAGTTTTTTTAAATATACAAAAGCAGCAAGTAATTGTGTTTTAAACCATAACAACCGGTTGCATTACACATTTACATTTTTTTCTAATTGAAAACAATTAGATAATTAAATATATATACATAAATAACCAATTATGGCCGTTTCATGGCTGTTCCTACATGACTATTAATGGCATGAGGTGTGGAGCAAAACCAACTCCTTACAAGTGCCCCTATTTAGCCCTTTTTCTGTCTTCTTAATACACAGCTTTAACTGGACTGGAAACCCTAAGAGGCTAATAGATGACAAACAAAGAAGAGAAACACCAGATATTAGATTGGAGTGAATTAAATTACAACAGGGTGTGTGTACAGTTATGTTGTCTGGGGAAGTTGCATTATTTAACATTTTCAAGATTAGCTAAACTGAATGTGTGTTGTTTCATGGAAAATAAATAAATTGTGTAATTAAAGTAACATAAATGCAGCCCTGCATATGTTAAAAAAGAGCAAAGATGAGATACGACTCCCACTGCCAATGTGTTAGTGGTGAAACATTACCACCCAGCCTGGTTTGCGTTTATTCACTCTGTGACTCATGTGATCTATGATCCTCACAAGAATATTTACCGCTAGTGAGACTTTCAATGCAAAGCAATCGCCAGACCTAATAAAATCTTTTGCACCTGTGTGTTTGTGACTAGAAAATTAAGTAAATTGGATTTTCTGATGTTAGCACCAACAAAAGGAAACTGCAGAATTGTTTAAAGGGTATAAGTTGAAAAATATTTTCATTTACTACACTTACCATGTTCATTGTGATATGATTGCTCCAGTCACTGACTTTAAAGCTTCCATATTGTACTATATTTGAAAATAAACAAATATTAACAACGAGGGCCCCAGTCTTTTATTGCTGTTTTATTGCAAGAGGCTGTCACATTTTTATATAGAATGAATTGTGTTTAAAAAAGCCAGGAGAAACTGCACAAGTGGTGTTTATATATGTGAGACAGAACAAAGACTAGGCTAATCAGCTAACAAGGAGCACATGTGGATGGAAGCAACCACAAGCTTTTTGGAAAAGAGACTGGCACAAGTGTGGAAACAGAGGGTAACACAAAAAACGCAATAGAAAACAACTACAATGACACAAAATCTTAGTGACCTTTTCCGTTCATAAGATCCATGTATGTCAAGTTCTCCAACTTCAAAAGAACCAACTCATTGTTAAAGCCAAGAAGTGTGAGTATCATGCCACATCACTCACCTTTTTGGAACACATTCTAGAGACAGGCAGATGAAGACAGATCTAGAGAAGCCTACTCCCTCAACTTGAAACAGCTACAATTTTATTTAGGATTCACCTAATTCTACTGCAGATTAATCAAAAACTACAATCAAAATGATCAACCCCTCACTAGCCTTACCTCCTCCAAATGACCTTTCAAGTGGTCACCTGAAGCTGAAAGGCCTTTTTCAAAGCGCAAGACAAGGTTTGACAATACCCTGATTCTGATTCAGCTAGATCTAAAAGAAACTGTTTGTACTTGAGGTTGATGCCTCTGAAGTTGGAATGGGTGGAGTCCTTTCTCAAATTTCCTCTGATGATTATAAACTTCCTCCATATGCCTTCTTTTCCCGCTATTTGTCTCAAGCAGAAAAAAACTACAAAGTGGATGATAGAGGGCTGTTAACCATAAAAATGGCTTTTGAAGAGTGACAACCATTCCTTATCCCTAAACATCTTTGGTCTCATATTGTCTTTTATTTTGTTTGCTATGAAAGTATTTCATTAACATCCTCACTGGCTTCTCCAGAGCCTGTCACCTCCTTACTTTTTAACCAGGGGTGCCACACTTTTTTAAACCAAGATCTACTTTTGAAGTTGATGGCATGCCAAGATTTTTTTTTTTTTTTTTTTTTGTATTTTATATACTCTAATAATCCCTGAGGGAAATTACTTCTCTGCATTTAACCCATCCCCTTGGGGAGCATAATTTTAATTTTTCATTTTATCATTATGAAAATACACATTGGCCTCTCGTGATCAATAATTTGATTAGTGTTTTTTAAAACTTTTTTTTTTGTCATAGCCTTAAATAGGTCTACATTGTAAATCTTCTCGCAATCGACAGAAACTCCGCCCAAGATCGACTGGTAGACCGCGATCGACTGGTTGGGAACCCGTGCTTCAAACTCTACCCTCCCTTGAGACAGCTCCGCTCCTGACTAAGCATGTTTTTTGCCTTCATGGAATCTGTTGGGAAATCCTTTGTCTCCCACGTCTGGAAGAAGTTTTGTTCTTTGTTGGTGCAAAGACTTCTCTCAGTTCAGGGTTTTTTCCGTAAACAAATGGTTAAGTCAAACGCATGAACCAGGAGCACGAGGCACCCCTCTGCTGCCTCTCTTTCTCACGCCCATCAAAATGGAGTAGTTAGTTGCCCTGGGTTGAATATGCTCATAATTGTCACACTTCCTCTGCAACTGGTCTGTCTGCATTTGAGTCCTCTTTAGGACACCAACCTCGCCTGTTTCCAGCTGACAACCAGTACATTGCAGTTACCTCTGTCAACCTCCACATTCAGGAACTGCAGGGTGGTCTGAAAAGGGCCTTTCTGCCTTGAACCAGTCTGTGCAAACAAATTAACATCTGTCCGATAGGAGAGGGATTCCCGCTCCCCAGTATTCAACTGGACAAAAGGTTTGGCCATCAACTCATGACATTAACCTAAAGCCATGTAATCACGAACTCTCTCCAAGATTCATCAGTCCATTTGAAATCCAAGTGTTGCTCAGTTCCTCACTTCAAGCTGCTGGATCATTCAAAGATTAATCCTGCTTTTCTGGTCTCTTTAATCAAGCCTGTCTTGTCTTGTCCTATAGTTTTGTTGACTTAAAAAAAAGATACAGTTTTAGAAAATCTAATTTTCCTGCAGCTGACCATGTAGCCTAAGGACAGACATATACTTATGACAATCCTATCGGTTGGTGGTCATGAAAGGCCACTTGTCCATCCATACCCCCTGTATACTACACAAGAAGGACACACAATGAATCTGAAACTCTGCCCATCCAAATACATTCTCACACAACTGAAAAATCGTCCAAAAAGGGGCATAAAAAATTGTAAAATGATTTCCAGCCTAAGTTAACTTTAAAAGGACAGAACCAGATCGGTTGATCTGTACACACCAGCTCAATGGATGGACGATCTTACAGGATTACCTCTGGCTGAATTGCATGATACCTACACCTAGCTAAGTAAACAACAGAGGGCCAAATTTTACCTAGCTGGAAAAGAAAATGCCTAGAGTATATAGCTGGCTTGGGTCATTCTAAACAGAAGAAACTGCTATATCTTGATTCCAAACTGCATTTGCCCAACTGGGTTAGTAAAATTACTTAAGCAAACCATAATCAAACAACAAAACGAAAAAAAATTAAAGACAATATTTTATTTACCTTAATTTACCTGATAAGAAGTGTGTGCTGCATACAAGAACATATTTGACCAGAGCTGTCAAGGGAACTGCTTTTAACCACAGCTACCGTATTTATTTATTTATTTTTCTGTCTGGAAGTGGCAGCAGGTAAAAGATAAAACTGTACTCTGTTGATTTTAACAAACAACAACAAAACTATATACTCTAATTTAAGCCTTTTTAGCTGACCCTTTGCTGGTTTGATTTGGCTGCCTCCAAATTTCTGTTTGATTTACCTCCAGCTAACGCTCTGATGCAACTGTGACATAGACAGTAAGTTTCTATTACCTCTATTCTAGTAGTTATTGGGTTCAATTTATTACTTTTGTTACTATGTTACCTCTTCCTTAGTTTATCAGTTGAATGTGACTAGCTTACTGTAAGAGCTTGTTAAGTACAATGTTTAAACTTGAAAATGTTACAATCCTAATATAATAAATTGTCATATTTTAAAAAGAGGTTGTTTTTGGCTCTATTCTGCATATTTGCTATTTCAGATTATCAGTGTGCAAATTCATTTCTATCTTTAGTTTTATTGGAAGGTTTTCATTAGGAAGGTTTTTATTTAATGACTGACAGAGATTGAGAACTGATGGCATATTATTAACCGATGATCAGGTGTTGGCTGAACTTGATAATTTTGATCAAACAATGAGTTTTGTTAATAAATGCCTTTGGCTTTCATTCATAGCAAATATTATCTAAACCAAGCCTATTGTTGCACAACACTGATACTGAGGTTTCGACATAACATGGACACATCATTAGCTGTGTGTGTTCCTTACAAAATGTAGAGTTTTTGAGATTTCCAAAGGCTGCCAACTTTCCAGGTTAATCCATAATTCAAAGGGTACATCTGCTGTACTCAGTTTAGCCTCCCTATTATGCTGTTCTCGTGCAGTGTAAGGAAATCCTAAACTACATATAAAATAGTTGGCATTTCATATAACTCTATAAGATTCTTCACCGGGCAAACAACATACAGAGTTTATTTCTGTTTCTGAAAAGCTCTCTTATCCTGATTTGATTAAAACATATGGTTCCACATATTATATTTGTGATGATAGAACACAAAAGGTTTCCAATAAACAGACGGATGTAGAAATGGATGCACCTCTTTATTGAATTGTAATCAGAGTTTTCTCTTTCATCAACTCAATATCTTTCTTACTGCGTGTAGTGGAATGATAAATACAGTTTACCCATCCAGCCTTGTTTGTCCCTTTGCTTTCAGCTTTTTTATTTTGCTGTGAATGTGGGCATGCTAACACTGGATTTATACTGCTTGTGCCCCTGATGCATCACACATTTCCTTGTCATTTGCTTCAGTCCTGATTTACAGTGAAAGCACTCTAATCCACTATAGCCTCTCTAAAGCCCTGAGTACCCTCAAAAGGTATGTGCAGTGATATGCTTAGTCGTACGAAAGACAAACTGAAAGGTGATACATGTTGAAATCTAACTAAACAATTCTGATATAAAATCAAAATGGGTAAAAAAAATTGTTTTTTTTGTTAATTAGTTAGTTTTTTTTTGTTTTTTTTCATTTATTCGCACCCAGAATATTTCCCCACTTTAACCTAAGATAGAGCAGTACAATGAGCAAAAAGAGGTGTTTTATTTTTGGTCTTTTTATGATAAATGTATACATTTTGCATAAGCATTCATATTTTTTTTCTTATTTTTTGCTGACTGAGATCAACTTAAACATATTTCACAATCTGTGGCAGTTTGGGTCAGTTATGGAAGTTATTTCTCATTAACTTATTTAACCCTTATTTTGTTATTAACTGTTATATAATTTCATGTAAGTGGTTATTGATCTATTACCTGTAATGACAGATGGGGTGAATGAGCTGTGTAAGCAGTGCAGTGGATAGAGAAGGGACCAAATGATTTTTATCCATCTGAACAAAAGGCCCGCCTCCAAGGGATCAAAAGAGCTTGCATGTCCACTTAATTTGAAGAGCTTAAAATTATTCTTATTAGAATATCAAAGCTTTTTAGAAAAACATCAGTCTCAATAGGCCTGAATCTTTTCTTTTGAGCATACTTTGTGCTCATTTTGAGAAAATTCTACTGTATAACCTCTCAATATTGAAACATTCTATATAACAAATAGGGTTTTTTTTTTTCTTTTGCAAGAATATCTTATGCCGAAAACAAATTAGCAAAGAAATAGAGCAGTTTTTTTTTTTTTTTGATTACCTTCTCGATTTATTTAGGAAAACTTTTGTGAGTCAGACTCTCATGGGTATTAGTACTTGCATTCATCATTTGTCAGTCGTGTTTTATTTTCTCAAAAATAATCTATATTTAAGGTGTAAGAGGGGCGTTGGGTGTTTGATAGTCAATCAACTAGTCACCTTTTTCTCAATCTCTTTCCTTCGCACTCTACTTCCATACATTTGTCATTTTTCTGCCTCCTCCACCTCTGTCCCCCATTTTCTTCCCGCCTGCTCACTTTCTCTTATGTAAGTACCTCTCATTAATCACAGGCCGACTCAAACTACTAAGACCCGTATGGATTCTTGTCAAATTGCCTCTGCCACAAAAATCTAGTACATATAAATTTGGGTGCATTCAATTCTCAACTGATGTTTGATTAATGGTTGCAAGTACATTTACCCGCTCCACTGCAGTTTGTTTGGCCTCACAACTAGCGAGCATTCATACCTCAAGCTTGGCAAGGTTCACGTCATTGGCCAATTTGTTCCTGCTAGTCATTGTGGGAAAATCTATCACACAACAGCAGGGGTCATGGAGAGTCTAGTGTATAAAATCAACAGACCTCGGTGGATTGAGAAGATATCATTCAAAGTCCACGTTCACTTATTTAATATCTGTTCATCTCTGCTTGAATTCAGAAAAGAAAATTGAATGAACTCATAGAACAATTTAACATGTATATTGAGAATGTGCTATGTTCATGAGCAGCACGTTTGGAGATAATGAATTTGCTGTTAACAAGTACCACACTGTGGAGGTTCCTCCAACTATTTCAGTGTCAGTATTTTCATATTTCTTTCAAACAACATATCTATTTTATGATGTTTACTAATATCGGTGCACACAATTCTTAAACACCCTTTGTACAGTATCTGAAGATCACTAACTGTTTTTATTTTGCTGAAGTTGAAGGAACTAGTTAGGGGAGCTGTAACACCAGGAAGTGGATCAATCTACAATAACTAAAAGAGGGGGACATGACTGGAGAAGCTGTCAAACATTCAAAGCTCCATTGGTGTTTTAATGCTTTAATTTCATATTTGTTTTGATATTTGTTTCATATTAGTTATGATTTGTAGGTTTGAGTTAGTTGTCTAGGTTTATTTATTGCTTGTCTTAAGTTTGCTCCCTCCCCTCTTTCTTGTTTGTAGGCTAGCTTACTGTATGTGTATAAATTTCACTGTGTTCATTGTGAGAGGTCAGTTGAGCCTGTTTTTCGGAGCTCGTAAGTTGAGGGGTATGGTCGCACCGGTTGGTAGGAGCTCAATGGAGGAGAGCCAAAGACAGTTGGTGTTTGATGAGTCATTTGCAAAAAACTTTTTTTGCCGTACGTATAGGTGGATGGAACAAAATGGCAGGTCAGGTAGATGAATATGAGGAAGGCTGGACAACAGTTTCGATCCAGAAAGAGCAAGATAGAGGAGGTAAAAAGGAGAAAGGTGGTTTGAGAATCGAGGAAATAAATGGGAATTTAAAGTAAACAATTCAGATGAAGAAAAAGTTTTGCGAAGGAAAGTTGTAAGATAAGAAATAAAAATAATATTTAGATTTATTGCTGAAGATAAACAAAGTCATCTGAGCCCCATTTTGATTTCCAGGGAAATAGGTAAGAAAATTGGGGAAGTTGAGTTAGTGAAGGAATTCAGAGATGGAAGCTTGCTGGTAATTTGCAAAAATAAGGAGCAAAAAAATCTAAGCATTGCATGTTGAACACACAGTAGGAAAGTGAGAGGTCATCGATATAAAAGTCGTTGGAGAGAATAAAACAGTGAAATGAGTAATAACTGGAATACCAATTAAGGATTTAGATCGATTAAAGATTACAATTGTATGAGACAAGGTTAACAAGATGGAGACTGTATAAAAACAAACAGGGGAAAAGTGTTGCAAGCACATCACTGCTGATAGAGTTTTCAGAGCCAGTTCTACCAGAAATAATCAAAATAAGTTTCATGAGTTTCCCAGTTAGGCCGTTCATTCTGCCAAAACTCAGGTGCTACAGGTGTCAGCGTTACAACGTTTGTAGGGGAAAGCAAAGAATGCTATTTTAGACACTATTGGCTTTGTTCAAAATGTGCATTCTCATCTTCATACTTTGGACCTTGTGCTGACGTATGGCATTGATTGTGAAAAAATAACAGTATTTGCACACAACCCTGTCCTCTCTAACCACTTTTTAATAACCTTCAGGATGACTTTAACAGAGTTCTTCTCCCCAAAAAGAAGGTTTCAATTTCGCAGATCATTATCAGATGGTGCGGTTTTAAATTTTTAAGAATCTGTTTCACTTTCTCTCTCCTCTGTGTCATTGAGCAGTGCTGCAGAGGACAAAAGTTTAGCTTGTTCCCCTTCACAGCTTGATGGTTTTGTTGATGGGGTTGCTAGTTCTGTACGTACTGTCTTAGACAATGCAGCCATTTTGGAAAAAATAAAAAATATAAAGCTGGCTCCCTGGTTTAATGCAGAGCTGTGCACTCTGAAGAGAAATGCTAGAAACCTGAAGAGAAAATGGTGCTCTACTTGCCTACCTAGTCTAGTAAAAGAGTTTACTGCTTAATAAGAGGACCCTACGTAAAGCAAGAGCAGCATACTTATCCTCATTAAATAGAGGAGAATAAGAATAATCAATACCACCTGCTCTTTGCAGTAATTATTTTATGTTATTCTTTATAAATAAGATTGATTGTATTAAAAGTAAGATCATTAGCACTCCACTAACTACAATTGGTTTATCTCTGGAAGGTGGGAGTATCTGAGGTAGCCATAGAATCTGAACCAGGTTTAAACTGCTTTGATCTAGTTGAACTTTCATAGTTAGCAAAACTATTATTTTCGTCTGTGCCTACAACTTCTATTTTAGATCCAGTTCCAACAAGGTTATTTAAGGAGAAATTACCTTTAATCTCTCCATCCATTTTAGATGTGATCAATCTCTCCCTTTTACAGAGATATGTACCAAAGGCTTTTAAGGTTACTTTAATTAAACCTTTACTTAAGAAACCATCTCTTGACCAAGATGACTTGGTCAATTATAAACCTATAGCCAATCTTCCTATCTTATCTAAAATTCTTGAAATAGTAATTGCCCAAAAACCATGCTACCACTTAGACCATAATGAACTTTTTGAAGAGTTTCAGTCTGGCTTTAGAGCTCATCATAACTATGAAACAGCACTGGTGAAAGTCACTAATGATATTCCCTTGACCTCACATAATAGACTTGTATCTGTATTTGTCCTGTTAGATCTAAGTGCTACATTTGACACAGCTGATCATAATATTCTTTTAGAAAGAGTTGAAGATTTTGTAGGAATTAAAGGAACAGCACTAGACTGGTTTAAATTATATCTTTCGAATTCAGTTTTTTTACTTTAATGGTAAATCTCCCTCATGCTCCAGGGTTACCTGTGGAGTACCAAGGGGATCAGTGCTAGGACCAATTCTTTTTACTATATACAGCATTGGATTCATTTTCAGTGTTATGCTGATGTTACACAGCTTTATCTGTATATAAATCCCGATAAAGCTAACCCATTACATAGATTACAGGCATGTCTTCAAGTTGTTAAAGGCCATGTTGTGAGCTCTAACCTTTCCTTTGTTTCAGCTAAACCTGGCTGGACCAGACCCTCCCAGCTAAGCTAACCCATTCCCTTTTAGTCTCATCACAGTTTAATACATCTGTGAGTCATTGTTCATTTTTCACCGTAAATCAAACGAAACTGCACATTTAGAATGCATTTAACATCTCTGCGTCAGGGTTTATTCATATTTATCTACTGCTATTTTAAAGGAAACTTTCAAATCTTTAAGCCTAAACTTGAACATTCCTCAGAGACTCTTGGATGAACTTTTGAACTTTTATTTGTTTATTTACTTGTGCTTATTGTAGTAGTGTGAGGTGTCTAGTGATTATATATAACACTGTGTGACTATTAGCTGATAAAGGTACCATTGTATTCTAACCCGTGGTCTTTTCTGTTTATTTGTTGAGTGAACGATTTATCACTCAGCCTGTATTCACTCTTCTTTGAGTAACATCTTCTTTGAGAATGAACAGAGACAGATTTATTTGGTTGCTGATTAATAACTCTCCTGATAGAAATAATATAAATTATTAAATTGGTGGAGGGAACTGGATTTAAACAGCCAATTCAGGAGTTCAACCCTTTATGTAAGAAACTAAGGACCCTGGTCAGTAAGCAATTTACATTTATAATCATTGAACTGATAATAATTAATTAGTTTTAACCTTGATTTGAATGACCTATTAATTAACTATAACTTCCAGTTCTAGTTATTTAATATATTCAAAACATTTTGGTAAACTTGCACAGCAGTGAGAATAAGTCCACATTCCATAACTAAACACTGCATTGAAATCCACAACTGAGCTCCCTGCATAACAACAAAAATAGACCTGGGCATTTGAAAAAACATTTCCAGCTTAAACCCCCTAAGTTGCAAGAACATCTGTTCATGGATTAAAGCTTGTAGTATTTACTTAAAGTGCAACTTGAGCTGAAACAGTCTAGGAAACAGGCTAGAGGTAGGGCTGGTTGATATGGCCTTAAAAACTGACCATTCACTCATTTCTTGAGTTTTCTTCATCATCACTAATTCTAATTTATTGTTTAGATGATAAATGAAAATTGTTATCGTGACTACAAATTTAACGCATTTACAATATACATTGTAGTGCAGTGTAGTGTTTTTAGGAGGAACGTTTAGTTTCTGCCAGCTGGGGTAGGATTAACTTTGCAACTTTGAGAAATAAATAGTTTTTTTTAGCCTATTTTTTTTATCTCATCTTTGTTTTTTTATTATTATTTTCAATACTATTATTATTTTTATCTTATATATTTTTTGGACTATGAGTCCAGAATAAAGCACCCATCTGTCCGTCCGTTTGTCCTTCCGTCCCTCTATCTGTTTCTGATACAATAATCCTGAATTGTTTTCCCGATGTTAGTTTAACAAACAGTGCATTGCCCTGTGCTGCTGCTGTAGTTAGCTCTACTTGTATGAATGTTTCCCTCCGCCTGACATTAGTGCCAATACATCTAAGCTTATTTTTGGCTTTTCAATGAAAACAATTTAAATAGCATTACACTTTATTTTTTAGTATTTTATTTATATATTTAATTCTCTCAGGACTGTAGGAGTAGTCAAAAAGCTGTTTTTGACTACTCAGTGTTCCTCCATGAAAACATGGAATGCCTCCCCGGTCTTATCACAGGTACAATATTTACTGTTTGTGTGTCCATCTCTGCAAAGGCAGTAAAATTACTTAAAATGACACCACCCAAGAGGGTACAGAAAAAATAAACTGCAGAGATATTTTATGTGATCACAATTAAATCAACATTATTGCAAGAGTTTCCTTATGAACTTGTTTATTTGTTCCAGCCCGAACATAAAAAACTTCGCCCTCACTCCCTTTGTGCTTTCATAAAATAAACATGAAATAGAAATCAATTTAACAAAGCTCTAACTGCTATTCCTCAGATGCTATTTCCCATGGTTGTGTGTGAAAATAAAATTTAAAGACAATAAAAACGTCATAAATTGTGGATATCAAACACTTTCCTCTAAGGTTTATGGTTGAATTCTCCTTGCTGATGTGATTTTAAATCGTTATTTCACACCAGTGAGCATGAAAAGGAATTAGAATTTATATTACACTGGCATGCTTTGTGTTTGATACTATAGAGGTGATCAATGATTTCATTAATTAGCTCCACATATTTGAGCTTTGGGAACAGTATTTTTTATATCCTCTCTATCCTCCTTGTGCTCTGTCCTATAACAAAGCTTTTTCAATCTCATCCTCCTGCTCCTGCATTTTTATTTGTCTATCAGTCTCAGGCTATCAGTTCCAGTTCTTTTTATATACATCATATTTAGTTTAAATGTTATGTTAATGTGGGTCTTTTAAAGATTTATTAGGATTAAATACAAACAATTACTTTTAATTAAAACTGGGGCACATATTTAAAGTGCATTTTCTCAACTCTACACAGGTTTAAAATCATAGGAAAAATAGATACATCTCCACTAATATTTGGCTTAACATTCCTAGCTGCAGAGAACCATATCCGCCTTAATCCAAACACAATTCTAGCCAGCTATTGGAGCATGCTTCCTAGCACTATTCACAGATTTATTTTTTTTCTTTCTCTGCCTGGACTGCTAGGCAATGTCTGTACTCTTTGGGGTTGAAGTCAGGACTACATATAAACCTCAATGTTAGTCTGCTAAAGTATATCAATTTTGAAACCAGGTTTGAAGAATGTTGGAGTTTGTCAGTTTATTCATATGCTGCCAAATCAAAACATATGTAATCTCATGGCACTTTACAGAGACAATTCAAGCAGAACATACACTGAGATTGGAACAAAGTTTTCTATCTAAGGAAAACCAGCTGATTGCATCAACTCATTGACTCAACAGCAATCCCTCACACCAAGCATGCTTGTAATGACTGTGGAGAGGAAAAGCTCCTTTTTAACAGGAAGAAACCTTCAGCAGAACCAGGCTCAGTGGGAGCGGCCTTCTACCGAGGCCAACTGGAGTTTAACGAGACAGAAGCAAACATAAAGTACGAAGCAGATACACAAGAGGTAACTGTTAACTAGCTCCACAGGTGGAACCCTCCAGGAAAGACAGAGTCAAGCGAATTAGCTCAAAGCCAGTTCCCACGTCAAAGGATGACAGAGAGCACATATGGTTAATTACAATAAGAGGACTATACGGACAAACAGGCCAAGCTCATCCAAACTACCACCCACGCAACTAAACTTGAATCTGTTTTTCGACTTCAGAAGTGAGCTTTAAGACTAATATTTTGTGTAAATCGTAGACACCCCTCCCAAACACTGTTTGTTCAGGCAATTATTCTTAGTGTTTATCAAGTGAATCAACTTCAAATAGATTTATTCAGTCATAGCTCTATAAAAAAGTAACTTCCCCAGCACTTTTGTAATATTTTTACTTTTACTAAAGAATTTCACCAGTATCAAACTTGTAATAGTTGTCTTATCAGGCCTCCTTACTCTTGTACAACTCAAACACAATTTAGTGTATTATACAGACGATCAAGGATATTGAACAGTCTTCCCACATCACTGACAGATCTTTCTAAAGAACAATTTAAATGGAGAGTAAAATTGCTGCTACTAAGTTGTCTGAATTTTCCACATTGATTTGTGGTCTAAATTATATTTTAAATTGTTTTATACAAAGAAATGTTGTTGTTTTTTAAAGATGTTTGAAATGGTGAAATATATTTGTTTTTATGGAGACTGCCACTCATTAAGACCCTTGAGGGTTTTTCGGCAGTTGTCCATCACATTTTCTTTTTTTTAGAGAAATATTATTCTGTTTTTATGTTTTTGTTGTGAAAATAAAATAAATTAAAAAAAGTAAAAATAAACATCTCCAACATATAAACAATGTTTTTGATGGCAGCCCCACAGCCTTTTTTTCCCTTTTTCTGGATGGTGTCACAGGAATGTTAATGCATTAGACCAGTCGAAGATACTATGAGAAGAAGATGCAGACAGAACATCAAGTAATGGGTGGAACTCAACAAATACTGCCAAATGGAAGAATAGAGATAAAATGAAGCAGAATGATGAAACATGGTCCCTATGTCCTCCTGTAGTCTAAGCCTATAGCAGCCTAACTATAGAGATAGCTCAGGATAACCTAGAACACTCTTACTATAAACTTTATCAAGTTTTAAGCCTTGCCTTAAAAGTAGACAGGGTGTCTGCCTTACAGTCTAAAACTGGTAGTTGGTTCCAAAGGAGAGGATCCTAATAACTGAAATATCTGCCTCCCATTCCACTTTTAGAAATTCTACAAACCACCAACCACCTAAACCTGCATATTTAGAATCTAGTGCTCTGAATGATCAGCTCTCTGGTATATTATGGAGCTTGGTTATTTATAGAACTATATGTGTGAAGAAGGATTCAAAAATCTATTGCAGATTTAACAGAAATCCAATGGATAAAAGCTTAGGTAGGATAAAAATTATTCCCCTTTTTGATATTCATCACAACTCTGGCTGCGGCATTTTTTATCTATAGTTTGTAGATTTGCTGATAGTAAAGAATAACAATAGCCCAGTCTTGAAGTAACAAATGCATGGGCTAGTTTCTCAGGGTCGGCTTTTGTAATTTTTTCAATATTTTGGAGATGAAAGAAGGAAATTCAAGACCTCACTGATATGGGATTTAAAGGATCTGAATAATAAATAATAAATAAATATATATCATAATAAATAGTCAAAATTTTACTTTGTTCTATGAGATAAATTTTATCCCATCCACATGAAGTTAGTGACTAATCAGCTCCTTTTTCAGAGACTCTGGTCCAAACATAACAAACATAACATGTATTGATCTTGGCACTGATGGTTGGATTTGGCCCATTTCTTCCACTTGCTTAACTCAGCCCATCTCACATTGTCGCTCATCCACCTGTTCCTGTTTTCTATTTAAGTTGCCTGTTCCCAGTCATTAGTGCCAGATTATTCAAGTCTTGTGTGAGAGTTTTCTAGTGAACCTATGTGCTTCTGATTACCTGATCTTGACTAGTTTCTGCTTCTGGACTTCTGAGGTTTGGTTGCCCCTGTTATGCTCTTTTTTCCTGATCTGTTTCGCACCTGTTACTTGAATTCTTCCTGCTTACGACCTTGGATCTGTCTCCTGACCCCAGCTTGGAAAACCCTTTGATACCTATTTGGACCTTTGTTTTTGGATTATCCCTCCGGATTCTTCTGCTCTTCTGCGTCTACTAGCTTCTGCTCATCGGTCTGCTCTGCTTCTTCCCTGAAACTCTGTGGTCGGCGCCCACCAGATGCTCTAGAGAAACAATCCCTCCGGATTCCTCTCCTCCTACTGGGCTCAGACTGAACATTACCTGGGTTAGTGACTCACATGCTCATTATTGTTCCGCGTCTAAATTTTGTAGTC
This sequence comes from Cyprinodon tularosa, assembly GCF_016077235.1. Lineage (NCBI taxonomy): Eukaryota > Metazoa > Chordata > Actinopteri > Cyprinodontiformes > Cyprinodontidae > Cyprinodon > Cyprinodon tularosa. The sequence goes on along the minus strand of NW_024039120.1, from coordinate 251,988 downwards.
AGCATACTGAGGTTCCACCTCTACAGAGTATCCAGTGATCACACCCCAGCTAAAGAGCAGGCGTTCGCTGAGCTATTAATAAATGCTTGTTTTGATAATACTCTGATCTGTCTGCTTGGATTCTGGGTCCTACGTTCTGAGCCTCTGACATAACTTCTGTTTTATATTCATTCAAGAGCAGAAAATGACAAGTCATCCAGGTTTTTATGACTTGAAAACATGCCTGTAGTCTATTTAAAGGGTTAATTTAATCAGGATTTATCAACAATTATAGCTGATTGTTATCTCTATGATAGTAAAAGTTAATCCCATGCTGTCTAAATGGGGACCATACAGTGGGTAAAATAAGTATTGAGTGTGTCATGTTTTTCCTCGGTAAATATATAATATATTCACATCTGTCATGATTTACTAGGATCTAGTTATTGACTCACTTTTCCAGAGAAGTAGAAGAATTCTTGACTCCAATCTGTGTGCTGTTTTCCAGTGTTAGTCTGATTCGGTGGAAGGCGGAACAGGATTTACCCAGAACACGGTCAGTTGTAGGTGAACTGAGAAACTGATTGCCACTCAGATTTCCTGTGGTACTTGTAGTGGAGATGATTCCCTTGCTCAGAGTGTAAACTCAACTTCCTCTCAGGGAAACTGGATCCAAACCTCCAGTTTGAATCCCCAGCTCAGTTTGAGGCTCAGTTGATCCCTCCAGGGAGTGAGGGTCCGAAAGATCCAGTTTGCAGGATGACTTCCTGCCGAGAGGCAAAGACAAAAACAAAGTTAAAACTCAGGTTGACAAGAACTCAGTCTTACTCAGCAAAAACTCAGCTTGGCTAGAGTACCCAAAACTGGCAAACACTCTGGAGTCGAGGTAGCGGCAATCAGCATTTTAAGAGCACTCCGTTAACGAGGTAACCATCAGCAGGTGTGTGAGGAGGCGGACCAGAACCAGGCGCCTCCAGCTGGTGGAAGGGAGACAAACACAAAAAAACAAACACACAGACTGGAGCCCTGACAACATCTAGATATAAACAAGAAACAGAAAGTCAATAATCAACAATACATACTATAGAACAAAACACAATTATAATGTATGTAAAATGTGCACAAAAAAACTCTAACTTACAAAACTTTACATAGAAACATAACAGAACCAAGTGTAGACAGAAAAATAAGTTCTTAACTTATAGAGATGGTTAATTAGCTGGATTTAAAATTGCAGCTTTTAACTTATTGCACCAGGGTCAAACTGGTTGCTTTATACTTTATAATCTATCCGATTTTTTTTCCTTGCCACACAGACTGAAGTGCATACAGATTTGCTGTAAACTTGTCTGCCTGTCTGCCTGATTCTGATCCGATTCTGCCTCCTGATTCTCTGAACCTGCCTTAACCTCATGGGACCTGTCAATGTGTTTTTGTTTTTTTGACCTGTTTTCTGTGGCCTGATCTCAATCTTGGATTCTCCCCTGGATTGTCTCTGGATCTCGCATTACCTGGCTTTGAATCTGGAGTCCAAACTCTGGTTTGTCTTCTTGATCATTCTGCCTGTCTCTGCTCTCACAGATCTGACCCTGTGCATTCGGTTTGACCAATAATTAACTGTCAAAGAAGGATATATATATATAATCAGCCTGGAAGCATTCTAGAATCGCCGGAGGTTCATCAGTGACGTCCCACGCCAACTGGGATCTTCGGAAACTCTCAAAGTTTCTCAAACACCAAGAGCCAGAATTCAACATTAAAATATCTATCTCTGCTTCTGTCTGGTCACTCAACTCCAATCTCCTTTCAGAAGTTTCGGTTGTTGACTCCCTACCGCCCTGCGGCAGTTTTACATTCCAATGAACTGTTTGAATTGCCCTTGTTGTTCAGGTTGAATTCTCTGTCTTCTATTTCTGGTAATTACAGTTCAAGCAGTTTTATTATTATTATTGACCTAATCCATATAAGTCATATTTATCTATAAAACTAAACAAAACAAAGAAACTGTATAGCATGTATGTGCAGTATATGTTGCAAAATCACGATTGTCTTTGAAAGGAACCTTTTGTCTCTTATTATGATATTGTTTCTATAATCATGCTTGTGAAATGAAATGGTAGGCTACCTTACAGAAACTTCCATTCAGCCCCTGAATGACATGTTGGACCACAGCCAGTTCCTGCCTAATGTTTGATTATCTGCCTGTCATTAAAAAAAAATATAATTCCCGGTTTCTAAGACAGCCAGTGGTGAAGTAGGAGTCACTGATATTCACTCTTGTTATTTTGTATTTAATTAGCAATGTTTACTCTCTTATTCACCAATGTAAACAAGCTTTAGCTTAATCTAGAGTGCACTTGCTGTATATAATTGTATGCTCTCTACATTATGCTACACTCAAAATTTCTAGCTTTTCTTTTTATTCTTCCATGAGCTGTAATGTTTTTAAGATGATGTCAGCTTAACTTGTTCACGGAAGATTAGTGATGGCCGGCTGCTTGTGTGTGTTGGGCTTCCTGGGCACTTGGTAAACTAAGCTGCCTCTGTCTGCTTTGTGGCCTTAGATCAAATAAAAAGAAAATTATGTAAAGCGGTAAAAGTAGTAAGCAGTGAAAATGAACAAAATGAAAAAAAAAAAAAAAAAACATCCTCAGTGCACCCCTATAGATTCTTGGTGCCCCAGCACTTGCCTATACTGCCTACTGTATATTGTATGTGCTGTGGCAGATTCTCCTCACCTTTCCCCTATCTACTAACCCTAACCTCACATGACTATATACCTAACCCCTTGCTCACACTGGCTCCGGTGCGGTTACCGAGCCGACGGAGACCGCAACTCCCGCACACCCCCTCTCACACCGCCCTTTTGACTACGGTGCGGTGCGGCTCTGCGGCTCCGGCAACAGGTCCGGAGATTTAACAGAAGTTCACTTGAGTTCACGTAACTTCACGCGATAACACGGCCCAAATAAGGATATTTGCGAGAGCTTGTTGCGGAGGGCTCCGGCACGCCGCAAGGATAGCTTTCTTGCGGAATTTTCTGCAGCGGAGTGTCTCGGTAACCGCAGCCGGACAGCTCGGCAGCCGGTGAGAGAGGTTTACGTCTTTTTAATGACTTGGAATCACTGCGGCGCCGCACCCACCGCACCGCAACGGTAAGACCGGAGTCTGTGTGAGCCTGGGGTAAAGCAGTCTATGGTCCACCACAGCGCCCCCAAGTCACAATATACAGTAGCAGCCATTCAAAATGGCCCTTCCCAGTCAAACGCCAGCCGAATGGCAGCCGACTTCCAGTCACTGGAGTGACCATCTCCTTCTCCTGGGCATGCATATTGTACAGATTTTTATAACTAAAAATTCATAACATGTTAACCTATGTTTTTATTTTTTTTTCACAGGTCCAACCTTCTCACGCTTGATGTGGTGCTTGAAGAGAACATGACTTTGGAACTTATAAAGAAGACATTGATTTCTTCATTAGCTCTGTATATAAAGTGCCATTTTCTGGTGAATGTGTACCATATATCAAAGAAAAGTATGTACTTTAAATATTAGAGCAAAGAAGTTATTCTAAATTTAATTTTTCTAAGAGGTCAATTTTTTATATTTGTAAACATAAGTTCTTTATTCTTTATTCACAAGAAAACCGAGCAACAGACAATTCTTGCTCCTTCAGGAGTGTGGAGGAGGTTCCGTCATTGGTGGCAGCGTCTGGAATTAGGGTGGAGTAAATGGTGGCCAGAAACTTTTGATCATGAATATAATATAGAGAGCTTACTTCTTAATAACTCTGAGTGAGACTTAGAGGGAAGATGGCCAGGGTCCCGTGTGGGGAGGTTGATGATATTTCTCTGATAGTGTAAGGTGGGTGGTAATACGAAGGCCATTAGTCTGATGGAGCAGGACAGGAAATGATGAACGATGGAGTGGGAAGGCAGGTAACTTGCAGGTAAATCCACAGGAGGGGAATCAGTGGAACTGATTCCTCTTTACATCCAACAAGAGAAAAACGTAGAGACAGCAAACACAAGGACTGAGCTTCTTCTGGCAACTTCACAGGAGATAACAAACAACTAGAAAGGTTACAACAAGAGATGGCCAGAGAGACTACCAGTAAAAGTTAATCATCCAGCGCTGAGTGAAGGCTCTGCTGCACTTTTAATCCCAGCACTCTGATGAGCTCCATGTGTGTAGCCTGCTCAGGTACTCCACGAAGATCCTCTCTTGAAAAAAATTCATCACTCGCACTCATACACACGGAAACCTTGACACATTTCACATAAAAGTCTACATTAATTAATGTCGTTTGTAAAGTTTCTAATGCCACATACAAAACATTTTTAGGCGCATGGGAAACTCTATGGAAGGACATGAAAAGAGTGTTTTGAAGAAACTTTTATTAATAAACACGTACATGGTACAAAAATGTAGCATCAAATACACATGCACTGATCTAGCTCATTTTAGTGTGAAATTCTGGCTCTTGAGGCATAAGAATTGAATACAGTGCAATGAAGAAAATGTATTTGGATCAAACAATAGGTTTACACTGTGGCTGGAATTAAGTCTATGTAATAATCCATAGGATCCCGGAAACAATCTCTAATTTTCCAAACACAGCATGAAGCTACAACCATTCTATTTCCTTGTTCTAGAACACCGTATTGCCAGAAAACAAAATTTCTATATGCAGAATAGCGGAACTGTAATTTTTTCTCCTCTCCTGGATTTTCACCTCTGCACAAAGGCGCTTGGACAGTTTGAGCTCACCTTCCTGCAAGATATGCAGCTCCAAGTAATAGTGATGTGCAGTTCTGTGTTTTTTGTTTTTCACAGAATAAGCCAGGACAAATCCTGTAGAGTATGTATCTTTATCCTCACGGCACTAGGAAAACTACCCTCATCCTAGCACAACCATAACCCCAAGTTCCCAAGATAATTAATGTAACTCATCCTGCTTCCTCCTCTCATTACCCAGAAGTCATTATATTTAGGCACTGTTTCATTTAGCATATACAAAGAGGCTTACAACAGTTGATTGGTATGCATTTCCTAAACGTTAGTTACATTCACATTCATTCTAATTGGTTTAAATTTCACCTCTTTCTGCAAAAAAAAAAAAAAAAAAAAAAAAAAGAATCCTACCCTCTGATTATTCCACAGCAAGAAAATTCAAAATTCTTCTAAAGGAACAAGGAAATGAGCAAAACCATTTGCATATCAACAGGATGCAATTTTGCTGAGAAGTGACATCTATTTCAGATAAAACATGGTGGGAAATTACTGTTACACTTTATAATTTTCTGTTGAATTTATAAGTAAAAAAAAATGTTTTCTGCTTTGTGGAAAGACAAGAAAATAAATCTTAAAGTTAGAAAATTATACTACACAGCCATGCAGTTTCTTAATTCATACGACCCCATTTGACAGTTGATTGGAGACTTCTCTTTTATATTTGTACTTGCATTTCAGTTGTTTATTAACCAATCGTTTTCATTCTTAAGTTGTGGAGATACTATATGGAGCTGTGAACCAGAGCACAGGGGATAGATAAGAAAGAATCTGTAATTACCAAGCTGATAATCACCTAATACATCAACTCAGACCCACATAGTGAATTGGAAATCGATACTGAAATACAGATGAGTGCACATTTTTGCACACACTCCTAAAAAAAATTTATGCATGCAAAAACTTGATTTCTTGATATATATATATATATATATATATATATATATATATATATATATATATATATATATATATATATATATATATATATATATATATATATATATATATATATATATATATATATATATATCATATAGAGGAAGATGAGTTTGGGAATTACCTACAACTTGGTTCACTGAATAACAGAGAACAGCCAAGATTATTGGAACAACAGTGTTTCTTAATGGCAATGGCCGTTCATCATTCATGTTTAGGTAGCAAATTACTTCAGAAAAATGCCATTAAAGTTATTGACAAGTTTATGGACCAATAATTTGAACCAAGTGCGTCACAACCCTCCAATTGTAAAACTGAACTTCATTCTTTTTTTTTTCTTTTTTTTCATACGTTTTTTGTAGTAGGCTACAGACCAAACGTTTGGACTCCACTTCTCATTCAAAGAGTTTTCTTTATTTTCATGTCTATGAAAATTGTACAGTCACAGTGTAGGCATCAAAATCATCAATTAACACATGTGGAATAATATACACAACAAAAAAGGGTGAAACAACTGATAATATGTCTTATATTCTTTTAGGTTCTTCAAAGTAGCCACCTTTTGCTTTGATTACTGCTTCGCACACTCTTGGCATTCTCATGATAAGCTTCAAGAGGTAGTCACCTGAACTGGTGATTTCTTGCCTTATAAATGGGTTTGGGACCATCAGATGTATAACGCCATATTCTATGTGGTTATACTGTTTCCTTCCTGTTTGGGCCTGTTCACTTCCTGTTTGAATTAACTGAATGTTGCAGCTGTCCAGAGGATCTCCATCTGAAGTTAAGTTATTTTTTCAGTGATATCTCTGTATCTAAGGCTACGTTCACACTGCAGCCTGAAGTGACCCAATTCCGATTTTTTTGCCCATATGTGACCTGTATCTGATCTTTTTATGACAGTCTGAACGACACAGATCGGATTTTTTCAAATGCGACCCAGGCCACTTGGATATGTGGTCCTGAATCCGATACGTATCTGATCTTTTCAAATGCGACCTGTGTTTGTACGGCCAGGTCGCATTCATCCGACCTACACGTCATTGATACTTGACAAATGTTACTAAACGTTACTAATCTGCGTCCTACTAAGCGGAGGCGGGAAAAACTAACAACCATTGCGGAAGATAACACAGAGAGCAGTCAATGGAGAGAAAGTGAGGTTGCTGACTTAATTCATATTTGGAAAGATAGCTCGATTCAGACCAAACTCGAAGGGTCACTTCGGTTGAACGCTTTCAGTTCACACAGTAGATCACATACAAGTCGCATATACTTGGAAGTGTGAACGGACACGCAAAAAAATCTGATTTCACAAAAAAATCGGAATTGAGCATTAAGGCCTGCAGTGTGAACGTAGCCTAAGTAACTCTAACTGACCACAACTACTTTAAAACATAGCGCCTTCTGCTGCATTTTTCTACTGAGCACTTGTCAGTTTCACATGGTTTTATTTCTGATAGCAAGGAGTAGCTAGCCTAGGCTAGCGCTAGCTTAGCATTGCTATGGCTTCTCTCTCTCACTCCCTTGACTCTTTTCCAACTCTTCATTCTTCCTCTCCTCTCTCCTGCTCTCTGTGTCAGATGTTCAGTTATTCCTCTGCCTCCTTTAGTGATAATGGGATGTGTAATAAGTGTAGTATTTTTGTAGCTTTGGAGGCGAGGGTATCAGAGTTAGAATCCAGGCTTCAGGCTGTTGAACACTCAGGACTTTAAGTAGGCCACCCACGTAGCTGTCCTCCGAAAGTGCCTGAGCAGCCAGGCGATTGGGTAACTGTACGCAGAAAGCGTAGTCGTGGATCTCTGCCCACTGGTCACCACCAACCCGTTCACGTTTCTAACCGGTTTTCCCCACTCAGTGACACACCCACTGAGAAGCCCAGTGGGTGTGTCACTGAGTGACACACCCACTGGGCTTCTCAGTGGGTCACTGAGTGACACACCCACTGGTGATTGTCAGCTCCATAGTCAGAAACGTGGCATTAGAGACACCAGGGACCATAGTCAAATGTTTGCCGGGGGCCAGAACGGGCAACATCAAATCCTACCTGAAACTACTTGCTAAGGATAAGGTTAAATACAGTAAGATTGTTATTCACGCTGGTGGTAATGACACCCGGTTACGCCGATCGGAGGTCACTAAAATTAGTGTTGCTTCGGTGTGTAAGTTTGCAAAAAAAATGTCGGACTCCGTAATTTTCTCTGGTCCCCTCCCTGATCTGACCAGTGATGACATGTTTAGACGCATGTCGTCATTCAACCGCTGGTTGTCTAGGTGGTGTCCTGAAAACAACGTGGGCTACATTAATAATTGGCAATCCTTTTGGGGAAAGCCTGGTCTGATTCGGAGAGACGGCATCCATCCCACTTTGGATGGTGCAGCTCTTCTTTCTAGGAATCTGGCCACATTTATTAGTCCTCCAAAACCCTGACCACCCAGGGTGCAGACCAGGAAGCAGAGTTGTAGTTTAACACACATCTCTGCAGCTTCTCTACTGTTACCCACTCTTTTCTCCATCCAGACAGTGTCTTGCCCACGACCAAAATCTAATAAATTAGGAAATATTCCCAAAGGAGTAAATCATGATAATCTAATTAAAATCAAAATAACTCAAATTGGGGAAAAAGTTAAAACAATTAAATTTGGTCTGTTTAACATAAGATCTCTTTCCTCTAAAAGTCTGCTAGTTAATGACTTGATTTGTGATAATTACATTGACTTGTGCCTTACAGAAACCTGGCTGCAGCAAGAGGATTATGTGAGCATAAATGAGGCAACTCTTTCAAGCTATTTAAATTTTCACATACCCAGAAGTTTTGGGCGAGGAGGAGGAGTAGCAACAATCTTCCAGTCTGACTTACTGATTACTCCCAAAACAGTTAATACCTACAACTCTTTTGAACATTTAACCCTTAATTTCCCTGATCCAAATTTCAAAGCAAGAAAACCTCTTCTTTTTGTAACTTTGTATCATCCACCAGGACCTTACTATGAATTTTTAGATGAGTTTTCAGAGTTCCTTTCTGATTTGGTATTAAAAACTGACAGGGTCATCATAGTGGGAGATTTTAAACATCCATGCTTATATTAAAGGCGATAGCTTAAGAGCAGCTTTTAATGCTATCTCAGACACTATTGGCTTTGTTCAATATGTGAATAGTCCCACACATTCTCATCTTCATACTTTGGATCTTGTGCTGACATACGGCATATAATGTGAAGAAATAACACTATTTCCTCACAACCCTGTCCTCTCTGACCACTTTCTAATAACCTTCAGGATTAGTTTAACAGAGTTCTCCTCCCCCAAAAGAAGGTTACATTTTAGTAGATCTTTATCAGATAGTGCAGATTTACATTTTAAAGAATCTGCTTCACTTTCTCTCTCCTCTGTGTCGCTGAGGAGTGCTGCAGAGTGCAAAAGCATAGCTTATTCCCCTTCACAGGTTGATGATTTTGTTGATGGGGTTGCTAGTTCTCTGCGTATTGCCTTAGACAACGCAGCTCCTTTGAAAATAAAAACTGTTAAAAATAGAAAGCTTACTCCTTGGTTTAATGCAGAGCTGCGCACTTTGAAGCAAAATGCTAGGAAACTGGAGAGAAAACATCGCTCCACAGACCTGTGGGAGTCCTTCCTAGTCTGGAAAAATAGTTTACTGCTGTATAAGAGGACCCTTTGTAAAGCAAGAGCAGCATACTTCTCCTCATTAATAGAGGAGAATAAGAATAATCCTAGATTTCTTTTTGATACAGTTGCCAAACTCACCCAGAGCCATAGCTCTGTTGAACTGTCCATTCCACCTGCTCTTAGCAGCAATGATTTTATTGGATTCTTTATAAATAAGATTGATCTTATTAAAAATAAGATCATAAGCACTCCTCTATCCGCCATTGTACCTGAGGTAGTCATGGAATCTGAAACAGGTTTAGACTGCTTTGATCCAGTTGAACTTTCTGAGTTAGCAAAATTATTGTCTTCATCTAAGCCTTCAACTTGTATGTTAGATCCAGTTCCAGCCAGGTTATTTAAGGAGGTATTCCCTTTGATCTCCTCCTCCATTTTAGATGTGATTAATCTATCTCTGTTACAGGGATATGTACCTAAGGCTTTTAAGGTTGCTGTAATTAAACCTCTGCTTAAGAAACCGTCTCTTGACCCAGATGACTTGGTCAATTATAGACCTATATCAATCTTCCTTTCTTATCTAAAATTATTGAGAAAGTAGTTGCCAAACAAGTTTGCGATCACTTACACCATAATGAACTTTTTGAAGAGTTTCAGTCTGCTGTCTAATCAGTAGAATGATTAGACAGCATGGGATTAATTTTCACTGTTATGCTGATGATACCCAGCTATATCTGTCTATAAATCCAGATGAAGCTAACCCATTACATAAATTACAGGCATGTCTTGAAGAGATAAAAACCTGGATGACTCTTAACTTTCTCCTTCTGAATGCAGACAAAACAGAAGTTATAGTCTTTGGACCAGAGTCTTTGAAAAAGAAGCTGATTAGTCAGTCACTTCATTTGGATGGGATTAAACTGATTTCAGATAATAAAGTAAAAAATCTTGGTGTTATTTTTGATCAGGACCTGTCATTTAAATCCCATATCAAAGAGGTTTCTAGAATTTCCTTCTTTCATCTGAGGAATATTGCAAAAATTAGAAATCTCCTGTCCAGGGGTGATGCTGAGAAACTAGTCCATGCATTTGTTACTTTAAGGCTGGAGTATTGTAATTCTTTACTATCAGGAAGTCCACAAACTGTAGTTAAAAGCCTTCAGCTGATCCAAAATGCTGCAGCCAGAGTTCTGATGAAAATTAAAAAGAGAGATCACATCTCTCCTATCTTGGCTTCTCTTCATTGGCTTCCTGTTAAATCCAGAATAGAGTTTAAAATCCTCCTTCTCACATATAAAGCCTTAAATGGCCAAGCTCCATCTTATATCAGAGATCTGATTTTTCCTTATGTTCCTAACAGAGCACTTCGCTCTCAATCTGCAGGTTTACTAGTGGTTCCTAGAATTTCTAAAAGTAGAATGGGAGGCAGATCTTTTAGTTATCAGGCTCCTCTCCTGTGGAACCAACAACCAGTTTTAGTCCCAGAGGCAGACACCCTGTCTACTTTTAAGGCTAGGCTTAAAACTTTCCTTTTTGATAAAGCTTATAGTTAGGGTGGCTCAGGTTCTATCTCTATAGTTATGCTGCTATAGGTTTAGACTTTTGGAGGACATAGGGACCCCCATTTCATCATTCTGCTTCATTCTCTCTCTGTTCTCCTATTCTGCAGAATCTGTTAGTTCAATCTCTAAAGTTCTGCTCTCTCTGCTTTTCCTCAGAGCAGCTTTACCTCGTCTTTTCCTGTTTGGCTTTGACGCCATCCTGGAAAGAAACATCAGCTGTGCTGCTTCCATCAACACCCTTGTTTATAGATGCTAGAGATTGGCCTGTGTGGTCCTGTTTCTCTGACCATGACTGAGGGGATGTGCTCTCTTCGTCATCTGCATGGGAGCTGGCTCGGAGCTCGTCTGCCTGGCAAGAATCTCTGACCCAACCAAATAGGCAGAAGCTATAACTATTATAGTGATTAATACATAAATCTAATATATTTTTATATTTATTTCTCATCTTATGGTTTTTTTTTGGTCAGTACATCCACTAAAATTACCTGTGAGACAACTTTCCAAAACCGGCAAACTGCTTGTTTTTGCAGCCAAATGTTACACATGTGGGCATTTTTACTGTGCGTCTCCATGGGAGTAGCAGCATGGCGGACGGTGGCTTCACTTTTTTCAAACAATCAGCAATCCAGTGAATAAATAGAGATCAGTGAGTGTAACCAATAACTAGAGCCCCCTTGTGTTGAAACTGAAAACTGTTTTTGGACTCAACAATTATTCTTTTCTCATTATTAGTTTTAACTTCAGACTTTAAATAGAGACCATTTTTGCTTCTTTTCTTAAACATAAACACTGACCTTGACTGATCTTAATTAAACCTCTAGAGTCTAATGTTTTGTTCTGCCTTCCTTGAATTATGAATTTTACTGTGGTTACTGAGAAAAGGGGATGAGAACAGTTCCTGAGAACTGTCAATAGCTCAGCTTTTATTAGGTTTTAAAAGGTTTTATTTATGATGTGTTTAATTATATCTGGGTGTCCCCAGTTAAAAAACAAAACAAAAAAAACAGATGACCCCAAAAATATTACCTAAGTTACTTAATGATGGTAATTAGAATTTCTTGGGAATCATCCAGAGGGGACTGGGCATTAACCAATAATGATCTTACATTTTTGAGATGATTACAAAACATAATCAGATCATAAATATTCTGAAGTTACAGTAAAAAAGACACTAAAGTAATAGAAGACAGACACGGCAACTGTTTTAACATGTTATATTTTAATTTCTGCAGAGACAAAAATGACAAGCAATTTATTTACACAAACCTGTACAAAAGCAAATTAAATTATGCAAAATATCTCATAAATAGAAGTGGACTTGCGTTCAATACACTTTTGCCATGTTCAGCTAAGCTGCGTGCATAGTGACTCATATTAAACGATGATAAATTTGTTCCTCAAATTTCTCTATATCAACATCCATGTCGCAGGACAAATAGTAATGGGTAATATTACAAATCTCATTACACGCTGTGAATGTTTTTTTTAAACAGAGACGAGAGCACCCGCTGAACGCACACCTCAGGCAGACGAGCTTCATGCTTCGTGTGAAATGTGAAAGAATCTCAACACCTGCTCTTATCTTGGGTTCGATATCCGTTGCCTCAGTGTATCAAACCAAAAAGAGAAACACTGAACCTATCATTTCTCAGAAAAGATGTAGAGTAGATTGTTTTTGATGTTTTTGCCCATGTATAGCAATCTTCCTTTCATGTATTTTCGTTTACACCCTGTCAGAAGCTCTGTTTTCATTTTATCTGATGTTGAAATATAAAAAAACTATAAAAAATTACAACATCATAGCATATCCTCCAGCAAAATCATATGTAGGACAAGTATTCATCACCATCATCTACAGATATGCAAGCTCTGTCAACCTGTATGTTTTATTCCACACAACATATCCTGAGGTATGCATTCTGGCAGGCCTCTCCTATTCCCTTCTCCCTATCTTTTCCTTCTAGTAAACCATCGTATTAGCATTTTTATCCCCTCGACTTTTGAGCAATCAAATGTACTTCTGAATTTTCATTCCCTTACCAACTTTCTCTACCTTGTAGATTCGGCTCTAGAGCTTTTGTTTCATGCACAAAGTAGGTTACTTGACCTCTGCTGTCACACATGTACATGAGCGGAACACGACAACAAAAAATTCAATAGATCTTTTCCACCAGCAAGCAACATTGCACCTGTACCTGTATTTATTTTGTAATAAACTAAGGATGCACTAAGGAATGGGTGTTTCAACAATATAACTGATTCAGTGTGAAGAACAGCCTTTTAAATTATTAAACCTTAAAAGCTCACTGTTATTTGACAAGTCATCCTTTAAAAAAAAAAAACAAACAGAAACAAAAATCTTTGACATCATGGGATTTCATCAAAGATATGCAGATGACTTTCAGTGCTTAAATGCCAACCCCATCTCCTTGTCAGTGTGATTATTTATGCACCATTCCAAACCAACATTTAATCATACCAATTGGTATAAAAGGCACAATTGCATATTTGCATTCACTCAAATTTTGTTTTTGTTTTTTTTGTTTTGTTATTTTTGTTTGTTTTTCCCCCTTTTTTTCAGAAGCACTCGCAATATACAAAGTGGCACCAGATAAAGAAGGAAAAGAAAAAGTGAAACACAGTACATCGTCGTAATCTTTTGCACAATTCTATCTGCAACTGTGTGACTTATTATTTAACGGATTAAAACAATAAGATACATGACAAATGGTCTACTCTAATGGTATACAGCCGTTTTATATATATATATATATATATATAAAAAAATAATAATTTGTGACATGATATAATTGTAGAATTTGGTCATGGGTGGAAGAAAAAAAAACAGATCAGTCGTAATTGGTGTACAAAGTCGCATTACATGGGTAAAATGCAAGCAACAAGATGGGCTTCTGTTTACAAGAGAAACATTTTTTTTATTTTGTTCATTTTATTTTGCATTTTTTTTGTTGTTTTTTTTTTTACTTCCTTTAAGTGTAAGTTGCCAGTAAACGTGCAGTAAAAAGTAAATATTCATGTATACAGTTGATAAGTATTAGGAGCACTTTCTTTCAAACGACGAGTAGTACTTACAGACTATAGATTGCCAGAGCTGGTTTTCAGAAAGAACTGTAAAAACACCTCTGGTTGCACCAAAGGGGGGTTTTGCTTGAATACAAAAAAACAAAACAATGCTTTCATTGCATCTCTTTTTTAATTACAGTAAGTATTGTGCCTCTGTAGCTGCAAAAAAAAAAAAAATAGAAAAGAAAAACAACAGGGAGGCACAAAATCTCAACGACATTTGTAGAAATAGTAGGGTTATGATTGTATGGGTTGTTAAGTTGAGACATCACAATCTTATCGCTCATTCCTTCACAAAACAAGTAATGCATACTTAAAGCAAAGTTCTCAGAGAAAGCTTTTTCATTTGCGGGTAATCGTCCTGTTTGTGAATTTTTGGTTTGACTTCAACTGCAAAATTTCTCCAAACATATTTAAAACTTGCTTTTGTTTTGTTTGATTGTTCCGCTAACTGAGCCAATTTTACATTCAGTGTAAAATAAAGCAACAGCTACAAGCGCTTAAAGGATTTCAATGTATGGGCGTTGTGTAATCTTGAAGGCTTTTTAGCGAAGAGTGAAAAACAAGGTATCTGCCACGCTTACTTCATGATATTTATTGCTGTCCTAACACACACACACGCACACACACACACACACACAAATGAAAGTAAGACATTTAATTTCTGTTAACTTTTCCAGTTCCAACTCAACCATATATTCTCAACTCTCAACAGCTACAGACTTCAAATGCATATCAAGAATTTAAATATCTTGCCAAAACTATGTGCTAAACCCAACTTGGAACCAATAAACACAGTTAAACTCACCAGTTTGTATAATCTTCTTACTAAGGTGATCTGATAATAAACCATGCTTTCAAGGGAATGTGATTGTAGACATAAAGTATCTTGCATCATTAAGGATGGGATTTGTCCCAAACTTCGGAATCAAAAGATAAAACAGCAGGAGACTGTGTAAAGGTAGCAGGGCAGAAGTTGAGGGACGGAGCTGCTGGCTCTGTTGCTATCCTCGAATGCTTATTTACAATGAGTGACACTTGCGTAAGTTGTTCACGGGTTTGTGTCAATCATTACAAGTTCATCATTTGTCTCAGTGGAGTTTTAGTCCAGCCAGGAGTGTCCATTGTGTTCTTACACAAGAGTATCAGTGTTGTGAAGATGATGGAGTTCTTTTTAAAGCTTAGTCTTTCCAGTTCCTTATATGACCCAATTTCAGCCAGGTGTTGATTTGCAAGTCAGTTGCACTCTAAAGATGAATGCCTCTACAGCCAGTATGGTTACAGTATACAGTTGTTTTGTGTAGCCAAAGGGCATCTTGGCCAGACTGTTATGAATTATAAAAAAAAAGGCTAAATCAAGACAGACTCCAAAGTCAAAACGTTCTAAGTACTTTTTACTTCCAGAAAACAAAAGACAAGGGGAAGAAAGAAATTGGCGTATTTGTACAGTGTTCTGTTTAAAAACAGTAGTTCCTTCTGTCGGGAATACTGGAGTAGTCATGCGTGTGCTGTATGTCTAAAATGAGTTTATTAGCTTTACAGATGGACTATCAGGCAGCAGACTGTCTCCAAACAGGGAGACTCACCATTAGGTTCTCCTCCTCTTCTCTGCCAGGTCATCATCATAATTAGCACTTTTAAAAGAAAAAAAAAAGTTCTGTCTATTCAGAGGTTTTGTTAAGGAGTAGCTTTAATGTCTTTGGAGAGGTTTAGTCGAAGTTTGGGTGGCTGACAAAAAAAAACTTCTAAAACAGCAATCAGTACGGGTAAGAAACTATCCTTCTCAATACATTATGATGCCATTGGTGTTGTGGGAAAGCTCCGAGCTTACAGGTACACCTCCCGTCGTGTCAGAGTTCCACAGGACGTGGGCTTGTACTCTCCAGTTGGTGCGAGGGGGATCTCCTCGGTAGGGTGGCCCAGCATCTCCTCGCCACCTCCTGGCGAGCCATAGGACGGAGAGCCAAAGGCCTCATAAGAAGAAGAGGAGGAGGCCATCTTCTTGTTTAGCAGGTTTCGGTTGCGGTCTCCCATCATGTGCGTGGCTGCTGGATCTCCGTTGGCCATGGCAGCCATGGCGAGGGTCTCTTGGCTACCTGGCTGCTCCACACTCCCGCTGCTGCTGCTGCTGCTCCCGCTGCTACCATTGCCGGTCATGAAAGTGGAAAGCTTTGGTTGTTGTTGGGGGTTGGTGGTTGACTTAGACGGCCGTCGCTCGGGCGACGTGCGCACAGGCATCCAGCAGGAGTCCGAGTGGCCGTACTCGTTGCACTCCCGGGTGCACTTGCCAGTCATGGCTACGTCAGGCAAGGGCCGGGAGTCTAAAGGAAGACAAACAGAAGAAAAGTTTTTATGAGCACAATGTATATAAACAATGTTAACCAATTTATATTATGATCTTACTTTACTCTACTGTTGTGGCATATGTAATTAGTTACATATTTTATATAACTAATTTTGTGTGTTTTTTCTCCCCTAATGAGGTCTTTATCACATCTAAATGTTTATAAGTAGGGCAAAAAAGAAGATAATACTAGTCATAATGGTTAAGCACACATGTTTACTGCTGTCTTAATACTACTTAATAAAGCACAGCTCTCACAAACAAAACTGCATTTACTTTCATGCAGAACCCATACCCCATGATAGCAAGAGTAATAAAACAAAAACAACAATGAATAGAAGACGCTACTAGCTACAACAAAAGCCTTAAACTAAAATAAATTAGTAAACAAAAGAAACAAAAAACTGTGACATGAATCAGAGTTGAAATAATGCCATGCTTTAAAACACATTTGTGCTCAAAAGGGAAGGGATTGGGGCACAGTGGTGGAAAGAAGGAGGAGAGGTCAGTTGGCGTTTTCAACTTGTCATCATATAAGATTTAAGATCCACCAGGAATGCTCACTTTGTGCCAGATGGTAACACAACCAACACCCTGTTTTGCTCTTTTCCAAATGATTCTTTTTGGCTGATTGACAAACGACAATCACGCTCTCATCTAAGTAGCTTAATAGCTTTAAGAGGCTCAAGCGCTCATATATCCTCTTAAATCCACTATTAGGTTGCCTTTACCGATTACCTATCCTAGTGCTAGTCTTAGATTAGCAACGTCCTCTGCATTACTGCAGAAAGTAAATTATGTGCTTATGATGCTTTGCCAGCACAACCCGCTAGCCTCTCTCTCAGATCATGGAATGTGAGATAAATATTTCAAGCTGATAAGGGTGCAGATAGTTTCGACCATTCGTTTAATAAAAAAAAGGAAGAAACAAGGTAGTCTTTCCCACAGCCTCAATCCTTTAAAATTAGACATAGCTGGAGGAGTTAGGGGGAGTGCTGCGATGCCATGTGCTGATGATCTTATGATGCAAACTATGGAAAAATATAATCAAGCAAAAGCGAGGATCAGTACAAACCAAATCGAGCATGCCTTGGCTCAAAAGACAAAACAAACAAACAAAAAACAAAAGAAAGGGTTTGGACCATAGCTTACTTTTAATGATCTTTATCTCCTGCAAAAGAAACAAATATAAATCAATTTTATTTTATTTTTTTTTCTGGAATATGAAATGGGCAGAAAAGATTTGTTGATCACATCATTGAATTCAAAAAAATTAAAGAACACATGAGGACTATGGACATAAAACAGCCAAGACAAGAACAGTAAAGTAAGAGAAGACAGGAAAAGGGAAAGGAAATCCAGCTAGGTTCATTCACACTAAGTATTTAAGTATTACTAGATCAAATGTAAATGTTATGTCAAGAGTGCCATTCTTTTTTCCCCTGCTACTTTGAATCTTTGCTTACTATTAGAACACTATGGCCACTAATTACTGAAACACTTTTTTGGCTGATTAGCTTATTCAAAACCTAAAATATAGATATATATGAAAAGGGAGGCAAGAAGAAAACAAACAAAATATGACTGCAGTGACAATTAATATGGCAGCTGATGTGATGAGAATGACAAGTGTGGCTTTGAATCACAGCATGCCTCTCCCGCCTTTTTCTCTCCGCTTTAGCTTGACAAGTCAGGCCGTCAACAAGATAGCAAGTGGATAGCAAGTACACACTGCCTTGCCCCCCCTCCTTTTTTATGTTTTTTAACTTCAGCTATTGAGCCGTCAGGCTGCTCGCAATGCACAGAATCTCTCTTGGGGGCCATATATGCCCTGCTCCTGAAACTCTAATAATTTTGCACACCTCTAATCGTATTCAGACAAAGAAGGAAGCATGCCTAGACAAGCAACCTTTAGCACCCCATCTCTGCTTCTTTCCACAGTTATACTCATAGGTAAGGTAGCTAGCTCTCTGCATGTTGTTCACTCTGATAGAAAAGTGATTTCCAAGTGATTTCCTACTGACTCAGCAGGCCTGCAAAATTGAGGAGATTCCCCACTGGGTAAATGAATTGGCCAGCTATTTGAAACATAAAAAGTCATATTTTTTCTCTCTCTCTCTCTTCATGTTTTCCACTGTTCTTTCCATCTAAGTTCAGATCATTATTGTTGACACTTGACTTTGCTAGAGCATGATATTGCATGCACCTATTCTAAGTAGTGTTAGTATAATTAAACATCTCCAGCTCCTATAAGATTTTTCAGACAATTATAGACAATATCATAGATACAGCAGATCATTCTCCACATCTTATTCTACTGTACATCTAGTGTCGTTTGAACTGTTCTTTGCATGTTTTGGTTCATTAGATGTTCCCACCTGTATTGACTAATGACAGCATTAGACTTATTACTTGAATTTGTTCTGAAAAATAATTCCCAATAAAGAATTTCTATCTTATTTTGTTTAAAACAGATTTCAAACAGATTTCTATTTTAAGAAAAACTATTTAAAATAAAAGAAAATCATATAGTTAATCCCACTTGTAATATCACTACCTGTTTGTGATGAGAAGTGTTTCAAAAATTTGGATCAGAATGTAATAAACAAACAAGCAAAATTTGTATTATTATTATTAATATTATTATTCTCAGTTATTTTTTCATACATGTTATTTTTCAAGAGAAGTAATGGGACATTTTAGGTTTAGAGAAAAAAAACTACAGGTTATAAAAATCTCACAATTTAGATTTCTAATCTATCTAATCTGATTTTGATCACAAAAAAACATATTTAATATATAGTTTTTATTTTATTTAACAAAAAGATCAGATAACACTTTTAACTTGACTATCGATGACAAACTATGAAAGCAAAAATACAAATGGAGAGGTTTATCTGCTGTAACTAAGATAGTAACTTCACCAGGTTTTGTAGGAGGACTAGCATTTTTAAATAAGGAACTAGCTGCCTCTAGAAGGCTAAATATGGTTAGCACTTTAAATCTAAAAGTAAAAAAGAAATATTTAAAATGCAATCAACTGACAGAAGCCAACTGATATCTTAAAAGAAAAATGTATACATTGGTATACATTTATGCATTAACACAAGACCTTACAGCACCCAATTCTAAAATCAATACAGAAGGGAATGTCTTCAAGAAAAGCCCCCAGAGCATCCTTAGCACAATATTTGGCTTTTGTTGTATTCATAAAGGTCTTTACAAGTCCACTCAAACTAGGTACAATACAAGTGGGTCAGTCCACCAGGGTTAGCCTAGCAATAATGCTGAAAGCAAAACATAACAGGCCTCTCCTTCCTAGGTTACATTCCCAATAATTTGTCTGTATTTTTAGGAAGACCATGGCTTCAAAAAAAGTGAAAGGGTTGGTAGAACACTATTATTCTCCTCATCCCTGGAAGCACATCTCTTTTAAAGGCAAATAACAGGCCACTTACATTAGGACACACAGAGAGGGGGAGAAATTATGATTTGAAAATCAAAAACACTGCTACAGTGGTTGAGTGGTGTTCTCTTTCCATTTAACAATTTTAGGACAACTATAGAAAAGAGACATTGTGTAGGAAAGGCTGAAAAAAGTAGGCCAGTGTCTGCATTGTTTTCCCTTAGCTAGCTTATTCAGGTAGTCCACCATCAGCTGACAAGTTTACCAATGGTACCTTGGCCAGTAAAAGAAATAATCATAAAAAATAAATGAATAAATGAAAACCTCTTCCTGGGTAGAAATACATCTTAAAGTCAAGTTTACAATATCTGCAAAGATGGTGCAGTGCTTTAGAGAAATAAACATATAGGATTAGGCTGTTATTGCTCCGAGGCATATACTAGATGCTTATGTCTGTTTTTGTTTGAACATTGCTGAGCAGTTACAGTTCATTGTGTCTGTTTGTTTCACAGACGTGAGATGCATGTTTTTTTCACTGCCACGTGTCAGCAAGTTCATCTGCCAGTCTGCATCTAATCTCCATCACCAGCGGTCTAATTTCTTAACCGCTTATTTTTCAATCCGTGAACGTTCTCACTTCGTGCCAGCAATTTCAACCCAAAAACCTAGGGAATATACATTACAGACAGGAGAGATTAGGAGTGGAATAAAAAAGAAGGTGAAAAAAACAGGAGAGCAAGCAGATAACGGAATGGAGATGATTTGTCAGCATGTGTCTTTATGTGTTTGCCTCTATTGCATTTCTCTTAAAGACACCACTCTCAACTGGGCAGCAAATTGGGGTCAGAGCAAAAAGAAGAACGTTGAGGACATAACTGATTTGGAAAAAAAGGGGGTTGCAAAGGGAAAGTATAAAAGAGACACCAGAAAGAAGACTGTGCGTGTGTGGTGAGTAGAACAGGGTCAGGAAAGAAACAGAAGACTGAGTAAAGTAGACAACATGGCTGCCTGTAGGCCGTCATTGGCCACATTGCCTTAAAGAGACCAGCGAAAAGTAGAGAAGAGGGGGAAGAAAATGTGACACTACAAACATAAGAAAAACAGGATGAAAAAATGTCATAAGGTTAGTGATAAATAGAACTGATAAAAGACAAGGTCCTCTGTTTTAAAACACAATATTGAGAGCATGTTCTCCTAGACGTTCACATATTAACATCATAGAACTGAAGTCCTTAATTTAGCCTGTTGACAACTGAATTATGAGTCAAACAGAGAGTTCCTGTATGCAGCCAGATGCAAGGCGCCGCTCACTTCTCCACAAACTCAATCTAATAAGCTTCTATCATATTAGCTATATTAGGAAGGCTAAAGAAAACACTTTAACCTCCAAATTCCATTTACACCCATCCGCATGATTTCAATTTGGAACCATAATGGAGCACAGTCTTGATGGAAATGAAAAAAAAAAAAGTAATTTGTAAACCTGGAAGAAGATACATGTGATATTCCTTTATGAAAGTAGCCAGTGAACTAGATACTGCAAACTAATTCTGTCCAAGATATATCTCCAAATCAGATTTGAAGCATATGTTCTAACTTCTTTAAGTATAAAATCCAATTTTGTGATAAAAATAAAAGTTACGTTATAGAACAAAAATATACTAACTCGTATAATAAAACTCATAGTTATAAAAGCTAAAAATAAATATGTTCAGCTGGAAAAAGAAGCAACAAAACATGAAGCAGTGTCTTACGTAAAGTATATTTACTTAGATATCCAATGATAGAGTATCATATTGAAAGATAAAATTTCACTGAGTTATGAATTGCGTAAATATGCTAAAACACAGGGTCAATTTGGCATATAATCACTTTAAACCCTATATTTAAATGTATATAGCATTGATCTAAGGCACGGAATACAGCTTTTATTAATAGAAGTCATAGAAAAAACAAGTATTTTATTTATTTTTTTTGTCCATTACACTCTTTAGGTAACGTAGCTTTAGAGCAAGAAATTGAACAACTGAAAAACAACAGCAACAGTATTTTGTGGGAAATAGCTTTTTTTTCCTTTCTAAATTTTACCAGATTAAAAGTAATATGTACCTGGAACTTCAAAAGAAGGACTAAGAAAAACACAAAATATCAGAACAATAATAGTTTTCAGGCTAGCACAAGTCGCAAGTCTCCCATGGTCTATTTCTTTGTAATACATTTTACTCTTTTCACTTAATTACAAACTTCTGTGATAATATGTCTGTCCAATGCAGGTAAGGGAACTATTACTCAATAACTTCACGGAAGAAAACTTTAACACATCCAATCTATTCCTGTAACAACAAGCTATATAAAAACTTGATAGTAACTAGCCACGAGTTTAGGTCTGAAAGCATGTCTTCCCATCCTGACTTTACAAGAACCCCTGTGGCTATGCATCACAACTAAAATGTCCAGAACATCCGACAGCTGATATGCGGGCTAAAGCTTTGCATTGGTAAATATGACTGTAGGTGATTGTGGTGGAATTTAAAAGAAGGAAGAGGATAAAAAACTTGCAAAGCAGGGAAAATAAAGGCAAGGGAGGAAGTGTTTCCTGGGAGAAAGGAGCAGCCAGAAACAGAATAGGTGCTAAATTATTAACACAGTGATGGTGGTTTCAGACAGAACAATATCTACAGGAAAAGGCGATATTTGTCTTTCTCAAGCTGAGATGTTTGGCAGACAATTAAGGAAGGATGGAATAGATGCACTGATAGTGTGGCTGGGTGGATTGGGGGTTTTGAACAAAAGCAGAGCACTAAGGAGCAATGACCTTTGAAAACAGAGCGCCCTGCTAGGAAAAGCATTTATTGATAGCATTAACATCAGCAGCAGGAGATTTTATCAGTCGCACAGAGGAAAAATTCTAACCCCTATTTCTCAAAGTTCAAATGTCGTAAATAGAAGGGCATTTAGATTATACGAGCATGTCCAAGCCAATTTTCTTTATCTCCTAATTGTAGATCTTAAGATAATCATTTGTCTTTTATGCAAATCATGCTCTGTTCATGAGCCTACTTGACCTACATTTACACTTCTTCAATATATCTTCCCATGCTACAATCACTTCTTTCCTTTTTTTTTTCTCGAGCAATGCGTCTTATGGGCCAGCTGGCAGGATGCTGTTGAGTGTGGCAGCAGTTGATCTATTCCCTGCCTCCTGAGCTTCTTGAAGTATTTACTACCTGGCAAACGCAGCTAAGTGAATAATCTGGAACCCCCCCACCTCGCCTTGAGAGGCACAAGATGGGTGTGGTGGGAAAACTGAGAGGAAAAGCGGTGCAAGAAAAACGATACAGAGCCCTGATAAAATCTTGTGTTGACCACCTCTTTTTACCTGACTTTCTGGGATGTGAGCAGATTAAGCATATAAATGAGGCCTTCACAGCTTTGTGGGCTATATTCAGACAGACTGGGTTATGACATCATTTCCATTTCCCCCTTTTTTCCCTTGGCCTCTGGGCCATACGCTAACAAGCACTGCAATGACACTGCAAGAAGGCATTATGGATATGATATGGCTGCTTTTCCCTTTCAGCAGGGACAGTACTCTTTCTGCCATAATGAATGTACTGTGGTCTGCTCCTGAGGTAATTAATTGAGAAGGAATTAACTAGCATAATTTCATTCTGGTGACAATCTCTCAGCCAATTATCAAATCGAGCTTGCACTCTCCGTACCCTCCGAACATGTCCTCGGACTCTGGGGGTCTCTACTTCTCCTTGCTCAATTCGAACAATGAGCCACTGAAGCAGACCTCATAAATAGAGTGGCCCTGCATGTCATGCTCTGTGTTCATTCTTCTTGCGTGCAGACGTTCAACTGCAGACGACGTCCGTTATATACAGCGCTTTTTAAAAGCATTTATACCTCTTTCTCGTATTGTCGTCTTATAGCGACAACCTTGAGAATGGTTTATATCAGCGATGAACCCAAAACGGTTCATAAAATAATATTTTTTTTTTTTCAGGTTTTCTGCATTAAAAATACATCTTTTGAAGTTTGTGGTGCATTTCTACTCAGTGACAGCCTATTTTGTTTGCAAGACTACTCTCTGCAATAATTAGTAATTAGCTCCATCCATTATTAACTTCTTCACAATATGAAGTCATTACTATAGTTTTTCATACCTTTATACCACAAAAGCATTTTTCTATATAAACCACAATGTTCTATTTTGGTCTCAGATGACCAGAACACTTATATGAATGAAATGTCTTAATGTTTATTACGAGGAATAAAAAAATCACAGAGAAATAAATGTACAAAACTGGGTTTGCTGTGCTCCTTTGTTATTAGGTTTAACAACCTAACAACTACTTAATTCTTCTACAGATACCCATTTAGACTTAAAGTGGACAGTGCATGGGGCACATCAAGCAAGGCTAAACTTGTAACTGATTTAAACTGCTTGGCAGGAAGGACTCTTCACGTCAAACTGTTTTGATGATACAAAGGCATGCTCTGAGTGATATTCTGTTTAGATGTTCTAGAGCAGGGGTCCCCAACCTCTTTAAGACCGAGGGCTACTTCATGGGTACTGAGTCATAGGAAGAGCTAAAACTACTGACCTATGAACTGGCGGGATTGGCGTTAAAAAATTTTATCGGTCGGTAGGAAGGAAGGAAGGAAGGAAGGAAGGAAGGAAGGAAGGAAGGAAGGAAGGAAGGAAGGAAGGAAGGAAGGAAGGAAGGAAGGAAGGAAGGAAGGAAGGAAGGAAGGAAGGAAGGATCAGTCATCCACCTAAACTTCATACATAATAAACATATATTTATTTTTTCTTTTAACTCCTATTTTCCTTTATGATATTGTCATTTTTAAATTTCTATAAATACTTTAACACTCAGTATTATTAAAATGATGAAATGCTCTATTAAAATGAGGAAATGCTCTATAAATTATAAAATAAAGAAGGGCAACAGAATAAAATAAACATTTTAATCTCAGTCCTCTGGTGAGTTGTGGTGTTTTCAGATGCTGTGGGCACCCCATGAGGCCCCTGAGGGGCACCTTGCAGCCCGCGGGCACCTTGTTGGTGACGCCTGCTCTAGATTCTGTCAGATTTAAAAAACTTTTTGAATATTGTTTTATTTAACCCACAATATTAAAGCTTTAATCTTTTCCACAGTTGTATACTTGGGACACATGATTCTCTGGTCTTTATTATACATTTTTTTAAACTGTATTTTAAAAAAAGATCCAGAACTTCACAGAACAGGTGGATTAAATTAAGATTAAATTTTGTTCAAATTATATTTGCTCATTGTGTAGTTTTGAAGGAAGTAGGACCTACTAAGTAGGTACTGCTAGATTTTATTTATAGATATTGCAGCAAACTGTATTTTACAAATGTTAATTACTGAGAAAAAAAAAATTGTAAGAATTCTCCCCCACCTCACAATTATCCCATACTTTGTGCAAATCTATCACAAAAAAACAAACAAAAAAAAACATTTTATTTTTGGTTGATACATTACACTTACACATACAGCATTAGTGAGAAAAATCAACTTTTGAGGTCTTTTTTTTTATTTATGTGTTTGTATATAGACATATGAACACGGACGAAAGAGAATGAATCCTTAGAGCTACTGTGACCTACTGTCATATATACAATGAAGGAACAGCAAGATTATTTGGAGAGCAGTAGAGCACAGTGACTCATCCAGTCCTGCTGAACAGAATGATGGGATAGGGCTGGCTTCCTGCCACACATTCCTAATGCTACTGAAACAAAAGCTCTCAAAAATACTTCTTGCATTATGTGGTGCAAGAGCAACAAAAACATTTTAAGATTTAACAATATCGCGCTCTGCGTTATTCTCTTCATCATCTCCTGTTTACATCATTGCATATGTAATTCATTTACCATTTAAAAAGAGAATTCCTTGATGGAGTAGTGTGTCACCCCTCACTCACATCCTTATGTGTGTTTTCTCCAGCGGGGTTGAGCCTTTACTCCAGAAGCGCCACAAGGATTAAAACCAGCAGCTCTGCCGTGATGCACACATCCAACGCTGCTGCTAGCTACCGATAAACAACATGGCGGTCTCTGCTCATTTTCACACACCCATTACTACACACAGCCCCCAAACACACAGACACACAAACATCCTCTCCTCTTGCTATGTGTATTGAGGACAACATGTAGACTACCATTGATTTTCCATCTTTTTCAATCCTTTCTATTCCCTAACCCTGACAATAACTCTACACCTAACCATTATCAATGCATCCATCACCTTAACCTTAAACTTAACTAAATGAACACCTTTTTCTTAATACCTAACCCATTGCAAAATAGCCTGTGAGGACGAGGATAATTTTCACACTTTAAAACAACAGTACCTCACTTTGCTGGTAAAATAAAAAATGGATCTCACTCAGATGGCTAAACAAAACACACACACACGTATAAGCAACACCAACGGCTGGTTTTTGCACTGCAGCCAATCTTACATTACGCTGGCGATGTAAAGAGCTTCCGTTGTGTGTGTCTGAGCTTTCCATTTTCAGCCACAGACACGAAGGCAAGCCCACAGTGTTAACTGATAAGGGAGTTTCCGTTGCGTGTGTCTGAGCTTGCCATTTTCAGCCGCAGACACGAAGGCAAGCCCACAGTCTTAACTGATAAGGCAGACAAGAGCAGCAAACATGTGGAATATGGTTATGCTTATGGTGCGACTGTGAGGGGTTAATTAATTTTTTTAACACTAGAAATCGCACAGATACGAGAATTTTCGTCAGCCTCCAATCCCCACAACAGTACTTATCAACTCATGAATCCCTTTTCAGATGTAAATGCCCCATTAGCGCTGTGGCTGGAGAACCATTCCACCCCCTTCAGTTTCCGTTTTAGCTCAAGTCTCTCTCTTTGAGACTGTTTTACCTGAGAGCAGGGGGAGAAAAAAAATCATATTTGTAATTAAATATAACTAGGTCTACGTCATCAGTGTCACCAACACTGCAATGATTTCAGCGGAGCCACCAGTGCAACGATCAGACGATAACTGATCTGTACAATGAAAATAGCTGCATGAGGAACGCTGTAGAGAGCAACAATATTTATACAATAATGAGCATCTGGCTTATTTATTTGGGGGGAAATATAACACATGTGATCTCTCCTCTCTCTCTTCTCTGCTGCAGCTGTGCAGACAGCATCGTGAGACTGCAGTAAAGTTGGCAATAAATTCACAGATTGGCTTTTTTTGGATTAATAACTCGTCGGTGAATTATTTATTCTAGAAAACAGACAACTCTCTGCATACAAAGCAAGGCAGACAATGAGCTTCAACCATAGTTTCCTCAAAACAAGGCTCCTATCGTGCTGGGAGAATTACATTGGACCCTATGAAGAGCTTGCTGATCCAAAAATGTGCAAGAGGAGCGAGCTCTGCAGGTTGCAAAATAATCAGAAAAAAATATTCAAAAGCGACACCAAGGAGAGGTGGATTATTATCACATGTATTGGATTCGGATATAATACATTGCTGAGGAATTTCCAAAAGCCTTAATGACAAATGGCACCTCTATGTTATTATAAGAATAAGTATACAATGAGCAATGACTACACTATAGATCACTGTACTGCCTTCAAACCTGTAGCACACATAGATAACCTCATCTGGATCATACTACAACTCTTACTTTGGGAAGATAGGCCAAACTGTATTTATGGAGATTTATTCATTGTTATTATAAGCATATAATAGCCAATAACTACACTATAGATCATTGTAGTACCACCAAACTTGTAGCACACATTGATAACCTCATCTAGTTCACACTACAACTCTTACTTTGGGAAAATGTGCTAAACTCTATATTTTCAGATTTTTCATGGTTATTATAAGAATGTAAAAGCCAATAATTACTTTTGACTTAGACAGATTTATTTTTTCATTTTGTATACACAAGTGTAAACAAAAAGACATTTTGTTTAGAACAGCTCTAGACAGTATCATATTTTAAAGTGCAGCCTTGAAAACAGTAGTAAATAAATAAAAAAAACTAGTAATATAAACATATGACTGCATATTTAGTTCTAACATTTTTTTTTCTTATTTTGGGACGATAGGCCAAACTGTATTTTTGGAGATTTATTTATTGCTATTATAGGCATATAATAGACAATAATTGCACTATAGATCATTGTAGTGCCACAAAACTTGTAGCACACATAGATAACTTTATCTAGTTCATACTACAACTCTTACTTTGGGAAAATGTGCTAAACTCTATTTTTTGAGATTTTTTCATTGTTATTACAAGCAGGCCAGGTGTGCAATCTCTGCAACAGGAACCACAGCACTGAGCGTTGTGTGCACTGCACAAAGTATACCTGTCACAAATGGAGGACTCACCTTGGGTTCGTAAAAACTGCTAAATGGGACAATTGTAGCTTCATATGTAGTGCTTTTCCTTGGGTATACAAAATGTTACTCCAATAGTGAAATCCTACTGTTTGTCATTCTCTAAGCTGAAATGCTGAATGACATGAAAAGGCGAGAACAGACAAAATACAATTATTCTCTAAGTTGTTCTTTCTTTTACATAGTGAGCTTTGCAATATAAATGAGTATGTTGATAAATGGACAATATAAATAGGCTCTGCCTTGCCTTGTTGGAAAAGCATGGTTATGAACTGTTCTCAGCTCAGGAACTAGGACCCGTATGATATCTGGTTGTTTAATAGGTTTGCTTAAATAATAGATTTAGATATGACTTATCAAGATATTCCTGCAGAAAGGTCTGATGTTGCAGGGGCAGGTAATGAAAAGTGTTTGGAGCTTGCTCTTGTTCTGATACCAGTTTGTTTTAGCCTTTATCCAGTCTCATGTAGAAGGACTGGTCACATCTGAGGTTATTGCATTACAACAAGAGCAGTTAGCAAGGTAGAGTGAATACACAAACTTAAAGAGGGGAGGGGGGCTTGCAGGAAAACTGAAATTCTCCGGAACATCTAGTGTTAAATGTTTTTTCTTACTGTTATATTGTTTACTTTTTCTCTAAAATCTTTCTCCCTCTCATTCTGACACATGCATACTATCTCTCTTATTTCCAGTCAGCCTTTAGAAAAGAAGTGTCATTGCTTCTCCTCCACTGTTACTCTTATCACACACTTCCAGGCACAGTCACACAACGGCCTGTTTTACACCATTAAATGGTTATTTGTCAAAATAAAATTTCAATTAAATCCTCCCAGAAAAAAAAAAAAAGTCAGCGATGTATGCTTTCATTGACGTATGCATAAGAGAAAACATCAAAATTGCTGGCATACTTAAAGGTTTCTCCGAGGAGAAGAGGTGATAGGTGTAGGTAGGTAGGCTCGTTATGTCATTATAATCTATGACAGGGGTCGTCAATGTTTTCCGGGTCAAGGACCCCCAAAATGATGGCGAGATGGAGAGGGGACCCCCAAATTATATATATTATATAAATTGTGTTATATCAAACTGGACCCATAGTCACTCTATTACAGATGGAGTAATGTAATGAAAGTAATTGCGCCCTGGGATTATTAAAGTATTTCTGATTTCTTGTTGATGGGACAGGTGTTATGAATGAAATGGTGCCCAGCCTGAAAGAGCTCCTGTTTGTCACTAAATGCATGCATTGATGACTGAAAGACATCTTCTGCCTCCATTTATCTGTTTACTACAGTGTGTTGAATTCATGTTAATGTGGATTTAAAGACATTTAAACTAGTGGAAAAAATTGCAGGGGGGGGGACATATAAAAAAAAGTATAATCAACCATAACTTTCACGACCCCCATGCAGTATCACCATGAACCCCCTAGGAGTTGCGGCCCCACTGTTGAAGACCTCTGGTCTATGTGGTTTAAAGGAAAAGTCTGATCATATTCAGAATTAAAACTACTGAAAGTACTTTAAATATAAAATTATTACATACTGTTCAATAAATGATAAGTGCTTTTAATTAAGAGTAATTTTCATTTGAATGTGCTTTGCTGGACACATCCATGTTTGTCAAAAAACACTACTGCCACGTACCGGTTTGTGATGTCACGGTCCGATATTTGCTGTTGAGCAAGTCCCAGTAATCTATCTGGTGTTTGTTACAATGCGCTATTATCCAAGTTATGTTGAAAACATTCTTCTTTGAAATGTTGGCTACATATTACATGTTTTTTTCTCTGGCCAGAAGTTCGATTAGAAATCCTTCCTCTTCAAGTTGGCAATCCAAGGACAAACCCGCCCGTGGAGGATCATAAAAAGGAAAGGTGAAATAACAATTTTTTTTCACTTTTACCCGATGTATTGCAACATCCAACTGCCATGCCCGTGGGCATTGTTATTTTAACTATAATTATCGTGAATTTCAATGGTGAAGTTCTCTCGAAATCTTAAATGATTGTTGTTGATTGCAGGGGTGTTTATTAGTTCCCACTGACTTTGCTTGTAAAGCGGGGAGAATGGCCCTAGGCTCACCGCACCGTGACTTACTGCCGGAAGATCTCAGGAATGAGGTGTTTCTATATTTGGGCAGAAATGGCTGTTCCCAGACTCAGGGACCATTAAGAAAATTATTACTTTTATTTTTTTACTGATTAACATTAAATTCATTAAATCACAGCGAATGTAATAGTTTTAAGTATACATAATGATCCATTGATTATTCTTGGCTGATCTGACTTCTCCTTTAAACACATA
This sequence comes from Cyprinodon tularosa, assembly GCF_016077235.1. Taxonomy (NCBI): domain Eukaryota; kingdom Metazoa; phylum Chordata; class Actinopteri; order Cyprinodontiformes; family Cyprinodontidae; genus Cyprinodon; species Cyprinodon tularosa. The sequence goes on along the minus strand of NW_024039120.1, from coordinate 221,538 downwards.
CTGTAGTAAATGCACAGACCATCATACTTGTACATTAGAACAAGGATAAGTATAGTATCATCCCACTTGTGTAAAACTGGACCAGCAAAGAGGTATTACACGTTATTACTGATGAATGGCGTAACAACTTATAGTAGCTTTAATACAAATATGAGGGGTTTTTTTTGTTTCAGTTACATACATATTTAGTACAGCAGCCAAAGCAAGTCATAGCTTTAACAAGCGATTGATCTAAGGACACTTTAAGTTTTACAATAAAAGAGATTGAGAAAGTCAATGGGACTTCCTGATTAAATTAAGGTGAAATTAAAGGGGGAAAAAAACTTCAGGGACCCGGTTTGTCTTCAAACAGAGATTTTTAAATGGAATAGAATTGCTACATATTGTTTCCATGGCAGGTACGATCAAGAGGAAGAAAGAAACCAATGAAAAATCTTTCATCTCAAGGGGTTTCTATTGCTTTTTTGATGTTGTTGTTTTTGTTTTTTTTGTATGCCTGCAACTCTTCATATAACTCAACATAGCCCCTTGAGACTTTTTAAAACCATGTTGTCTTTGGATTTGTGTTCTTTCAAAAATTTGGCGTTCCAAAGGTTCGGTGTGAAAGCGTGGAAAAAGAAACATCTCAGTCAGAGGCCCCAGTCAGCATGCAAAATGTTAAAGTCCATGATAGAACAAACACTGAGCAAGTAGAGCAATAGGCTCTTTTATAAAAATAAACAAGTATTAACTCCGCTAAAGCTCCCAATACGTGGCTAAGAGGACAATGAATCTAAACAAAGTAACGTATCTACATCCGAATGAGAGAAAAAAATAGTTGGAGTGTATTGTTATAAGTAATATATATTTATCTAAGTAAGAGTTCAGCATGAGACCAAGGATGTTACATTGTTTTTATCATCCAAGTCAAAACAAATACCAGTGAGTCGGACATTGTGAGTCATGACCTTACTTGAAAGCTAGTGGTGAAAATGTGCTGGGGGTAATTATATTGACCTGAAGAGACTGGCTTTCAGGTTGTTTTTTCAGCATGTCGGCTCATAAACAGGTAAAGTGAGCTACACTGAAGCAGAGAAGGCATATTATCAGGAGCCTGTGTTTCCCAGAGGGATTAGTTTTGCTGTGTCTCAGCAGGTTCCTGAAAACATGATGGGCTATTGTTTTCTCAGAACTGCAGGGGAAAGAGCTGAGCAAGCTGTGTTTTTTAAGGGGTAACCTGCTTTTAAGTTCTACCTTTTCATCCCTGTAAAGATAGTGTATCTTGATGTAATGGACATAGAACACACACACACATCTATCTATCTATCTATCTATCTATCTATCTATCTATCTATCTATCTATCTATCTATCTATCTATCTATCTATCTATCTATCTATCTATCTATCTATCTAATTTGGAAAAAAATAAATAAATTATAAATAAAGTTATAGATAAATGAAACACATGCCAACTAGTAGTAATGTTAAGACTATAATGTGTTTGGAAACCAAAAAGGTGATCAGAGGCATTTTAGTGAGTTCAACCAGGACAGTTTGAACACCTACAGTAAAAGAAACTGCTTCAAATGGCTACGCAGAGTACAAGCCCTGATGATAAAAGTGCTAAAAGGATGTGCCAGTCAGCAAATAGGTTCTTCAGCCCTTCTTTAATGTAACCTTGAGTCTGTCCGGGGAGCCTCGCCGCTTTAAAAGCTCCAGCTGTGTTTTGAGTGTTCAAGAATGAAAGCAAGTGGCTTCAATGGCAGCGACGCTATGGTCATCCCCTGGTTAGGGAGTCTCAAATGGGCCAATCTGCATTTTAGTCTAAGATTTTAACCATGTCTTAGCATCACTTTTATATTAAATGGAGAGCAACTCATGCTTAATGTTTGCACAGATTTTATAAGAGCTCAGGAAAAGTCAAGTGCCTTAAACACTCTTCAGTCACTAATGCTTTGACCAAAGCTCAGTGAGATATAGCCTGATAACGCCTAGGTGTGCCGGATTATAAACTCTCTTGCAGATAGCCCAGTTTGTTCTCTTCTGGAGTGACATATAGGATTTGCTGCTGCAGAGAGGCATTTAGCCGTCCTCCTTTTTACTCAGTCTATGAGTAACTCAAACTCAGCGGTTGTTCACCCTAACACCAGAATGTTGTTGACAATTCCACCATTATGGGACGCCTTAGCATTGAGGAGGAGGTGTGTATGAGTCTGGTGCAAAGGGTACCATCTGTACACGAGAGTTAAAAAGGTATAAGCTTACAATGAGCAGTACCAACAAATACCACAAAAAGATGTCTTCTAGTTTTCAATGCTTAACCTGGTGGATCATAAACACTAACCATTTTAGTATTTTCTTTCTCATCGGCATACAAATAAGTTCCTATGAAGACACCTCTTTATCCTAGGACCTCACACGTGGCTCAACACTCTGTTGGTGTCTGCTTACACATGACCATCTGGCAGGATAGTCTCAGAGGAGCAGGGTCTAAACACTTTCCATTGCATCACACATGTTTGTTAAATTAATGATCATCTTCATTTATGAATGGTTACTACTACTTTGGTAGTCCCATCACGTCAAAAGGCTATAAAGGTCCAATTTGATAGAAAAACCTGCAAAATAATAAGTAATTCTATACTAACCAACACACTTTGTGTTGTATTTACTCAGTTATTGCCACCTAATGTTTTTTTCTAAAGTAATGAGGTCAACTATTTTTTTTCTGTTTACTGTCAAGAAAGCCGGAAAATGAATATATATGATTATATGTGATGAAAAAGCCATCAAAATTACAAAGTGTCTGCAACCTCTTACTCACTGCATAACATTCTACCTTAAATTTGAGACACTATACTATACTAAACTATGCTCAACTATGCTATACTATAATATTCTATAATAGACTATGCTTTGCCACACTACACTATGCTAAGCTCTTATTTTCCGTGCTAAGCTATGATATGCTATAGTATAATAATATTATATAATACACTGGAAAAAAAAATTCTTAAAATAGGTGCATTTTTTCTTAGATTGAGGAGGTAAAAGAGACATTTTGCCAATAGAACAAGACAATTTACATTTAAAATAAGAAAACACAATTGCATTTTTTATGTCAAGTGCATTTTATCTAATTATCTTATTTTTAGAGTAAAAATACTCATTCCATTGACAAACTACCTCATTTACCTACTCAGATTAAGAATAAAAAGACTTAATTTAAATAATGTATTACTCATTTTTAGATTTTTTTTTCCAGTATACTATACTATACTATACTATACTATACTATACTATACTATACTATACTATACTATACTATACTATACTATACTATACTATACTATACTATACTATACTATACTATACTATACTATATATTTGGCTGTTTTTGACTCAAAATATTCAGAATAGAGAGAAAAAAACATCTTAGCCTTTTCATCATCTTATTCTTTTCTTATTCTCCCGAAAAGCAGTTCTCTGCAGTAACAGGGTGGACCACATCTTAAACATGATGCTTGAGAGCAGCAAATGCCACAGAAAGACAACAAGGCTTGCCTCGGTCATCACTACAAAGCCCCTCTGCCATCCTTTAAGGGCCAAATTCAGATCTGAATACAAGTGGGCAGTTGAAAGCAAAGCCCCCCATTAACATTTGCATTTATGATGCAGGACGAACAAGAAAGAGGAGGTGATTTGAAGTGCAACCTGCTATGGACTGAAGTCACAATGAAGTCTTTCAAGCTGAAACGACGCCTTTTCCTTAACAGGCGAGTTTAGCAATAAGAAAAAGGAAAATACAGCAGCACAGCTGTAGCCATACACAGTGTATTATTTAAAGCACCAGGGGCCCAATTTGTCACTCTGGCGGGCTCATCACAGATGAACATCCTTTATGAAATGCACTTTTCACGCTGCCTGTCGGAGGGATCAAAGTATTAGCTCCAGTCTTGCCCGTTTCTCCCTCCTTCGTCTCTCTGCTCCGATTCCCACTGACAAAATGAGTCAATTTAAACCAAATGGATCCCCTATCAAAAGACAAGAGTGTCGAGGGGAGAAAAAGAGAGATGTGTGTGTGTCGGGGTGTATTGTGAATGGTTAAAGTTTGGGGAGGTGGACAGTAATAAGGGGATATGGACACTCAGCTTCTCTTACAACATGTAGAGATGAGAAACTATGGAAGAAAAGATGGATAAGCCATTATTATAGTTAAGCCTTTCTGGTACATCTAACAGATTGTCACATTCTGTGGGTAAAATAAGATGAAACATATGCCCTACTTTTTTGATGAAACCCTTTTTCTCTTAAGCAGAAGTTTGCAATGGCTTTTAAGAGTAAAATGTGGTCATTGTGATTACATGTCATAGGCCAACAAATAGAAGGGCAGCTTTGCCTTTTAGGATATAAACTTACCCCCTTGGTAAATCCAGGGGCTGAATAAATATTTCCCCTTTCTTCTATCTAAAACAACTTTGGCTTAAATTCAATCTGGATTTTTTTTTTTTATTCAACAAGACCATTCGAACAGATGAATTACTTTGATCATAATACTTTGAGTGTGGCTCTAGCTGTATGTTTAGGGATGCCCTGCATAAGGAAACACTCTACCAGTATCTAACACAGGTATTTAAAACTGGTGCAAGAGAGCTGTTGTCCTTCAGCTTTTAACTATATCTTTAAATATATCTAACCCTAACCCTATATCTATGTGGTACATTAGCTCATAAGCAAAGCTAATTAAAGCTTGGCTGCATAATAAAACCTGGTTCATGCTTGACCCATTGAACTATGCTTTTCTGACGACAGCTCTCTATCCCAGCCCCTGGCCTCAGGCATGCACTTAAACGGATCTTGCATGCACTGCTACATTCAGGATGAACAAGGGGAAGACATGAACTTCATTTACTTTTAGAAGAGAATGAAGAGACTAACAGAAAAGTAAAACAACAAACATAGAAAGGTAAGAGAAACATAAATGGTAGTTATAAAGTTAGAATGGACACAATGTATCTAAATGTGTTTAAGGGCAAAAGTGGTGTCTGAGAAGGAGTTTGCCCTGCAAACAGAATTTTGTCGTTCAAGCCCCGGCTCCAGCTTTCTGTGCCATTGTGTCCTTGGGCAAGACACTTCACCTGCATTGTCTACTGATGGTGGTAAGAAGGACTGGTGGCGCCAGTATACGGCAGCTTCGCTTTTGCCAGTGAGTCCCAGGGCAGCTGTGGCAACAGTGTAGCTTGCCACCTTCAGTGTGTGAGTGAATGACTAAATGAAGTGTAAAGCGCTTTGCTCAAGTCCTCTGACTTGAAGAAGCACTATATAAATACAAGCCATTGGTTACCTCCTCAGACCAACCAATGTTTTAAGTCAGAGTCCTGAACTTTGAAAATAAAAAAAATATGATAAGAAATAATGCATTCTATAGGGATTACAGCCATTTTTGTCTGGTGTGAAGCATTTCCTCTCCTTTAGCACTTGTTCAGCCTTGTGGTGCATCTGTGTAGACATGCAAACACCCCAAAGATTAACTCCAACTCAGCCTTGTGAGGGCAGTTTAGCTTGTTGATTATGGCGTGTAGGGCAAGGGACACATCTGAAAGTTGCAGAACACCCGTTCTTTAGAATTTGATTTATGACCACTGCAAAAGGTTTTCTTCAAATGAACGCCCTGTCTTTAGATCCACCCCTCTTCAGACCAGTCATCATTACCCTGTGACACTGAAAAAAAAAAAAAAAAAAAACATCCCTACACCATTATGTAGCACTAGCACTAAAATATTTCACCATGGGCACTTTGTGTTGCAAATATTTTATAAAGTATTTTAGTCCAATCTGTCCTGTCAACAAATACTGTCCCCTTTGTAGCTCCCATTACTAAGTTTCTCTGAAAGAAATCTAAAGTTTCACAGAATAACTGTATATGTACTAAGATTTTATTTTGAGCAGAGAGAGCCTAGAGTAAAATGAAGGCCCCAGTTTTCAGATAAAAAGAAAGAAAACCAGTAATAATTTTTCATTTTCTCGCATTGAGTTCCTATATTTTTTCAGTTTTGCATAAAACCCCCTATAAAAAGGTATTTAGCAGGTGTAATGTAACACGACTTAAAGAAGTTTAGGAGACAACACTTTTAAAGCCACAATAAAAAAAAGAAAAAGAAAAAAAAAACCCTTTGCTGAAGTTATATTTTGTCAAAGCTATGGGACGTTCTAACATCTTATAACAACTAAAAAATATATATTTTTAGTTTAGCCCATGCCACACTTTTTGCAGATAAACGGCTGGCAGAAATGCAGTAAATTTAGCAATGGATGGGCGTCTTCTAAATGGTCGAAACTGCAAAGCAGATGTTACATTAATTTTGCTTATTTCCATCCACAAACAACGCAAGCTTTTAGCTACACATTCAGCTTAGCTCACGAAGCTTAAAGTGTTTTTTAAAAGGGTGTCAAAAAAAGTCAGCAGATAGAATCTAAATCATCTAACCATTACACAGATGACTAAATGGTGCCTAAGGTCTTCTGTCATGGTCTAAGTATAGAGAAAAGCACATCATGTGTAAAAATAAAACAGATTAAATCTGTTTGATAAGACATCTTTAAATTTCACCTTCTCATGAGTTTTTTTTTTAGAAAACATCCCAACCTGACATTGATGAGTGACTGGGAGAACTTGTGCCAATATTTTTTACAAACACGGATTTAACCTCTAAGAGACACATGAGACTACTAAATCGATGTAGGAGACGCTCAAATGCTGCATGTTCACCCCGGTATACAGTCTCTGGCCCATTTTTCTTTTTTTTTTATATGAAGCTCAAATTCACATGAGGTTAGACGGCACATTCCATGTAACACAGCATCACTGCATCTTCCACCACATCCTTTGAAGAGCAGAAAACACGCTTCATTACTCACCCAGCTTGACAGGCCTATTTTCCTCCACCTCTGCTCCTTCTTCCCCTCAACCCCACCACCATCACTACCCATCTCCGTTTTAGCAAAGCTCTCAACCAATTGATTTTTTCCCCCCTTCTTTCCTCTTTCATTTTTTTTTCTCCTCTTTGCCCTTGATTCTAATGCTTCTGGGCTGTGGGAAATATTTATTCACATTGATCGTCAACAGAGCTGATGGGTCTTTCACGAGCGTCAGAGCTCAAACTGTTTTTGTCCCACCAATGTCTCCAAATATCAATCACCAGTAGGAGCAGTGCTTGCTGGACTGCAGATTAGGGCAATCAAGCCCCAAAGGCCAAACTCATTTTCCTACAATAGACTCCACAAAAAATATATATACCACACTGCAACTATCTGAGGAGAGTTTGTGGATCCTGCTTTGAATCTGTTGTGCTGTCAGTGGTCAAAACAATGTTTAAAGAGACAAAAGTCTTCACAAATAATTCAAGCACCCAAAGCAGATAGAGACATGTCTGTCCTGGAGCTTTCAGAATCGATTGGATTCCACACACGAAGACCCGGAGGGAACATTCTGACGATAATTCCTGAATCTGTGTGGTTTTCATTAAAAATGCAGCACCGACAGGATATTTTCTGCATCAAATTTTCATAGCATCAAGCAGTCTCGACAGCTCTGTCTAAAACACACATATACACGCACGCTTCCACAGAGATAGAGAAAGAGAGGGAGACTTTCACGTAACACTGATGAAGTTCCTAAAGCAAGCAGTTGCTCTCTAGATAGACGAGCAGTTTCAAAGTTTTTTTCACACTCATGCTTAACAAGAACAAGCTCCTAACTTATTCCAGTCAGGTTCGAATGGATTGATTCATGTTGATACAGTAGTTCACCTGCTAAATATGTTAAACTGTGTCCAAAGCTCCAATTTGCTCCTGTTATGACACTATTTACAAATCAGAGTATAATTTTGCTGGTGAAGATTCTCAGTCATCCAGTTTATAATTATTCCAAAAAAAGAAAAAAAAAACCAACAACAACAAAAAAAAAACAATCCACTGGACTTTGTTCCCAATTTTGAAGACATTTCGCTTCCCATCCAGGAAGCTTTTTTTTAATTCAAAATGTGAGGAATAGTGTTGAGTTTGAGATTATACATTTTTATAAAGTAGCCCTTTAAAAACCTTGTTTTTGTTTTGAGAACATGCAAATTGAAACGGACCAACTGGTCCACCCCTTTACCTGCTCAGTTTAAGAAAAAATGCACTCATTTTAAGAAAAAAATATCCCTATTTAGACCATACACCTAAACTAACAGACTGGAGAAGGACAATAAGAAGACAAGAGAACAGCTCCATACTGATTTAAGAGGAACTTTACAGACCTATACTTAAGGTAAATAGGACATTTTAGGAAAGATAACCCTTGTTTAAAAAAGCCATACAACATCCAATCTGAAGTTCAGCCAAAAGCCATATCGCAGCCACATCAAACATACAATGAAATCAACATTTAACTGAATGGCTTTAATAAAAACGAAGAAAATGAAACACTCCAAACAAACCATTTCAACCATGAAACATGGAGGTGGCAGTGTCATGTTTAAGGCTACTTCTCTTCAACAGGCATAAGGAAGAATCGGTGCAATATTTGGCTGTAAAATGTACTTAAAGTTCCCCAAATTGATATATTGCATACGACTAACATATCTGACCTTTTTTATTCACTTGCATGGCTGAAATAGATTTTTTGTGGCCAATAACAAACATCAAGAGAGGAGTGAGGTCTGTTGATGTTATGACATTATTCATAAATAATGTGTCAAGTTCCTGCTAAAATTCTACAGCCCTAGTTAAGGTTATGACATAATGTGTTTTAATGGGCCAGTCAAAATTCATAGAGAAATACAGTTTAAAGTCTCTGGCAAGAAAACTGGTTGAGGTATACTGGGAAAGAAGTAAAGCTTACCACAGTAGACTGTTTCAACATTCTCCCTCAGCAGTACCATTAACAAATCTTCAACATGTGATCTTTTTGTCAAAAGCCAAAATAAGTATTAATTTTTTCACATACAGAAACACAAACAACAAGATTTTGTCTGCAGTGAGACTAAAATAATCTGCTATTTCATGTGAATTGAGCAACATGTATGTACATTCAAATTCAACAACCCCCACGCGCTGAATCGTCCTCTGATATATTATACTGTAGAGTCAGCAACCTAAACACATTACTGCTAATCCTCATCCCTTTTCCAACCTTTGCTGACTCAAATACTTTTTTCCCCCCCTTTCTCCATATTCACATTCCGCTGTCACATCCCAGCTAAAAGCACATCATTCCAGCTAAATAAAACTTCCCGTCTTTAAACGATTACTGTGCACAAGGTCATATGTAAATAAACTTGCTTTGCAGCAGGGGAGGCCGTAATGGAAAGAAAAAAAAATGGATATAAATATTCCTGCTGTACTGACACATGCATTGTGCAGGTAACATAGAGCTCCGGAAGTTTCAGCTACGTGCATGGCCGGTCAAGATCCACTCTTACTTTGACCTCATTATTGCAATGGTAGTACATCCCTCCTGTGCTCTCTTGTCATGTGCAGAGACCAGAAGCAAGTACATATTTTGAGCCCCATTAAAACTGTTATCACCATGAAAAGCTTTACAAAAAGACGTTAAGGAACTTGTAAAATGATATTAGACTACTAGTACTTCAGAATTATAATTTTCTATCCAAAGAGCAAGATAGATTGCAAAGAACCATTTCTGAATAAGCCGGCAGAATTTTTTTATTCTCTCCAGCTTGTTAGCTAAAGATTAGCTTTGTCTCTGGCAAATGATAAAATAAGCAGCAAAGAATAGGATGGAATAGAAGAAAATATACCAGCACATACAAAAGGAGATACCAACTGAGATGTATTAATGTCTGAAGCCATGGAAGGACATGCTGTGCTCATAATTGATAAGTTTCTTTAAATAAAAGTAATTTGTATTTACTCCTATTTTCTCTTAAGGGCAGGATCAGAGCTTGTTGAGCTACAGTAAAGTATGCAGCAAAATTAGGATTAGGTGAAACATAATCAGAGAGAAGTGTATACGAGAGAGAAAGAGAGGAGCTGGTAATATGTTAGCAAATTTAATAAGGCTCAGCACTTCTCAATAATATCACCCCCTCACAGAGACCTCTGGGGAAAAATGAAATGTGGCAATACAGGAGGATGCCTTCCTCTGAAAAACAGGGTGTACCAAAAGCGCCCTAGAAACAAAAACTATGGTTAAAATGTAGAAAACATCCACATGTCTCTGGAACAGCTAGTGCACATTCTTATGCCGCTGGCTACACTTTCAATATTTTTTTCAGCCTCTTCTTTTACTTATGCCACACTATACTGCAGACTTCTCCCTGTTTAAGGTCACACACACTTTTGGATTATTCAGACACCTTGGATTAGAAGAGTACCTGTTGGTGTGTTTGTCTCTGAGCATGGCGATATAAAAAAATAAGGTAGGATTTGGTTTCAATTCATCATCAATAACAGGGTTTTTCAGTTGTTTTTTTTTCACATGTTGTTATTCTAAATATGCACCAGAACAGTTCTATTTCTGTGGTTCTTTGGATCATTTCACTTACCTTTTTTTTCTACGTTTAAATGTTAACCTCAAGGGAACTAACTTAAAAAAGGATGGCCAATGCAAAAATGAAAACCCACAAGAACATTGTAAAATAATGGAGGAAGGGATGTAATATGTAAAACCTAAGGCGCAGCAAATAACATTAGATTTTCTTATACCAAGCATGTCTTCCCCTTTTATTGTTTGTACATATTACCTCTAGGGATATTAAGTATACCATGCCACATAATTTTAGGTTTATGCAGTCCAGAAGGAAGCTGTAGATTAAAATATTGTTTATTAGTTTCTTTGGAGTACACACCATGTCTTCTTCATTTAATTTTAAGATATGTCCCTTTTTCCAAATTTAACAACATTAAAATGTTAATAGATGTAGAAAAACCAACGTAATGGCTGCGATCACTGAGAGGCCTTTGTTTGCAGCACTGATGAAAAGTCTAAAACCCACAACCTTTAGCTAAAGGTATTAGCATCTGCATACGGACAACCTTTTTACAGTGTATGTTATGGTCAGCACTTCTAGACTAGTTTTATTAGTTTTAATAAACAGTTAAAAATGCTTCACAGGTCTCAAACAGTGTTTTAGAAAATCTAATCAATGTAGAGCAGGGGTGCTCAAGTCCAACTACCCTGCAACTATTTGATGCACCCCATATTTTAACGCACCTGAATCAAATCAGTGGCTCGTTACCATGCCTCTGCTGAGCTGAATGAGGGGATAGATTCAGGTGTGTTGGAGATGAGATGCATCTAAAGGTTAAAGGATGATAGCTTTTGAGGACTGGACCTGAGCACCCCATACGTAGACTATTTGAGTCCAGGTGATTTTTCAAAAGGACTATAATTCTGCTTGAATGTAGACATGGAATTTATTTTAGATTGGATGGTCATCCTTAAAAACATCCACGCACAAGCTGAAAAGCTACAGTAGTAGCCATTCAACTGACACCACTTTCCTTGATGGGCCCTTTGTTGGTCCCCTACAATTCCTGTTCAAACATCATTATTTATAAAATATTCTTTCTGTTATCTATCATCTTAAGTTAAGCATTATGTCCTGGTCAGACCCTGTAATTCAGTGAAATGACGGAGTCAGAGTAAAAAAAGTATGCAAGAGGGCATCACTCCAGTAGCTAGAATCGGGGGGCTAATGTAAATCCTTACTTTATTTGTAGGTGATATTTCTACTCTGCTTTTATTTCATAACTTTCCCTGGGAAACATTTCGGAGCAACCCCCTCCTCAGGTATGTCAAACTCAATGTGGTGCTGTTGACACCAACACAACCAAGAAATCCACCTTCCTGACCTGTCATGTCCTGTCAAATGAACAGAGAGAGACAGTCTCTCGCTCTGTCGAGTCCCATGACATTTACATACCACACTGTCTGGTAGTGCTGGAATCACCCATGGGCTAGATCAGGCCTTGACTTTAGGACAGCCGCTTTTTTTCCGGTCTCCTACCCAATTCATTCCCTTGCCTCTACCTCAGTGGGACCTGTTCATGCTTGATTAAAGAAAAAACACCCAATCAAATCTTTGCGTGGCTGCCACCAAGTTGGCCTGCTGGCTTTTAGATGGAGGACACAAAGCGTAAAAAGGTAAAAGGGATATCGAAAAAAAGTAAGACAGTGAAAAAACCTTGCTCATTTCTCATCTCAACCAACCAATCATCTGAAAAACCGACGTTTAGATTCCCTCTTTAGGCACCTTTGTCTTTCTGGGCTCACCTACACTTTTGTCTTTGCTATTCAGACCTATCATAGGGTTACCTTAGTTATTTTACTTCCAACAAGGTTGACGTCTTTGCAGCCGCCTTCAACCATCCCACTAGCCCTCCCTCTTATTATCTCCCTAACGTGTACGCTATATGGCTCCCTATTGGCAAATTCATGAGATTGATCATTTTTTCACGGGTGGGTGGATTTACTAAGAGCATCCCTCTTGCACACCACAATACAAGGCACAGACAACCCTGCTGGTAAAACTCCACAGCCATATCACTTAACATGCACTGGGCTCAACTCCCAGGAGGGGGAGAGGGAGGCTATGGGAGAGCAGAAGAAAGTGAAGCTCAGTGCAGAATACTAATAAAGTTGAGCACTTGCAGAAAAAAAAAATGGGAAAAGACAAGCAGCGGTGACAAAATTTACCACTTAATTTGATTCATCTTGGATTCCTAGCCTTCTCCCATTTGCATGTGTGACTGCATGGGTCAATTTATAGGAATAGCTAAGCATATATACATGTACATGTGCGGAGTATGTGCCTAAAGGCAATGCAAAGCTAGCAAGTTACAGAGCTCCCCACTAACAGATTCATATCCCTCTGGGGGATTTTTGGGCCCTCCATTCTTGCTCATTTTTCTTGAGCAGCCATGTGAACGAGGGCTCGGTATGAACAGTTCTGCCTATATGTGTGCGGCAGTCTGGTTTGCTGATAGGAAAGAGAGCGAGGGGCTGCATTAGCATGATTAAAAAGACAGTAACAAATGGCTGCTGTCCGAGAGAAGCCATGTGACTATCACAGCAGGATATAGGCCAAGTGTATAGACACACGGTCCTGCTCACACACGAGCACATTCTAGAATGATTTGATGCTGCACTTAATGAAGAGATGGACTGGTGGGAAACAACAAAACCGAGAAAGCCGAGACGTCTGAGCACTGCTGCGTTTTACATCTGCTCTTTTTTTTCCCTATGAATTCTTTCCTTGATTGTTCCTTTTTTTTTGTGGAGTATTTTTAGGGAAGCAGGGGTATGACATAAGTGCATGCAGATGCATCAAATCTTAATGTGCACGTGGTCGCTGGTGAAGCCTCATTATCACAATTTCCTTTAGGAGAGGAATAAAGAATAGAGAGTTTCTTTTCATTCGCACAACTGCTGAATTTCAGGCAAAGGCGGGCCTCTAAAAATAGCCTCGGTGCTTCATGCACTGCAAGCCCCCTTTCCTCTCATTAATTCCAGGTAGAAAGAGTGGAAGACATATTTTCATCCCCAGTTTGGCACATTGTTTATCCAATATAGTGTATTTCTCTTAATAACTGAATTGTGAATTATTTCCCTGTGCCGGGATATTTATTGTCTGGCATTAAAATAATAACCATATTGAATGAACAAATATACTAATTTCCTTCCTGCCAATCTCTTTTCTGATTCACACACATGTGCAATAATAGCTTTCTGTCTTTTTACTCCACTAATATTAGATAAACTGCAACGAAATATTTAAAAGTATTTTTTAGATTTTAATATTTTTACATTTTCTGATTTTATCTGTCAAATAAACTTAGGGAACCATGTATCTGTCCACAGAAATTAAAACTTGATTTTAATAACTTTTACAAACTTAAAATCTAATAAGTATGTTTTTATATTTGTACCAAGTTGCCCTTTGAAATTGAGTCTTTCAAGGCAATACCCACAAGTCTTTTTGGGATATCTCTATAGCAGTTTTTTTGCATATCCTTCTTTGCAGAACTCTAATGTAACACCTAAATATGCTTTTGAACCAGGAGCTACCTACTCTGGCCCTCACCCTGCCCTGCCTGTTTTAAATTTGTCTGTTTTAGCAAACCTCACTGAAATTATCGCATGACCTCCTCGGCAGTCAGTATGAACTACAGAAAACTGAAAATCACTTTTTCATATAAGTCAGGTATGTGGACAGGGTTTAGTTGAGGATTAGAGTTCAGAACCACTGATCTAAACCATTTATTGCTGATTTGAAATGTTTGGGGCTCTTGTTACCCCAATGGAATAGAAATCCATGGGGTCTCCCCTTGTAGGTTTGAATCAGGCAACGATTGCTCCATTTTGCGGGAGTGGTTGCCTAGTGGTTAGAGAATTGCACTTTGGTCTCGGAGGTTCTGAGTTCAAGTCCCACACCCTCCCACGGACTGCAACTCTGGGTCCCTGGGCAAGACCCTTAACCCCAGACTGCTCCTGGGGGCCGTACAATTACCACCCACTGCTTGCCAAGGGGATGGGTTAAATACCGAGAGTCCATTTCGTTGCTCTGTACTTTTGACAGTATAGTGAAATAAAGTTGAATTCTATTCTATTCTATTGTTCAGGTAGAAAGTTGAGTCTTCTGTGTTTCACATCCACTCAGTTTCAAGATCCTTTATGTATCTTCCAATTATCTCTGTCCAGCAGCCAGTGGCGACTGGTGGAGTTTTCTCCACCAGTCATACAATTTATAAAAAAATTGTATGTCTTAATTGGGTGTGGGGCGGTGCCCTAGCGCCCTCTATTGGCCAGCCGCCACTGCCCGCAGCATGGTTCTTCATTCATGCATCACCATAAAGGTGATGTGCTCCAGTTGTGTCTTAGTTTGTTTTTCCTAGGATAGTATTTTGCATGTTAAGTCTGGTTGTAAGTTAATAGAGAACAGACATTAATCTAGCTTGCATCTAACATTACCAGTCTATATGTAAGCTGTCCAAAAAAACTGGAAATGTGGACTGAATAAGAAATGTAGATATATTTATGTCAAGATATTTTCCCACTTGAACAATTAATCTCTGCAGCTCTTCTAGAGTAAACATTTGCCCCTTGTCTGTTTTTCTGCGCAATGCCACCCTTGCCAGGTATGTAAGTTTAGGGGAAGGCCCAAATCTTTTAAAGTGTAGAGTTGTTTCAGTTCCATTTTCAGATGTTGATTTAAGCGTAATGGGTGCTCTGCAAGACGTCAACTACAGTCATTGTTTCAAAATCCAATCTTGTTTTAAGCATCTCATTATCTCTGGCATGTTTGCAGGGTTGCTTTATCTTAAACTGGATTTTTGACATATAGATGAATATAGATGCAAACCAGATAATTTAGATAATCTATGTTGTAAAAAATGTATCACTTAGCTTTTACTTGACAATATTGCACTGATTTGTATAGATCTGTCACATAAGATTTCAATAAAACTCCATGTGGAAAAGTTCAATGGGTGAAAGTACTTCTACTAAACATTGTATAAGCTTGTTCATGTTTGCTCTGTGGAAAGAGCATGTTTCTATCTTTGGCCATGGCAGCATTCATTAATATTAGAAGCACAGGAAGACACAGAAGGAGAAAAGATTCTGCAGTACATTAGTGGTCAGATTTATTGACGTCTTTGCGCCGCGAATGTGGCAGGTGCTCTTAAGCTACATGTGAACTTCGCAGCTTCCATTGCCTCCCCCCTTCATCTCCATCCTCCCCTCCCTGGTGGTGTGGGTTCTTGTTTTTTTTTCAGGGTAGGGAAAAAAAAACACATGCACATAATCACTGTTTACTGAAAAGGTTCATAAGATATTGCAGGATTTTTAGGAACATTCCCTGTCTTCTCAGGAGAGCGTATGCTGACTCTTATTGAAATCAAGCAGTAATTGAGGAGTCGTGCTTGGCAATGTTAATAGACAGATGCAAATATAAAACCCTTAAGGGGCTTGAATCTGCAGATGCAATCCAGCAAAAAGTATTAGCAAAAATTATTGTTTATCTCTACTATGTAAAAAATCTGAATAAATATAAATCTGTGACATAATTTCAATATTTGCAATAAAACATATATTAGATGGAAAGAAGTACCTTTCCATGATATGAATGAATTCATGATAAGTCAGTCGTGGGTTTTTTAAATAGCAACACCAAAGGTTTCATTTTTGCCCTTACCCTTGGCCACAAACATAACCTTTCCACCTAAGCTCATATGTCTCTCTGTGGCCTGAGGCAAACAGCAGCCTCCATCACTTACTGGACGAGAACCTATGTATGGAAGAACACATTATCTCAATACAGCCTAATTATATTACGGCTTAAAAGTATAAGATTAGTCTTCAGATATGTCCAGAGGAAACCGGGATACCACACGAGCGCCTGCGGTGGTGAATTAAATTGATGTGAATCCAACACAGTCCGATGAGGAAAAAAAGGAGCAGACTTTAGTCTCCGGAGATAATAACTGCAAGGCTTATTTCTTGTGGGTCAGCCTGGCCATTTCTCAGGAGGTGTAGCTATTGATATGTCAAAGCAATTTTTTCTTTCCTTATCACTAAATATCTCATGCAAGTTGATTTTCATCTCTCATACATTCCTCAGAGATAGCCAAGTCACTGTGGTACCTTGGCCAGTACCAGTACTTGCAAAAATAAAGAGAACAAATTGAAAGATAGCTGAAGAAAAAGGCAAGAACAGATAAACAAATGGGCCACAAAGCACAGAGTTTTACTACATAAATGCATATGTCAATAATAACTAACCTACTACCTGCTTCTATATTAGATTTATAATCTGCTATTTCAGCGCACTGCTTAAATAAAAGCATTTTATGTTCCCATTTAGCAAAACGAAGGAATTCATCTGCTACACTCTGAGCATATTTTGAAATTTGAATACATTCCCTAAATCTCCAAGCAATCGATCTGAGCTGAGGATATCACAAGGCAGGGAAACTCGGCAAATATTAAATACACAACAAACATATCAGCTGCTAACAGCTCAGCACGGATTAGGCCATCTTCCTGAAAGTGAGCACATATTTACTTACACAAACAAACGAGGGAGAATATTACCGAGATTTGCATTGCTGTATGCCAGCGTATAAATGAGGCTAAATGGATACACAGGATGCCTGTGTTTGTTACAGAATGGAAGGATGTCAAATTTCTAGTTAAAGATATTTGGATTTAGAGTTGTCATCAATATGAGCAAAGACAGAAAGATACTGCAGATGGAGGATAATGTTTAGATTTAGATTGCTTGAATCTAAAATATTCAAATAGAAAATGCTTTCTTCTGGTATGCTGCTTATGCTTTTCTTGGGTAATTCAACATAGAAAGTTTAATATTAACAGACACTGAGGCTTTGGCTTCTGTAAACTGCATTCATCAGATGTTGACCTAATGAAAATTCCTTTATTTGTTGATCACATCCCCTTGCAGTGCTGTCAGAAGACATTTCATAGACAAAGCAGCTGTCACTAACAACAACGGGGGAAAAAACAAACAAATGAGATAGGAACTCATGGATGTAGATGGGCATTGTTTGTTATTGATTACATTTGGCCTAAGAAACGGTGACAGGGAGTCTCCACTCATCAGGGCAGGTTATCGATCAACTGGGGAGGAGCAGTGGGAGTGAGCACAAGGGGTCAAGCGTGTAAGCCAAAAGAATTGCAATGCGGCCGAAAGGAAAGGCAAGAGGGCAGCCACACTCTCTGACACTCACAGTTAATATGCAGTCAGTTCTCCTTGGTATGAAAACTAACTGTTACAGTGGTGATTTTTATAACTCATTAACATAAAAACCTTAAAAAAAATTTACAAAAGAAGGGACTATGTTAGTATAATGTTTAAGGTTTTATGTATCAATAACAATTAAATTTGTTTCTAGTTTCTTTATATAAAGTCTAATGAAAAGCATTTCTTTTTTTACCGTTCCCTCTGTGACTGATCATTAATAAATAAAACATGTAATGTCAAACGGAGGACTGATACGTAAATATAAATTCCTTTTTTTTTTTTTTTTTTTACAATAAATCAATTGACTAGAGGTTAGAAAACATGTAGAAGGGTGTGAGAATGAAAGGACCAAAAAGCTCCTTCTTCCAGTAGCTGTAACAATATCTGCATGCAGCAAAATCAATCAATTGGAGTGCACTGCATAATTACGTAGCTGATCACTGTCGCTGTCGGTACAGCCAGATAGTTTTTTATTATCAGAATACAGCATTGCAGTGACTGAGCAGTGCTGCTAAATGCCCTTACTTTGCAGAAGACCGTGCAGAGGACACTCAGAGGAGGGTGAGACGGATGACATTCTGAACTCCTGCAAAGACTGAATCATTACAAGCACCTCCCCACTGGAAGTGTGGCGGGATCAGCAATAATTCACACAGACAGAAGGACCTGACAACAGGCGTCCACATGCGACCATGACTTCCCCTGTCTCCCCTATTTACTTTTTCATGTTTATTTATTCATCAGATGTTTAACAGTTTTCCAGTTGGATCAAATTGACACTGGTTCCAACATACACCTTTATTATATAACTTTATTATAGAGGTGCACTTAGAAAGAAAAAAAAAAACTTGGTAGATTTTCCCAGTGTTGATCCCTTTATATTTCTGAAAAGCCGCAGGATGTTAATGTGTCTTTTTCATTCTTAACAGAGAGAATCAGTTGGTGTCTGCTTAACAGGGGAGTGTTTAAAATGCCCGCTGAGTGCTCCTCTGTGTTCCCCGTCTCCCCTTGCTTCTCCTCCTTCTTTTACCTTGCCGCAGCAAATGTATATGCAGAAGACCCAGCATTCATGACAGCGTTTCGGACTGATTGAAACCGTTTGATGCACTCTATTCCTAAAACCGTTGAATAATAAGTTATTACACAACAGGTCTCTTACACCTCTCTTTCATCTGAGAAGAGGGGACGAGGCTATTTGATCTGAATGCACCGATCCTAATGCGTTTCTCCCCGTGCTGTTCAGTTTCTGTATCCTGCAGGACAGTTGAACAGTTTATCCATCATGGCCATGAGCTTTTTGGATGTGTTTACTTCGGGGCAGGTCTCTCCATGCGCCCCGCCCTTCACCCATGTAGTACTAACTCAATCCTCTTTGTTTCTTTTTTTTCACCACAGATACAAAACGAGTTGGAAATGTTTCTGGCAGCGAAACAGAATGCTTGAGACATGTTTCCTTTGAAGGCTACTGACGTGGAATGATGCTTGCTGACAGAAAGCACGCTAAATCAACTGGGACAAGCTCTTCTTTTGTCTTCAGTCTTGAAAGGAAAAGGACACTTCTTCCTGGGTGTTCCTGCACGGACTTTCAAGAAAAAGAATGTCTGACTGTCTCAACAGTGACATTGTCATGCTTTAGGTTTTCTGAGTGCTGAAGTAGAGAACATGAGCAAATCTTGGCAAAAATATTGCCAAACATCGGCAATGAAGACAAAAAAATGTCTGCCAGGTGAATAATTTAACATTTGACTTCTAAATGGAAAATTTTGTTTTTTGCCTTAATTAAAAAAAATATATTATTTCAATTAAACCTTCACACTTCTCTAAAATCACTTCCACAATAACAAACCACAAACGAAGACTAATAGCATTTGCTGAGATCAATTAGGCTGATTGGCTGAGGCTCCGTCTTGGCCCAGGGGGCTGGCAGCTGCAGACAACTTGTCCAATTAAGTGAGCACAAGAACTTGCCAATAATGGGTGAATAATGGGCCTTAAGAGAAGCATGATTCATCTCCAGTGTGCAGCGACAGGGAGGTGGTTGCTCAATGTGTGAAACCCATAGATTTCTCTTTTCAGATTCCAATAAATAACCCCCCCCCCCCATTGCTTTGACAATGGACTTAATTAAGGATTACATCGTAAAGATGTTGGCATCCTGGGTTGATACCAACAGTTATGTTCATACCAACTCTCAGAATGTGAAATGTCCAAATGTCAACACCTGCTTCCCTGTAAAGATGGAAACAGTCAGGCAGTGGGTGGTATTAAACCCTACAAAGGCTGCGATTCTTCAATTAGATCATGTTAAACTGCTAAGCTGCAGCATCTGATGAGGGTTTTTTTACTTGTGATAACATGACAAGCTTTTACTTATCATATCACAATTTAAGGGAAAAAACGACAGGTGATAATGAGCTTCTTAAACTAAGTTAAAATGGGGCTGCCACACTTTTTGTGCTTGTGTATATATGGGGAGGTTCTGCAAAAGGGGTCAAAAGCTGAAACCTTTTTTTTCCCCTCTTGTTTCCCTCATTATGTTTAGAATAATAGTCAATAAAGTAGTTGAAAAGCACTAATTTCCTCTGACATCACATCCAGTGCCGATCTCCGGCTTTCAATCTCTGTTCTTCCTTTGTGTCTTGCTCTGCCGGGTTTCTTACTGTCACATGTAAGCAGTGTAATTTAAAGACATTTTTAAAGTTAAATGTTAAATCTTTGATCACAGGCCTCGATTTGGAGATGAGAAAAAAGTGTTTCTTTTTTGTTTTTTCTTATGAGCATTATCAGTGCTTTAAAAAAAAAACGTTTTCAAACCAATAGCCTTTTAAATCATTGTGCCACATTTAAACACTTAATTTTTTATTTTTATGATATAGCAAATAAAAAGCAGTGCAAAATTATGAGATGTAACGAAAATGACAGTGTTCCATTTTTTTTTTTTTTTTTAAGTCTGATTCTGATGCCTTTCTGGACTTTGAAAAGGTTTTGTTTCAGATATTATGCTATTCAGCCTCATCGGCTTCCTATCACCTCTAATAAGCTTCCCTGTTCTTGCTGCCACCAACGCTTTCTATGGGGATTTCTTCCAACAGTCAAATTTCTTTGCCACAAATTATCTCACCTAAACTCTGGGTCCCTCACCTATTATCCAGAGTTACCATGCATCAATTATCTGCTTCATAAATTAATGCTCTTCTCACTAAACTAGTCTGCTTACACTGCAAAAACAAACTAAAATTAGTAAACAGTTCTTAAAATAAATGTATTTACCCCTAATTTGTTCAGGCAAATAAGATGATATGCCATTGGGATGAGTATTTGGAATCTAAAAGCAAGATAATTAGATACTACACACTTGGAATAAGTTTTTTTTTCTTAATTTCAATGTAAATCATCTCATTCCTTTGGGAAAGTGTCTCACTTTGCTGCTAAATTCAAGAAAGGTACATTTATTTTAGGAACAATGTATTTACTGTACTTACATTTTAATTTCATGCAGAGATAGATGGACCATATGTAGGTAGGTTTAACTTTTAAAGAGACAGGATTTTATTTAGAGGTATTGAAATAACTTGACATAATTATCTTTTAATTTCACAGCTTTCTACGCTTTAAAACTGAGCAAATTTGTTAAAGACATAGTGCACCTATAAGGCCAGGTAAAGTAGAGGATCATGTCCCGAACTTTGATCTATGCTTCTGTCTAATTTTTACTTTTTAACAATAATCACATCAAACACCAACTCAAAACAGTTGAGTCAGACATTGTTCATTTCAAGGCAGCCCTCAGCCCTACTCAAACTGATATTTCTCTCCTCTTTCCTTTCCTTATTTTCCTCTACCTCCCAGGTGTCTGTCTCTGTCCAAGCATGCACACAGCGCATTGGGGTCAGAGACAACATGGATGACATTAACACGGAATACACACTTCTGTGACCACACAACCGCTCCCCTGTGAACGCAGTCCCTCACCAATACTCTGGCTGTCAATCAGGTACATAGACTGAGAAATGTGTGTGCATTCCTTTGGCAAAAAGATTACATAAATCTGAGCTGGTACACCCCCAGACTATTTCCCTTCCTTTGATTCAGCTGTTTCTTTTCCAGTTTTTAGGAGCATTTTGTGATCCCATGTGTCTTTGAGGCAACATTTCCATCTGCCAATTGATAATGATTTCAAAGAAACATTGCCAATTTAAAACTCATGTAAAGGAGCAAAATTTTGAGGTATTAAATCTCCGGCTCTAGAGATAAATTTGGTATATCAGGCCAGCCTGTGATTTTAGTGAACATAGTGTCACCCTGTTAAAGGCTCATATCAATAACATTTGTCTTTTAAAGATTCAAAATTTTATGGAAAAGTCGATTTCATTTGAGACATCAATAAAGTACTCTCTGTTCTCTGAAATCATCATTCTATAAAAAAAATACACTTCCCTGATTTGCTACAAGACAACAACCTAACTGCTTTGGGCTCTCAACAAGAACAAAACACCTGTCATACCCCCACTGCCAAACCCTGTCTGGTAGCTCAAGCTGCTAATGATAATGACAGCAATCAAAACATTGGCACTAATGCTGTTAAAAGTGAAGATAGCGCTAATGAGGACACTACCTGGGAGGCTGTTTGCTTAAGCTGTTTTTCCTGGTTTACCCTCTGGGACCGGAGGGAAGACAGCCTTCATATCCTGTTGCATTATGCCCCCATGCCCTCTTGGCGCCCTGAAAGGCCTTCATCTGAGCTGGCTAATGGGCTAATACACTGCAATAATTACAAACGGGGGAAATGATGTAATAGCAACAGAGCCTCGTGGGGTTGGGATGTGTACTTTCCCTGGTGTAACCTCTTCCTCCTTGGTGGTTTCTAGCAGGTTTCTTATGATTTTTATTTTCTTACTGTCGTTGTTGTTTCCTTGTTGAAAAAACACAGAGGTCCACAGAAGAGGAGAAAATAATTTCCAGTTTCTTAACTAATTTAAACTTAAAATATAAAACATACGAGCCACAAAATTGTAAGAAGATGAGAAGAGTAGTGAGAAGAGAGAAGATAATCGGGGCTCCTCTTCCCTCCATAAAAGACATTTCATCCCAGAGCTGCATGTCCCACCCCATAACAATAGCAATGACCCCTCAAACCCTCACCATGGACTGTTCTCCCTGCTGCTGGGAAGATGCTTTGCAGTATTTAATGCAGATCCAGCAGATTCCGAAACAGCTTCTTCCCCACCTCGATCAGACAAGTGAACGTTGGAAAAAACTCTAAACCATGTCACAGACTCTGCACTCTGCACCAATCTGATCATATCAATGCATTTTTTGCACCATGTTATTTTTCTCCTACAATCTTTACATTTGATCACTGCTGCACTTTAAGACAATGGAAATGTCATGGGAGCTGTACAAAATTTCGCTTTCTATAGACTCCGTGTATACAAAAGGACAATACATGTTGTCAAAGTTTAAGTCAAACAGTGACGACTTTCATAATCTGTTAGGCAAACAAGAGCCCTGAGGCTTGTCCAATAGATAGTGTGTATATATATATATATATATATATATATATATATATATATACACACACACTATCTATTGGACAAGCCTCAGGGCTCTTGTCTCTTCATATATATATATATATATATATATATATATATATATATATATATATATATATATATATATATATACATATATATATATATATATACAGTATTTCTCTGTTTTTCAACAAAAAGGCTAGAGGATAGAAAGAATGGGGGTGGAGGATTATGGTGTTGTGGAACCACCTTTGTAATGCTAAATCCCATTCTAAATCTGCCAGAACTGATTGTCCATCAAAAAACATCTGCTTACAAAAACCAAGGACTGTAGGGAAGGCGAATCGGGATTTGCTATAGGGGTGTAGGGTGGACAAAAAGAGACAAAGCAACCCCAAATGGCTCAAAATACGCCGGATAAAACCAAAGCCTGTTTTGAGCAGCTTGATTGGAACAAAAACAAAATAACTAAAGGATAATGCTCTTCCTCTTATGTACTGTTTCAACTCACCACAACGGCAATGGGGGGATTAATCAGCAGAGCTAAAAGAGGAGAGGAAAAGTGTTAGAAATATGTCCTCTTGCCTCCATTTGGCTTTAAAATTTGGCAGTTGCCCTTTAAGAATGAGAATCTGGAGGGTCCAATAAGGGAGGGGACATAAGCCCAGTCCCCTGTTCAGTCATTAAAAGTGGTTTCTAGAATGGCATCCATCTGCTGCTCCCTCATTACTGCTGTGAGTGATGGTAGTAATGTTCCTAAATATGGTACTGGCGAATTGTCATTGTGACCTTTGACTTAGGAAGTGGACAGAAGCCGCCTAATGATGCCAGTATGTGGGAACAGGAGCGCTGTCCAGTTTTCTAAGTTGGATGCAATCTGGCCTGTGTAGTGGCGCACTGCATCATTAGGTTCAATCTTTTCCTTGATTAAATAGAAGTCTTGTCTTGCCTTGGTGTCCTATTCCTACTCGGGCTTGATTGTGCAGCCCCCGGTGTTTAAGGAAAAAGGAGGCTCCGAGATTTCTATGCAGGCATTGCTCATCACTAAATGTCGATCAACTTTGCATGATTATCTTCCCCCCCTACGGACCTGATTCTTCTCTGTGCTGCCTTTGACATATGGAAAACTCCAATGAGTAATAAAGCGTTGCTAAAGAGATAAGCTGTGACTCAGCGAATGGCACATTCACAGAGGATAAAAGCTTTTCTCCACGGCAGCCATTTTGATTTCACAAGCACAAGTCTAGGCTGGCATTATTTTCCTCTCAACAGAGAGAAAATCTCTACAGTGCTTACATTCTTTTTTCTCCCCCTCAGCTTTCTTCTAAACTAAGCTCTCCATCCTCTGGTCTCAATCCTTAGCTGCAGAGTGTGCTGCCATTAATTACCTGCTTGCAGAGGCTGTGCATTAGGCCTACTAGAACACAGCAGAAATAGAGCAATGCTAGAGAGTCTCTCCCTGTTTTTTGGCTTTGGTAAGTAATATCTTACAGAGCATGACACATATAAACACGCTAATACAAACAAATTAAACCTCTTCTTCATTGTCAGCTCTTCACGAAAATGGCTTATATTAACAAAAGGACATCACACACATTCATATCTTAAATGAATATGAAAAAGGAAGAACTAAACATTAGGAAAAACACTCTAGAAAGTGTGAATACTCCAGTATGAATCAGATTTACCAAGAGAGGTGTATAGCGCACCAAGGATGCGCCTACTCCCCCCATCCATCTTTAACACGTCTTTCATCATTTTTGCAATTCCTCCTCGTGTTAGTCTCTCTTCTCCTCCTCTCTACTTCTGCTTTTCTTGCTGTATCCCTAAGGCATATCCCGGAGAACCTCCCTGATCCACAGGCTGTTTGTTTGGAGTGAAGATGATAGGGAGCATGGGTACCTCTAGGCGCAAGCAAAGAGATATGTGAGGGAAAGGAAAGCAAGCAGAAGAGAATGATGATTGAGATGACGTGCATTTGGAGAGAGAGATTTATACTCACTCGTTCAATAAACTTTGGGCACTAAAGCTGCCAATCCTAATGTTTTCTTGGACCCAATAAAACATATAAAGGTGAACTACAGAGCTAGTTCACAAACTTAGTGTACGTTAACATTTTGGTATGTGGTCTACGGGTGGAACACAAAGGATATTTTGGTAACAATTAATTGTGAGGGCAGATAAAAGTGAATTAACTGATGTAGAACAAAGAAGCTATAAAATACAAACAAGTTGTTCAAGCACCCTGTTGCTACGCTGAAAAGATTTAAAACTGTTATTTTCTCCTACATTAAACTTACAGTTATTTAGATCACTATAGGTAGGATATGGCTTCACAAAATCTGAAGATTGGAAAATTGCCCTTAAATAATCAGAAATGCAGATAATTTTTTTTTTTTTTTACCTCCACTATCTGTAAGTTCTTTGTGCAATAAGTTAGAAAATAGTAAGGGAATCCAACATGGTGGACAGTGCAAGTCTACCATACTGGATTTTTGGGTTGGAATAAACTATATAACAGCCTTTCTCCCTTTAATTTAAATTTCATATGATCTTTCTCATTAGCCTTTAATTTGATTTTATTTTTAAAATATGACAACAACAAAAAAAGATTATATCCTTTAGAAATAAAGCCACTATATATCAAAACAGAGTCTATATAACGTCACAGAGTCCATCTCAAAAGTTTTCATTTTGAAAAAGTTAAAACATAAATACTTAAAGAGTGATGACATAGCACAAAACTAAGGTACCTTTCTTAGCAAAGCCATCCACAGACACAGATGTGTTCCACACAGTACAAAGGAACACTATAATCCCATAAAAAGGTGCCTTTGTGGTATATGAAGCCACTGCACAGCGGTCTACTTTACTTTGCTGGTAATTATCAGACTCTGCCAGGGAGACAAAGACATTAATGCTATGTTACAAAGTGCAGGAAAGACTAAAGACACTCGGAGGAAGAGAGCTTAAGGGAGAAAGAGCAAAGAAGGCCTATCATTTAGGGTTCATTTCGCTTTAAACACAAAAAATAAAGACAGAGAAGGAGTGAGGAAGAGAAGGATAGGAAATGAAGCCCCTCAGACAGAAAAAGACTCCCCCAAAAAACATGAGGTACACATTTTTTATTCAATTTCATTATTCCACCTTTAATCACTAGCCCAATTTAGAAGCTATTGCATGCCTTGATTAAAATGGACACTATTTAATAACCCTAGCCACCATTAAAAAAAGAAAGGAACATACCTTGAAGATGAAATAATTAAAGCAGTGGGGAGATAAGATTCATATCGCTCTTTCTAACTTACTTCCTGCAAATTGGTTAGTGAGTAGAGTGAGAGAGAGAGCAACAAAAGGAGGAGAAAAAGTAATACTGAGTACGTAGTGGAGGAGATTTGATTGAGAAGTTGTACGGTTGGAGGTTGACTGAGAGGATCCACAAGGGAGGGACATGTAGGAGGTGCTGATTTGATATTGATTTGACCATTTCAGAGACTGGAACTCATGATGTTATATAATATTGAAAAAATACTTGAAAGGATGCCCCCTCCACCCCCTTATGGTGTTTTGAAGGGTAAACAAGCCAAAGCATGCGCAATGTTTCACAGAGTTTGACTTTGCTTGCGTACAGTGGTGGGCACCCCATGGGGTGGACGCGGCTATTTAAAGCTAGGGACATACAGCAGACTTCCTCTCTACTCCCACTAAGACACAAGGGTAGAGAAGTGGGGCAGGACACTTCCACCGTCCTCCACACAAACACAGACACACACACTCCAGCAAAATGTACTCAAGCCTCATCCAAAGCTTTCATTTGTGTGTTGTTGTGTTGTTTCATTTTTTTTTTTTTTCTAAGGGCACTTTACATCTAGAAAGAACAGACTGGACATGTTCTTACCTCTGCTTAATCATACCCGTGGGCTCGAGTTTATGAGCCAAAACACGTGGGAGTTTTTGAACTTCCTGTCACTGAAATTGGAAAGGGCTTTTAACAAGAAGTTTGCATCAGGAGAGCCTAGCATCAATATATATATTTTTCCTTATATAAAAAAAAACATGTCGACATGAGAGAGACAGGTCTGAGTGTGAATCCACGAGTGTTAGTGAGGCTCCTGTTACAAGGTCTAACCTGTGTGCCCTCACGGCCGTGCGTAGCGTGGGTGCCATGGTTCGTTAAGCTGGCAAAGATGATAGGGCTTGACATCTATTTACCACCACCACGCAAACACACACAGGTCCACACAAACGGCCCACTTTGGCCAACGGGATCACCTCTAGCAGTTTTATGACTTTCTCCCTTTGACTGTTTTCCTTCCATTACACTCCCATTCCCCCATCCGCCTTATCAGACCCTGGTCTCATGTCCTGCTCTCTGGCTGTGCCTCTATTCCAGTCTAAAACGATTAGTGTCATACCTGGCTATCAGGTTGAAACATGGTGGAGGTGTGTTTTCTGGTGTACTACAATGTCTTCTACATAAAATACTGGGTAATCTGCCCAGGCAAGATAGCTTTTTGTGACTAAAATATAAGGCAGCACAAATTGGATTAAAGATTAATCAACCCATAAAAGCAGGAATTTTACCTCTTAAGTCATTCGCAAATTATCATTGGTTCTGTCAAAACCTAAAAAAACAAAAACAAAATACTTATCTGATAAAAAATTCAATTAAAACCGTGGATACTCTGGAAGAGCCTAAATGATCAAGAATAATAAAAAAAAAAGTAATGACTTATGGCTAAGAAAGGACAAATATGACTCAATCTAAGAAAAACCCATAGGTTGATGAATCAGGAGTGACACATGTTCATAAAGGAAAGAGTAATCCCCTCTGGACCTTACTATTAAAAGGAATGTTCATCTTTCATCATGGTAAAGGAGGTGTAATAATATGTGCTTCTGTTCTGTTATAAACTAAATTCCATTATTCACTTTTAAATGGTGTTTCTGTAATGTAGTTTCTTAAAGTAGTTATAAAAAACATAACAATATCTACTCACTAATAAAAATGAAACTTGCACAATTTTACTGTATCTTAACAGCAGGGAAGTTTCTGTCTTGTACTGGTCTCTTCTGCAAGCTTAGCAAGGAATTCTACAGTTAACCAGGATTTGCTGGTGACCAATGAGCCAGAAACTAAAAATTACAGGCTCTGTTACTCCTTTCTAGGAGCAGTGAGGTGCTTAACTTGACATGAGATCATATACATAGGTTTAAGAAGATATTCCAAAAAAAAAAGTGCATTAATTGTCGTTCATTTAACTGAGAGAATCACAGAGAGTAAGACTTTTAATAGCCACATTATATCCAAGAGAAACTGGCAGAGTAAATTTCAACAAAAAGGGAGACTGGATATCAGCCATTTAACTCCGATCTTTCAGGATATCCTGGATTGGCTATCCTGTGAGATCAAATAAAAGGTTTTATAAACAGAAAATCTCCTCCAGAGGAATCTAAGAAAGAGGGAAATCTGGGCTTCTGTGCTGAGCCTGTCGGCCCTGTTACATAGACAAGAAAACAATATTCCAGGGTCAATTTATGAAGCGAATCTTGTGAGATTTTATCTAACTCCATGAGTATTACAAGAAGTAAATTTAAGTGAGAAAAAGCAGCTTAACTTCAGCTGCCAAAAACCATTTTCTGTAAAACTCAGTTCCTCAAAATCCTATGAAAACACTTGCCATATTTTTCCAGTTAGGCTTTAATACCAAAAGTGAATGTCAATTAATGTTAATTTGAACATAGAGTATCCACATGAGAGCTAAAGGCCTACTTAAATTTCATATGTGGTGTTTAGCCTGCTTAAGCATTTTCCTGGGGCTTTTAAAGCACTCCAAATGAATCTAACAAGGTGAGGGCTAAATGCAGAAAGATGGCCTGAGTGAGCAGGGGAAATCACAGCTTGCTAAACTGGACTGAGGCAGACCAGAGTCGTCTAGGTCAGCACATTTGAAGTTAAAATCATTCCTAAATGGGTCTTCACACACCTTCAAATAAAGCCAACAGACAGTGCTGACCTTTTCAAACCATGCTGTCTGCAGCAAAGAGGGTGAAAGGGGGGGAAAGATTGAGTGCCAGACCTGAATAAATTGAATTCCGGAATGAAACTTTTTTTTTTTTTAGTTGCAGAGCAAAACCCCTGGGAGAAAAAAAATCCCAAAACAATATATTTTAGATGATGTGCTTCTCCGCCTAATTGATTGAAGTTGTTGTTTTTGTTGTTTTTTTTTTTTGGCTAAACCAATGGTCTAGGTAAAAGGCATGAGATCTATCCTCATGTTATATGATCACAAGGTTGTTGGGGGTTCATATCTCAGCACGGTTGTTTAGTGTTAAACCAAGGGCTGCTTAGATGTTTTCTTTGTTCTCACCAATAAGACTTTATTATATATATATATATATGTATATATATATATATATATATATATATATATATATATATATATATATATATATATATATATATATATATATATATATATATATATATATATATATATATGTGACTTTCTGTGTACTTTCTGCAGAAAACTCATACTCATCAGGTCTTATAAATCACCTCCATGTACTGGGGTGTATGAGTTATTGTGTATGCATGACATCGCTCGGGTGTGAAATTTGTGTCAAGTGAGCAGGTGGGGCAGTCATCAATGAAGACAATTAAACACCTCGGAGGCACTCAGCCAAGTCTTCTTGCTGTACCTTGCTTTCTGTGTACTCCTCTGTCCCTCTTCTATCTCCCCTCTTCCTCAGGCTGCTCCTGACAGATGATAATTCAATGGGAGTAGAAGGGGTCAGGGCCTGACAGGGAAGGGCATCATCAGCTGTGATAACTATCACCGGACACAAACAGTCAACAACAAACTGCCAGGTTAAAAAAAAAGAAATAAAAAGCAACAGACATAAGGAGAACTTTTCAAAGGCAGCCAGTTATGAGCATTAAATGCAGCAGCATACTTCAGATGCAGGTTGTAATATGATTAATACTGAATCAGCACCTTTTGGTGAAGGTTGATAAGGATACACTGACTGCTTACTCATCCTAACTTGACTCTCTTGTGTGTGCTGAGGCAACCGTGAGGAGGAAAGACACAAAAAGTATCTTGGTCGGGGTCAATGAGGTTCCCCGTTTCATCATCAGATGCTTGCTAATTACAAGGGAGCTGATATGTATAGTTGCTGAAATACTCTGGAAGGACAAAAATACTTCAGTCACTTGCATGTCCTCAAAAGAGGGATTACAGTTCAACACTACAGAGAGACAGAGAGCGAGAGAGAGAGAGAGAGAGAGAGGGGGAAGAATAAAAACAATGTCACAAATGGGGATCGACTGTCAGCCTAGCTAATTATCTGCTCTGAAAAGAGCAGGCTTCATTTCCCGGACTTACGTAGAGGGGAATCATTTGTGGCGACCTCATCCCTTACTCTATGAAAAGAAACATTACATTCATAATATCAGCAAGCCTTTCCCCCCATTCCCTTTCTCTACAGTTCTCTTTACTCAGGCTCTAATTTTGACGGCTAATTCTGGTGTTTCTATTTCAGAGTCCCGGGCTTAATTCTAATACATATCACCGTATTGCGGGGGGGTGATCTGGGGTGGAGGCTCACATGCATTGAGCTGAGTCTTAGGATAAACCATGTAAGCTACAACAACCCCATGGTGACAGGCACACTGAGCGGTCCGCTGAGTGATAGCTTTAACACAGCTTCCACATATTAGCGCCTCTTTAATGCACTGACACCATTAGCTTTGTGGCTTTTATGTGAACGACGGCTCCACCTTTGATCAAAGAGGAGAAAGAGAGAAGCAAGGTCAGAGCCAGGGCAGTCACATGATCGATGCTAACGCGATTAGTTACATGCTAGCGTTCAACCAGAGGCCTCAGCGGCTCTCCTGAGGATGCCGGTTATGGGCTCTTCTATACTCCGCAGCGACACATGTGAACCTGGGAGCAGACGTGTGTGTGTAGGTTGCTGAAGAGCGGCCCGTGGTCCATAATCCATTTACGACTGTAAACCTGGAGGAGTGGGGAGACATTTACTGTCAGGCAAGCACTTGCCACAGACGCTATATCATCTCCCATGTCAGCAGTGCAAACATTCCCTGAGACCAACTACAGTGTGCAATTAGGAATATTATTTTCAAGACTTGGGCTTTTCATCAAGCTTCATTAAAACTCTTGTAATTAATGTACATGTTTTTTTGTATTCCAACTTACAGATTACAATCTATTTGTTTAATCAATTGTATTTTAGTTGTTCTCCTTAATGTTTGATTAAATCATTGAATATCTAATCAAACAACAAACAAAAAGCGACAATTGCATAAAAAATTGCCTATTATCTAAGAAAAGCTGTATATTTAAGAGCTGTTTTAAATTATCATATGACATCTTGAACTGTTGCTCTTCTTAGTTCAAGAATTCGGATCTGCGTAGTCATGATATACCCAACCAGAAATCTAAAGGTTCAAATGCAGTTTCTAGAGGGTAGCAGCACATTTGTTAAACACAGAAAGTTGTGAGTGACTTCTTTTGTCTAGAGTAACTTTATGATGCTTAAGATGTGGGAAATTTGGATGCCAATTAGCTTTTACACCTCGAATGATTTCTGAGCTGTTTACTTTGTGACGTATTGCGCTAAGCCATTATCCTGTCAAGGACCTATTTAGATAGATGCTGATCACTGCAGACCCAAAACACTCAGCTAGAGCTGCAGCCTGGAAGATTCTCCGAGCTAATAATTTGGGTCCTGTCCAAGCTCAATTAAATCCTTACTCTTGCCAATTTTTCTTGCTTCTTACGCATCATCTCGGAGCAGAAATGCTGACCTGTGATTCAATATATCTTCAATGACTTTACCAATCAGTGATTAAAAGATTTATGTCAGATCTGTGTAACCAAATCATTTCTGTAATAGTTTTATTATCAGCAACAGTTTTTGAAAGTTTTTCTTCCACCACAGTATATCTTTCATTCATTTCTAACTTAACTGTTACAATATTTTACTTTAAAAAAACTTTCTTTATGAAGTGATAGAGGTTCAAAATACCAAACTATTAACTCTTTCTTTAACATCTGAAAGAAATTTAATTGAAGATTCCTTACTATGAGTTCTGATTTTTATGAATGAAAAGAATTCAAGTAATGCGATATATATATACCTGTGAGATAAATAATACGCAATTTTTTTGTTCTAAAGCCTATACGTTTCTTCTCAATAGCTACGTAATATATATATATATAAACACAAATTGCAAATAACTTTTCTACACTCTAATTTTCAAAGCCAGATTTACTTAAACATTTATGTTTTTTGTCGAAGGATATTCAAGCAATAATATGATAGACACAAACAACCCCAAAAGATTCAGTTCTTTTATAACATGCCCACTTATCTCCAATTGAAGCTTTACTCCACTGGCCTTGTGCTATGTGAATAAAAGCACAGTTGGCCTGAACTGCAGCAAGAAGATTGAGAGTTTTTTTAAGAAGGGCTGACATTTACCCAGAGTACACTGAGCTATTTGGCCTCACAGCAGTTACCCAGCTGCCTTAAGCCCTGTTACTCTTACAATGGCATATGAGTGCCATTTAATTAATGCATAGCAGTTTGTTGAAAATATATGAAGCCTCAAAGTATACATTTTATATATATATATATATATATATATATATATATAATGCCTAACAGTACAAACTTTGATACAAAGTGAGATTTCCACGCTAAAATCTCCTCTTATGTTTTCCCCCACTTCCAGAGCTTAACTTTTTATTATCAGACAGAGCCTCTGCAGCCACAACTTGTTTTGATTGTCACTAGTGGTGGCTCCTTCGAGTAGGTGTGATGGCCTCGCCTGCAGAAAACGCCAACCTTGCTCTCACAGGGACACACAATTAGCCAGCTCTCAGACATCTAGACCTGTTCAGATCTGTTTGCTGCAGCTGGAGAAAAGTCCATCATTAAGAGTTTTTTTCCTTTTTTTTCACTTTGTGGCAGACAGAGGTGAAAGCTTTAGATCAAGCTATGTTCAGTGCAAAAATCTTTTCCTTACATATCCAAGGTTGCCCACATTATCCAACCTGGATGATTTCTTTCACTATAGTGGTAGTTATAAAACACACAATGTAGTTAATCTTCTGGGCCAAAAATGGAACCAAGAATGAATAATACACTGAGCTTATGGTAGATTTTTGTCTACAGCTGTGATGAGAAATCTAACTTTTGTGTACTAGATAAACTGATGTCCTGCGCTCACCACCACTTGATACACTGACATCAGGCACAATTCCATTTGAAATATGCATTTTGAATCCCTTAAAATAACATATCCATCGCAACACATGACAACAACTGCTAAGCTAGTTTGGATAGTTACAGTCAAATTAAGACAAATTTTAATGAGGTAATCTTCCTTTTTTACCTGTTATCATTTCAACACCAGAGGGGGCAAATGTCTGCAAAAACTCTGAAACTTCTGCTGCTTTCCTTAAAAGGGCCAAAATCGTGCTTTTTATTCCTTCCAAACCCACATATAAGCAAATATATGATGAAAGAATTAATTTGTGACGGAATATAGTTGTTTCCTTCTAAACCAGGAAAATAAAACATTTCCCTTCAAAGCGAGGTCACGTGTCCCATCTGAATGGTGCCCATTTCAATTCAATTCATTTCAATTCGGTTTATTTATATAGTGCCAATTCACATCACATGTCATCTCCAGGCATTTTACAGTTCACCAGATTAAACCAGATCATTGTCAAATTGATTCAAAGTTTTCTATCTAAGGAAAACAAGTTGATTGCATCGACTCATGGAGTCAAAGGCAATCCCTCACACTAAGCATGCTTGTAGCGACAGTGGAGAGGAAAAACAGTCCGAGACCTCTCAAGGCAAAAAAAAAAATGATGTCCACGTCTTAGACATTAGCTAAAAAGGCAAAGTAGCTGCATTTTGCAGGTTACCTGCTAAAAGAGCCACATCATGTCAACTTTGAGGTGGAATTATTGCTCTCTGCCTCACATCAAAGTCTGCCCGATTTGAAAGTGGGTATTTGTTTACAATTTCACCACAGGCAGTTAAGGTAGACAGCCTTCCTACATTGATATTCTCCAGCTTCCTGTTTTTACAGGTCTGAATTAGGCAGCAGAACTCATGATCATTACTCAAAAAATAATGAATCAAGCAAAATACACATCTGTGCATGGTTTTGATGAAGGAATACCATTATAACCTAGTCAAAAGCTAATAAAATTTGATCTTAGATGATATAGGCCCTTTGTTATCATACAATCGTTACATGTGAGCGATTTTTTTCACAAATATAAAACAAATGTGTACCTTAAATGATAAAAAAAAATCAGAGGGAGGATTAAAAGGTTACTAGAAGAGTCCAAAAATAACAATTATTTGGCTACAGAAATTTCAAGTAGTTACTTGCCATGTTTGTGATAATCAATAAAACACTAGTTATAATACTACATTTTCTGTAAAGGAAAACTATTTATTATATCAGCGAGCCCTGCAAAATGTCTTCACTATTAGTCAAACACAAACTTACATGTATCCTTTCCATAAGAGGCCAAAACTTTTCTAACAAATATCATGTCAACATAGAATGGCTCATAGACACCTTTAGAGTTATTATTAGCTGCTAAAGCTGCTGCAGCTTCCCATCCCACCCACCGATACAGGACTGTCATCATAGATGACTGGCTTTTAATTGGATACAACGGAGGCCGCATCCGAGCTTCACATAGTAGGAATGGCCATCAAGTGCAGGGGAATCAAATTTTCAATTAAACAAGACCCCAAATGCTAGGACAAAGTTTCTCAGAGAGAAACCCTAACTCTAACCAGGCTGATTACTAAGTAATTCACAACAGAGGGGATTTTTGCATAAACTGATTAAAACAAGATGACTTAGGCAGTGGCAGAGAGAGTACTGAATGGGATGTGGACTGATCTCAAACAACAAGGGATTGTTGTTAGGGGCACCTGGCTTCTCTGTCCATGGACAAGAAAACATTTTCATTTGACTGTTTTTGCTTAAGAGGGGAAGAAAAATAGGATGGGAACATCAACTTCAAGGACTTTCACTTAATAAATACATATGTGTATATATATATATATATATATATATATATATATATATATATATATATATATATATATATATATATATATATATATATATATATATATATATATAAATATATATAAAAAGCAGGAGAGAGAGAGAGATGTAGACGTATATAAAGGCACTGGGTGGGGGGACAAGGCAGCTGTAAAAGCATTGCTTCCCAGTATCAGAGGAGACTAGAGAGGAAATATGGTGCAATTTTTTACAGCTCTGTGGCTGTCAGGGTGAGTAAAGAGAGCCCTGTCCAACAGACCTTTGCAGTCCACACACGCGTAGCGCTCTGGTGTCACTGAGTGGGTCGTGAACATTTGCCTTTTTTTTGCCTGATTTGAAGGAACTCATAGTCCCTACTACATTCCGACATTTTTTTCTTATTTTCTCCCTTCTAGGGTATTAGGCTGTGACCCCATATTAACTCCAACAACAAGTGATTTCATCTTTCAAATGCAAGGAAACATTGCTATTGCTTTTGTACTTCTGCCTTTACTCTTGGTATAAGATTTTCCATAAACAACATTTATCAGCAGGAATAAATTATTTTAGTAGCCTATCTTACAGGCAACAGCTCCCATCTGTGTTATTTGTCTGTATGTGCAGGAGAAAATGTGGAAGCATTGCAATTCATTAGGAAACCTGCCATTTGGATGGTAACTATGTGCATTTCTTTTCTCCCCGCGCGATTATCCTGTCTTTTTCCTATTTTACACAATCAGCACCTTAGATTAAATTTAAATGATCTTCTGTATGTGTGGACCGATGAAAATTCTCAAATGTGAATCCCAAGAAAAGGAGAAGAGACTGTTATTCAGGTTGTCTAACATCCAGCAAGGGATGGCCTATGTGCGACTCCCACATGTGTGATTCTATAGCACGCTTTCGTATTATCACCTTGGGGAGAAAATAAACACTCAGTCTTGGAAAAATTTGATTAAAGCGCAAAAAACAGAAAAAAAGCTTTTCATCTTAATTTTTGCCATTCTTTGCAAAATATCCGTTTATCCGCCTTGTAGTCTTTCACCCCTCGTTGTCCTCTACCCCCCCACCCCCATTCAAACTCTCCCTTGATGCTATAGCAACAAATTGCTTTGTCCACATGCAGAGTTCAGCCAGAGAACATGAGCGTCGACAGTTATAGTCTTTTCAAGAGAAAGGGGGGGATTACTGGGAGTTTGTGTTAAGGTGGATTAGGACTTTGATGCTAATGAAAGGTTTTGACAAGGGCTTTTTTTTCCCCCAAACTGGTCAGCGAGTCTTAAGCCCAGATAATGCATGTAAGAACAAAATGAAATCACCAGCAGCCAGGGTAGCAATAATCAGAAAATCACTGGAAGTGGACGGGGGGGGGGGAGAAATAGTTCAAACAATCAAGAAATGTAGGTAAAACCCAATATTCAGTGCAAAAACCATCTGTTGTTAATGCATATAATCCGCAGCTGCTTTTGATTAAGATTAAAGTAAACTCTAAGCCCTGAGGTCAGTTAAAGCTGGGCAGCGTCTTTATTATTTTTATTTTTCAATATAAAGAGGAGTGATTTCAGCAGTGGTTGAGAGAATGAGGAGCAAGGTGAAATGTATTTGTGTATGCGTGTCCTTGCTCTCTTCATGATCACTTAGGGGTTAAGATGATTTATAATGCATGTCTTTAGGTTAACAACTTGCAAGGTGATGTAGTCATTGTTCCATATCTCCCTCTTTTTGAATACTTCTGCAAAAAGCAAAGTACTAGATGTATCTTTGGGGATATTTTTTTTTTATTCCACCAAATTTGTTTTTTGTTTTTAACCATCAGAACCCTGATGCTATGTTTAAAACGTTTACCTTTTCTATTAAGAAACTAGAAAAGCAGTTTTCGAATAATTATTTTACTTATTACTTTGCTTATTAATACTATTAAGGCTATTCAACCTGATTTGCTATGTACAGTAGCAGTAAAGCAACACACATATAAAACAAGAGTTTTCTCCATCAGGATTTTTCTGCAAATTCGTACAATTTGTGTGTTTTTTTTTTTAAATTAAGGCAAGTTTTCAGGTTCAGGAAGCAGCAAAGGAGCCTCATATTTTCAGAATGCAGCCATCATATTTGTTTGCCTGTATGGTGTAATCATTTGACAAACTGTGTTATTTTATACATACACCTTCCATAATCCACATACAGCTTCCACCTGTATCTCTTTCGGCCATGTAGTATTATTTCCCATATATCACTGGGATCATTATGTTGCTTTGTGGGAAATGTGAAAATGTGGGACAAGCTTTTTTTTCTTTTTACTGCAGCATTTTACAGGTGATTTATTGCAGGATTAGGTTTTGCTCGGCACTAACCCGACAAAAAAAACTTTATCATAGTTAAATGATTTAACAACAGATTCATGAATTTACACAAAAACATTTTGCACATAAATCTAGATTGGTTGGGGCAGATTTTTCTGACAATAACAGAACCCTTTCTTTATACCTTTATTCATAATTTCTTATAATTTTATTGTTATTTTTTATTGATGATTTTTGATGGTCTTAACCATAAAAATGTGACAAAAAGAAAATGGAGAAAATTGAATCTCTGTGTGGCCAGCTAATGGCCACCATAGATGAGAATTGACTGGAATGGAAATACATTTTACACAGTCTTACTGTTTTTAAATAAAGTCATAAAATGTTATTAGTGCTTTAAAAAGTGTCTACAGATTAGATTTCTCATTTAAAATCTGTGGAAGCTGACACCAGGTCATAAATGCTGGCAAAACCAAAAGCAGACATCTAGACACCAAGACTCCCAGATTGTTGTCTTATTTCTGAAGTCAGTGGTTAACCTCTGACACCTCATCACTTAAGGAAGTATATCAGATTACATTTAGCAACCTTTGAGTCAGAAACCTCTATTTATATTTTTTCTCCTACACACATGCTTTCCTCAAAAGAAGTCAAATTAATTTATCCTGTTTTTCATCTTTAAATATTTGCAGATGAATTTCAGCAACGTGTTAACAAAATGCCATGAAAGGGCAAAAAGACTTGCTGTGTGTGTGTGCGCTGCAGTCTTGAAATGAGAGGAACTAGTTAAAGAGCAGTTCCAGTTTATCACCGCAGCTTCTGTATTACTAGATAATGACTGTAACTTGTTTCGCAGCAAAGTGTGTGAACCCAATCTGTCACTTCCAGAAGAATTTCAAATCCAAGCATTACATTGTGCGTGGGCGGCAGGCTAAACAACTCTCCTCTGCATGCCACAGCCGAAAGGGGATAGATACAGGGGACCCATTGCAACCAAAAGCCCCTAAACAAGTTCAGATAGAAGTTTATTTCTAATTTTGTATATCTTTTATGCAATATTTATACCCACACATCCTGGATTTGTATATCTCCTGTTTCTCTGGAATGCAAGAGGTAAGCTTCTTCCCAGCAGCATCCCTCTAAACAACAGCGCACACCTCTCACAGAGACTTCCAAATACAGTGTTCATACAGGCTGCCAAGAACTGATGTGAGGGCATTCACTTAAAGGAAGATGAAGAGAGATTTTTCGCTGTGTTTAAATCTGGTCCGGCACATATGTATTGATGTTTGTGCTTGTGAATACTCGCATGTGTTCTGTGTGTGCCATGTTTGTGGGTATTGTGAAAGGATTTACTGGAACATCACTGGTGGATTAGGATGCTCTGTTTGGTTGGTTCATTGGCAGCGGGGGTACATCCAATATTTCGTTGGCGTGTCAGTGACTTATCGGGCTTTATGAAAGTTGAAGAGAAAAAAAAATACATTTCCAAAAGGAATCAGAGAGATATTGTGGCAAAACATTCATAGGGCTTCTTTTATCACCCCGTCATATATCTGGCTTTTTTTTCTCCAATTTGGTCAGTCTGTTGTTTTAAACATAACCTTTCATGTGCCTTGTGAAAACATTTTTGGGACTAATCCAACAATCAGCCCTAAGGTGATTGCCTCAAGGTAAGTTTGGTCCACAAACAGGATAAATACTGTGGTTTTAATCTTCAAGGTACCCATTAGTCTAC
Organism: Cyprinodon tularosa; assembly: GCF_016077235.1. Lineage (NCBI taxonomy): Eukaryota > Metazoa > Chordata > Actinopteri > Cyprinodontiformes > Cyprinodontidae > Cyprinodon > Cyprinodon tularosa. The sequence continues at coordinate 182,097 of NW_024039120.1, read as the reverse complement.
AGGCAGGACTACAAACAAAAAGGGCAGGAAGCAGAAAAAGAATCACACCCTTTGCCACAAGTGCGCAAAAAGCAGGTGTGCCACAACTGCTTTTTGTTCCGGTTAATCTTTTGTAAGCCCCTGGGTTAGGGGGTTGTGGGGAAAAAAAGCAATTCACCTGGACATCGCTCATCAATTCCACACTGCATTTACCTCCATTGTTTGCTTTCAGTGTCATGTTACTTCCCCTTGATTGTGACTGCTGATGTGTTTTGGCTCTTTGGCGTCTTTTCCATTGTGGTCCAAATGTAGGCATTTAGCTGCCATTTCATCTTTTCATCATCTGTCACAGGAAGGTGATGCAGTCATTAAGAGCCTGTACTTTGTAGGGTGACCGCAAAAAAGTAAGGCTGGCTGCTATGGTCGCTGATAATGAAAGACAGGAGGAAAATAACTTTTATTTTTTTGTTCTTTTGGTTTTTGACCTAGTGGTTAAAGGGGTGTGCGGACCGGGGTGCGGCCCGGAGGGAGGGTGGGGGATCTCGACACACAGTTTTTCACCTGAAAAGGCAGGTGAGGCAAGGATGCAAGGAGGCTTTCAGTGAAGTTAAGTTTCATTCTTGAGAGAAAGAAAATGTCAAATTCTTGTGCTCAAAGCTGACTCTGAACTTCTATAACTGGATGTCAACACATTTCCTTCCCAGCAGGAAAGTGTAATGGGGCATGGTTCCCCCCAAAATAATTCCCAAGCTGTCAGCAAAGCCCAGTTTTTTTTTTTTTTTTCCCTCTCAACTATAGGGGTCTGTGGATGACATTTCATTTTAGGCTCTTGCTTACCAAAACTAAAACAGAAGGGGAAAAAAACACCAAAAAAGGAAGTAAATTAAATGATTACATTTGTAAAGGAGTAATACAGATTTCTAAGAGGGTCAGCTGCTAAACCGAATCCTGAAAATATAACTACATCTTACAGTCACAGAAAAAAAAATCCTGCTTTACCTAAAGACTCTGAGAGATTTGTTTGACGGATTAACCATATTTTGACAAAAGGAAAAAGAGGTCTGGTTCTCAACATAAAAAGCTTATAAAGGGTTAAATTTATACCCATTAAAACACTGTCGATGGGCATCATTAAGAATTTATTGATACTACTAATCTTAATGATACTCCTTATCGATCAAATATTTTATTGTTATTTATCGATCACAGAAAATTAAAAAAAAAATTAAAAAAACCAATAATAAGCACTGTGTTGTGTATTTTTAAACAACTCTAACAAATGCACACAAACAAATTTTAAAGTACAAAAACTTTTTTATAGTATTACAAAACAATAAAAAACAACACAAATAACTTTTACCTCAACCCAAACTACATTTGTAAATTTTGCTACACTATCAAATGTAATCATAAAAAAAGCTGAGGCGGACTGTTGATGAGGAAAGTAAATGATAGAGGCTGTGCCTGAAACAAATGCAGAGAGAGATCAATTTAAATGCAACAGTTTCAGAGAAAGAAAAACATCATTACGCTGAAGGTTACGTTTACATTATACAAACATCCTGATTTGTAATCTATGGTGAAATCAGTGGAAGCTTTGCTCATGCTTGTGTTATTTTCATTGGGATAAACAGACAAGTCCCGTCTTAGGCAATTTGCAGCAGGACTTGCCTTTCAGTTGAGAAGGAGCTTGCAAAAGACCTTAAACTTGGAGCATTCCGTGCTTTCGCTTGTTTCCACAGTCTGCAACAACACAGAAAAAAAGTCTATAAATTTATCGCTAAGAGCCCTAAAGCAGGGATATCTGAATCAAATTCTTGAGGGCCAGTGTCCTGCATCTTTTAGATGCATCTTTGCTTTAACACACCTTAATCTGAAGAAGTGAGGACCAACCGACTAACCCCAGGCCCCATGTTTCGGACCCATCCCTACAAGACACAACTTAATGCTACCTATGTACCACTTCAAAGCTAAGCTTCATAAGCTCAATACCACCTCAACAACCTTTTTAAATATTAATGTGTTTATTTTAAGTATTTGGAGTTATTTCCCTAAAAACTACAGGAAGTTTGAGACTTGGAGAAAACCCTTCAAATGTATTTTTTTGTATTGGCATAGAATAAATTATTATAGTTGCCTTTCCCATAAACACAAGACCTCTTTTAGACATTGGTTTTAAGGTTAAATCTGGTTGGTACGTCATATTTTTTATTTATTTAAAAAAAAATTTGGCTTGATCTGTCTGATTTTGTCCCACCTTATACAATAAAAGACGTTGAAAACGATCTGAAAATAACAGTTTTTCACCTTTCACTTTTCAAGCAAATGTGGTCATTGTTTGGACATAATTCATGTCCTTTCAATGTGTTTTTAACCAATTTGTGCTTGGTGGGATAATGCTTTGGGGACTAATAGCTAAACCTGTTGACTGGTAAAACCAAAAAAAAAAAAAATAAGCTATTTGGAAATGGCTGAAAATGCAGTAAGCTATGGGTCTTTATCCCTTGGGAAGGTATAGTCTGCTGTAAAAATTGTTGTAATGTCAGATAGTTGCCTTAAGACCTGAACACACTGGTTGCATATGACATTTTAATCTCTGATGAGATTTTATTTTGTATTTTCCCCTAAAGCGGATGTGTTTTACTTTGTAACAGCATCTCTCTTCCTGTCAGACCCATGAAAATGCCGCTGAATTACTGCGTAGCGACCTGGGCTCTATATCAGTCGGAGCTATGCAAGCCCCTTTACGTAAAATCATGTTGAGTGTGATTATCGCCATTGACTTTCAATGAGCACCAAAAGCAACATCCTCGTCTGACACAATTATCTGTAGTATTGGATGCAAAATCGGATTCGGTGTATTTTGGCCTTTACTGTGGCTGCATGAGGGTGTAAATTTAGAGGCACCACAAACATCCTGTGGACGACAAATGACAGTGAATGTATTAAAATAGTGTCTTTTTGAGCATGTCTAGGGATGTGCCCAGTCCTCAAATCTTCTATTATCACCAAAAAATTCTGAAAGCTTTAACCTACATATGGCATAGTTATACCAAAGTTAGTTCCATCTGTCTATTATCGGTTTACCAAAATTCACCAATTGCAATTGTCTTGCACTGGAATTTGATAAAATTTCTAATCCTAGAATATTTCAAATGACTCAATCCCCTCTAACATATTATCAGATCTGAAACAAATTCTGTGTGTATCATCTTGGACTTCTACTCAGTACAATAGCGGATCAATGGCAATTTTAGTTATACTCAGTAAAGTCACATTTTTCTGTGTTAAATGACCCTCCCTGACATTCTAGAGAAGTTTTAAACTTTGTCTGACAACAGACAATAGTTTCAAATAACCATTTAAAAATAATAGGGGAAGTCCATACGATGTACAGATGATGGACAGGTCAAACATTTATCTGGTTCCAAACAGGTGAACAATGCATGCCAATACAGCTCATCTCTTTTTGGATTCTAGATGCAAAAAGCAAACCAAAGCAGTATCAACTGAGCTCTTGCACCTCTGTAAAAAAGGCACAGTGTTAATGCCAATCGTTATGAGGATTTCATGCCTCACAGTCACCAGGGAAACTGTTTCAATGGACCGAATAAAAGGAAAGCCCTTAGTCAGAGGTCTCTCAAAAAGCACATTAAGTTCCACTGTGACTGAGAAGGATTGTTCAGGGTTATGAAAAAATACAGAGCATGCTTTTTCCTTTTAAAATTGAAAAAAGGACTGCATTGGATTTGAAAAAGGTGTAGATTTATTTTCTGACACATGCACGGTATACCTTGGTAACTCATTGTATCACTGAGCAGAATCTTGTGAAAATTTTCAGCTTAAGGGTAGTCAATGTAAAATTCCTTTGCAAGCAGATTTGTCAGGGAGATATTACCCCTAAAGGTGGGTGTACTTGCATATTTAAATGTCAAGGTATTCGGGAGTTTGTGTGTGTTACGGCTTTCTGTACATCTCCTCATATGTAGAGGTGCATGCACACATTGTTATTAAGCCCTCAAGCAATGGTGATGTCAAAGGTTGTAGCATGTGTGGCAGGGAGACCCAAAAAGCTATAACCATGGGAGAGCGAGGGAGTCTCGTCTCTACATGTTTGCTCTTTACTTTAATCCTCCACCTCCTTTCCTTTCGACCTTACCTCCAATTCTTGTTCCTCCCTCGCTACCCCTCCAAAACATATGAGACACATTAAACAGTCTCTTCAAAGACAGCAGGCGAGAGAGGGAGACAGAGAGAGAAGAAGAGCACAAGAGGATAATCCTCCCTTCCTCCATTGTTAAATGCTTTCATCTATTTTATAAGTCAAAGAGCAAGGAGCTAAGGGGCAAAACGAGAATGGGGGTAGAACTAAATTCTGATGGGGCTCTGCTGGTCTTTTCAGAGCACTGAGAATAGATGCATCTGTGCCAGAATTCAAATTCTTATTCTGAAAAACTTGCACGCACAATTTCACTATACTTTAACGCTTGAGCAAACACACATATCTCACATTCTGCAAACCTCTTAACCATTCAATATTCATTCTATAAGCACTTAATGAAGGATTAATACCATAACTTATCTACTGACTTCACTAAAAGGGGCCTTTAAGTTCATATTCACTATGTAGTCACAATCTTTAAAATAATCAAGAAACTATAAAAATAAAAATGTATGGTTTATATTAGCAATTTTTGGGGTTCAAGTTTACTATTCAAGATTACAATTTTAGCTAAAACTTGTAAGTATTGTAGCTATAGTTGCTCTACAAATGCAGCAAATTTGTACACCTGTGAATGGATCTGTAGCCTACCTATGCATCGAAGTTACAAGCAAGAAGGTACCGTTATTGCAAATGTTACAAAGGTAACAGAATATTTAATTGGGGATATGTATAAAGAATGTAGATATTCTGTTGTGTTCAACTTATCTAATACCAGTACAGTTTTTTCTACTGCTATACATGCGGCATATGAGTATTATTTTTAACAATATCTGCTGTTCTGAAGGACAGCTTTAGCACTCCTAAAAGAAAGTCTTTAACCTTCAGCTTGGACATCTTTGTCAACCAGAGGCTATACAAACAGAAAGAAATGACCAAAGAGGCTATTTCTTTCCCCTAGCTGTCACTCTGTTGAACCAAATGAACACCTTAAAGCCAGGATAGTTAGATCAGCATCATCCCATGTCGCACCACGCTCTTTTGATGCCACATATTGTTAATAGGCAGAGAAGAAGTTTGTGTTGTGAATAGGTGAAGAGATCTGTGAACTGCAAAGCCGGACACGCCAGAAAATCTGAGAAATAAGTCTGCTGACTGTAAATAGGAGATGACGCAATCTGCTCATGTGCTCTTTGTTATCAGAGAACGAAGCCACAGATGAACCGTGCCGAGCCCTACTGTTGAACTAGTAATAGTTTTAGCACCGTTCGGTTGTCTCTGGCACGGTCCAGTTCAGTTGTGTTCCAATTACACACGACAGTTAACTTGGTTACTGTGTTCGGACCATCCTTTGCACGGTTTCAAAATGGGGCTATAGTTTCTACGGTCTCAGGACTAACAACCCTTTTGATATATGAATGGAGGTAGAAAGTATGAATATTAGTTGGATATATTTAGCAAGACAATGATCTGTAGTGTACCAGCAAATTCACTCCTGAAAAACTCAAAAAAATAAATTATTATGGCTGTTAAACATTTCTTTTTGTTAGACTTGGAGCTTTCTAGATAGTATTGGAGAGAATAGAGCTCTTTTGGTTTTGTTTATTCTAGGCAAGATTTAGTGGTGTGCTGTGCCATGGCACAGGGAAGTTGAGTGCCCCTTCTATCATATAGTATTGTTTGGAATAAATTAATACAGTTGCATCGAAGATAACGAAAGTGTAGGTTGTCAGTGTAGGTTAGTTTTTCTGATAGATTTTAGGCCAGCAGAGAAGCCTTTGAAGGCCCTGGCCGCCCACCACTGAGTGAGATACTCAGCAATAACAAATAAGAGTTTCACACAACTGCAACCTCTGGTTTCCAGCTTTCCATTTTTTATTTATATAAAGAACATATTTTAAAAAAGACCAGTAATATTGCAAAAATTGTCTTAAATTCTGGCTAAAATATAATACTGAATATTATGTATTATATAGATTATATAGAAACCACAATACCGCTTTTCAATATTTTTTTTGTTATGTGTTGAGGGTAGGATATTTTATAGGTTTTCCCCTTACCTTTTTTTAATAAAGTTTATACAACCAACCATCTGTATTTAAGCTTCAAGTACACTGGAGTCTTATCCCAGTTTACATTTTAAATATTATCGATTATATCCCACAGTAAATCTGCATTTTTTTAAACTCTTATGATATAATCATAAAATGTAGTTTCGGGCAGATTGCTCCCTTCTGGCTCCCTAATCCCATGCGCTTGCTGACATTAAATTCAAAGTTTTAAGTGAGTGCATGCAGGGGATTAAAGAAAATATAAGTGGTTAGTTTCCCCTTATGTGTAAGATGCAAACTCAGTTAGGATTTTAATAACTCTGCTTGACTCCCACATCAGTAATCCAAGTACTGCACTGTCTTAAAATACAACCAGCTGTCAGTCAAGAAGTTTGCTATACTAAAGGACAATATATTATAAATAAAGCTATCCCTATACAGTTTTTCTTCATTTGACTTGTAGACTTGGTGTTTTGGATTATTAAACAATTTCTATTTTCAGTGATAAACTGAGTTAAAACAACTATTTCTGGTCTTAATGTTACATTTATCAAGGGAAGAAAATCTATCCAAATCATTCTGTGCCTTTGGGAATAGAATTCACCGCAGTTTTTAAGTCATTATTTACAAAATCCTTTTAAACGCATTAGTACAGTACAGAAAAAAAGTAAAATAAAATGAAAGAAAACGGATCAAGTCCTCACAAATGTATTTAAAAGGAGCCTAGTCATGTTATATGACTGATTTTAAATGACCCAACAAAAGCTCACTCTGATTTTATACAAATTTTTTTTTTTATTTCTGAAAGGTAATTGCATCCTGCTTGTAAATTATATCTTTTTTGTTTTGCTTTATTTTACTGTATTCATAGTTTTAGCTCAGTTTGATAGTAAAAAAAAAAGCAATTTTCATGTATTTACAATAACAACAGAGATATGATACTGTGGATGTGTACAGGGGGTGAACAAGAAAGTAGCCTACAGCATCTATGCTTGTTAGCACCTCCAAATTAAGTGTGAAATAATCGAGAAAAGTCCAAGATGCATAGCGAAAAAAAATCAAAATAAATGAATAAAACATATTTGAATCTTAGAGGGATAAGAACAAAGCAGCGCTCAGAAATCAGTATGAAAATTGATGCTCACTGAAGAGGAAGCTAAAGGTGCTGTAGCGTTCATATGTGGCTGCTAAGTTAATTTTGCGAGTAAACATCCTTATTAATACTAATGTTAGTAACGGCAATTTTATTCTTAGTCTCTATAGTACTAACAACCTTTTTTATATATTGATTGAGGTAGAAAGTATTGCTATTAGTCGGGTACCTTCAGCAGGACAAAAAAGGAAAGGGTCTTGGCATGGCCAAGTCAAAGCCCAGATTTCAATCTGATCGAGACAAGGTGGGAAGACATTTAACATGTAACACTTCAAAACCCCTTTGCGGTTTCTGAGTCAAAACAACAGCAAAGAAGAGTAAGCAGAGTATAGAGACATCCTAGACTCATTAGTTATCAGAACTGATGGCAGCTCCCTGATGGCAGTTCCCTCCTTAGGGTGGCATCACCAGTAAATGGGGAAGTTACATCTCTTATGGGGCCAGGGAGGTTAAGATAGTATTTGAACCTTGCATTTTTTTGGTTTACCACAACCTTAGTATAGTAATCTAAAGCATACCAACAACCAACTCCTGAAAAGCCCAAAAAAGGAAGTTTTACAGCTGTTTAACATTTTCATATTTTTAGTCTTGGAGCTTTCCAGGTAGTATTGGAGAGCTTGGAGATCTTTTGGTTTTGTTTATTCTAGGCAAGTGTTTTGTGCTGTAGCACAGGAATGTTGAGTGCCACTTGTATCACAGAAGCACTTTTACTCCAGACACACCAAGGTTATTACTTTACATAAAAAATACACACATGCAAGTCATTAGCATTCCATGTGAGAACATCAGCATTCATTCGCCTGTGTTTTGACAGTTTTACAGTGCTTGGCTAAGTATTTGAGTCATCAAAGCGGTTCAATTAAAGAAAAAAACATGATGTCAAAATCCAAAATAATGCCCTGTAATTGCTGTCAATTAGCGGTAACAGCCGACGATGTTGGCAAAGTGAAGGAGCTCCTGAAAAATAATATTCAGTTTACCAGAAGGAATGCCAGTCTACAGCCTGGTGAAGATAGGATGCACAAGCTGTTGTGTAAACAGGGACATGTGGGATAGCCCACAATAAAAAAATAAAATAAATAAATATCGGTAAATATTCTGTAAATATCTTCGAATGTTATTGTCATTTTTTCTCTGTTTTAGAAAAGAATATTTGAACTTAAAAGGCTGAGTTTGAGCCAGTGGTGGAAAAGGTCATAGATGGACTGGCTGAAAGCCAGGTAAACATTATGTATTAGAGAATAACAGATTGAAACATAGCATGCATTTACAGATAGAAAAGGAAAGTGCACATGATTTGCAACTTAACCTTTAAAGATCCTCAATACCCACTTTCGCACATCCATAGTTACAAGGGTTTCCTTACTAAATTTGATAAAAATGCATTTAAATTCAGCAATATTCAAAAAAAGATGTGATGCTGTTCAGCTCAGCTCTGTTTGTCATTTAACACACGGAAAGTTCTGTGGTCTTGTAAATGTTCTGTGTCTTGATAAATGTAGAACACCTGATGGTACATGCAATACGAAGTATGGGAGAATTTGTTCCAGCAAATATCTTTTTTTCCACAAGGTGTGTGAGTGATTGTGCGCAAGATATATATATATTTATAAAGAAAGGGCAGCAAGAGACAATTCTTGCACACAAAGTATAGTGTGGCAAATGCATGAATGAATGTATGAGGGGACCTAGCTTGGCATTGGCCTGTAGAGCGTGTTGACGCCTGAATGTGTTGTTTTTCAGAACTTTGTGATTTTAAAGTCCCTGAAGTGAGAAAAACAACAGTATGAAACAGAAGAGGAAAGCCTTCACTGTGTAGATATGACTGTAGTGTGAAGTCGCCATGCAGGACACATATGCGCATAAATACACATGCTTTTTTTTTTCATTTCACAGTAAAAAAAAAAAAACTTGGCCCACGTTCCAATAAATAAATAAGCTCTGCTAGAAAAAAAAAAGATTATTGGCATTCCCTTCCCATGCAATAAGACCACACACAGGGAGAGACACGGGAACCTGCTGCGTCCCAGTGCTGCACACCTGATGTTCTAACATGCTCCAGCAAATGCGACTCCCCTCCCCACGACTCTATGTCCTAGTCATGCATAGAATCCTAACTGGATTTTTTAGCAAAAAAAAAAAGGGAAAGTCAATGCTGACCGGGAAGAGTGAGGAAAGGAAGTAAGCTCAAGAGGGAGAGCTTCAAAGTAAAAAAGCTGAGAGAGGGACAGCAAGAAAGGCAGGTTGGGACATTGGGAGGATTTGGTTGAATGCCTTGAGAGGTGTTTAATTGGCTTTATTGAAAACTCCTCCACCAGATCATCCCCTTACACTATACCAGATAAGTATACCTCTACAATATACATGGATGAAGTTTGGATGCATTGTGTTTTAGTGAGAGCTAAAGGAAATTATTTCATCTTCTTTATTCAACCAATGCCCATGCTATTTGGAAATGACACAAATTGCAGACCCCCGCTCTGTCACACCCAAAAAAGCACAAAAATGCAATTGCCCGTGTATGACTGCAGACCCTTATTGAAAACACAGTCATGTCTCTGCAGCACCCTGAAAATCCACAATGGTACAAATGCTCATTTGAGCACACAGAACTGCAACTGTCAACCTTACTTGAAACCCCCTCAAAAAAACCCTCTGCTCTAAAACAATATGGCTGCTTTGTTTTGGCAGAATCAACATTTACTGTTTGCACCATAAAAGAGATTGACTTGATGTAATGCTTTTCTCACAGTCGGTGTGTGTAAAGCTGCTTGATGGCTTTTATAATCTCTGTCAGGTGTCCTTAAAGAGACAGAAGCTTAAATGGAGCATTTCAGACAGCGGGTGGCAAGAGGTGGAGTCGCAATGCACCATGATAAAAATAAAACTCTTTAGAACATTAAAGCTTATAGACCTCTTAGAAATATTTAACAATTAATAAAAACTTATACAGTAAATGACAATAAAATAAGGCTTAAATACAAAATAAATGAAATAACTAACTGTTAACATCATGGATTTGACTTAATTATCTAACGTGATTTTTTTTTGGAAGATTTTACATGAAAGACCAGTGCAGAGTAGTGTACATTTTTGAAGTAGAAGATTGTTTTAAAATTTGTATAAATAAAAGCCCCCACTTTACCCTGATAACCCTAAATACAATCTAGGGCAACTAATTCCCTTCCTGAAGTTGCCAAAATAAGGGTCACTTGTGTAGTTTAAAATCAGCATGAATGCAGGCATTCAGTAAAATCCTCAAGGTTAGTAAGACTTTTTTAACATACAGTATAGCATCATAATGAGTTGGGAACACAGCAGACGGGTCAGGGATGAACATGGGAAGAAGCTTAAAACAGCATAAGACTATAAGACGAATATCCCACGCTATACGTACCGCATTGCACTTTTTAATCCCTCATTTTAAAATGGGAGACTATGGCACAATCTAAAGGGAATGACCCTACTGGTGTACATATTATGGTTGAAAATTTAGCATTTTTGGCTCCTGCTACATTTTATTTCTCAAAATTCAACACTAGTAAACTTTTTTCTATTTACATTAATTTTTAGTTAGTTTCAGCTGGATGGTTAAAAAGATATACTTACAAATATGCTTAAATATTAATATTTTAGAAGAAATAATCATTAATCTTTTAAATAATCCTTTAAATAACATGAACACCCAAATAAATCCCTTCCTCTCTTGTCTTTATAAAACTTCAAGGTCATGACAAGTTTAAATAACGATGTGATCTTAAAAGCAGGAAAAACAAACATTTCAAAGCATACCTTATAAGCCTTTTTATTTAGGTGAATCAAGTCAAAGTTCATTCTATTTCTCGCCTATATTATGGTGAAGTCATTGGAGAACCCTCTTTATAGCTCCAAATTCCAGACTGTACTGGGGTGAGGTAAATGAGCAGGTAGCTTGTGTTACACTTTAATGGAAGCATAAATAATGGCGCAGTGCCTTTTCTCTGGCTTCATTCTGCAAATTCACCATGCTACAGGGTTAAGATTGCAATGATGGGACTTCACAGTGCCCATGTGGGGAGACTGAGAGGAAGATGAGACCATGGATGTGACACTGGGGGATAATTTGAATACCTGCCTGCTCCGGCTGAGCAGTGATCAATCACTCCTGTGTCAACCACCACTCCCTGCTGGCAACTTCTTTGCTCATGTAACCACCATCCCTCAGTTTTTTTTTTTTTTTTCTTGCTTCCCATTCTCTATTTCACTCTTTTTTTATTAATGTTCTCTCTATCTCCGGGTCTCTTCCCTGCCTCCTATCTTTCAATCCAGTTTCTATGCTCCTGTGTAGCGTGTTCGTCTTTCAGTCTTTTTTCCCCTCTTAGCTTCCTCCTTTTAACGCTCCCCTTGTGCTTTCTCTCACATCATCTCTGCAGGTTTTCTTGTTATTTCTATCTCCCTTGCTGTTGCCTTGCCTAAGGATATCACACAGAGAAAAGGGCGAGGGCTAAGGGGACAGATGGAAATGAATGAGGGACACAAACCGTGACTGCAGGCACACATGGAATGTAAACCCTGCTGCAATATGCACATGACTCCAAACCATTCACAGTGCACGGGGCTGATTATAACCCCTTTCATTCCTGCCCTGCTTTTAATTTTCCGATTAACAATCTAGTGATTTTATTCCTAACTGTGTGCACAGGCTGTAACCTTAGGGGAGGGCGATGGGCAAGAAAAATCGTGTGTAACATACCGATTGATGGGGTGGGCGCCTTCTGCTGGGTGATTTCTCACTACACTGCTCTCTTCAGTTTAGCAACAATGGGCATACTAACAGACCACTCATACTCCCACCAAACTTTAGGGAAATCAGACCTAAGACCAGCGCTCACTGCCCCTCTGCTGTTGAAATATGAATGGTTTTAATTAAACAGACTCGCTTTGCCATCTGGCCCTAAAATTGGGGCTGCTAATGAACAGACTTGCACACAAACATGCAGACATGTGCATTATTAACTAGGCTAAGCAGCCTTCCAGCGGACGAAAGGAACAACAATGTAGTAATCTAGTGAGGTGGTTAAAAGAGTTGCAACATGATTGAGCTTCTCGTGCCGGAGGAAGGGTGTGAACAACGGTGAGAACTCCTTGGTTTCCATGACACCTTATGTGTGCTCTTGCATTACTTTTTTTTTTCTCTTTTTCACTTCATTCATTCTTCACTTGGTTTCTTGCAATTATGTTGGAAAAGTCGTAGGCCCTGATCTTCAGAATGTTTGCATGTCTTTGAACAGGTGAAAATGTGTTTGTATGTGCAGATCTTCAAAGAAGACACAAATTGATTTGAGACTGCAATTTAGCAGACTTTGTGAAAACCTTTTTTTGCATGTGTGCTTTTATCAATATGCAGATCATATTCTTATGACTAAACCAGAGAATTAATGATTGGAGGGAAGGTAAATGTAAATATTTACCTCGTGCAAAGCTTTTTTCCAAATCTGCGGCAGCAGCTTTGCATCTGTTTCAGTATTTCTAAAAGTGAGGTGCAAACCGAAATGCAAGAATATCTGCAGTCATTGGTGCCAAAAAGTAAGCATTGGTACCATACAAGCTGATGAAGAGAAATATGATTTGTAGTTACAGAAACACTGTTTCACAGATATGTGGAATTAAACATTTGTAATATGTTTAACTCCAGCAGGAACCATTGTTTTTTCCCTTTCAAATAAAAGCATTTAAATCCTTCCACTCCCTTTCTTTTAATCTTTGCATAGAGATGTTGTAACTATGGTTTTTATAGTGTGAGAATTGTACTCTAACATATGCCAAGTGTATTTCCATCAGAATGAGTCACAAATAGCCTAGGCAGAATATTTTTCAAGAAAGTTTTTCTTTTTAAGTTGCAGTTCAATAAGAAACTGATTTGCACATGTCCACATGGGATGCATTAGCCTTGCTCATCTTTGCATGGCCAGTGGCGGCCCCGCATTCACTTTAATATAAGCCCAGTTTTGAGCACAAGCATTTGAAGCCAAAGTGGAAGGTTACAGAGATATATATTTCATTTTTCCTATACAGAAAGAACCAACCCACAATGTAATGATGCATGCTATATGGATCAAATGCAAAGGATCATTGGCAGTGTGACCTAAGGCGACTGTCACAGCACACACCACGTATCTGCAATGATGTGCTGAAAAATTATATTACATCTTCAGTGCTAGGAGCAGCTCAGTTTTCACACATACCTCTTGCATAGAAGCGCTTCACAAGCCTCAGTCATCATGAAAGAGTGACTTGACGGTGTGTTATTTTGAGGTGTGCTTGAACTAACACGGTAAAAATTGAAAAATTCTCTGCCAACCCCCCAACCCATCCCCGCGGCAATGCAAAGATCAATAACAGAGCAGGGGCCTTTGACCCAGCGATAACGGTGTACATCTGGAAGGGCTCTTTGACTTCCAGAACGGCCTAATCGGAGTGTTTGACTCCAAATTCTCAGCGTTTATGAATATCTGATGAGCACTGGGGTGAGCTTATGAATAAGTGAGGGGGACCAGCTGTGCTAGGGAAAGAAAATATCTAAAAAGACTTCAATGAAGATACCACCACTGAGCAACATATGGAGAAAGGAGCACCACAAACATACAGGTGCATCTAAATAAAGAAGAACTAGATATGTTTATTAAGTCAGTAATCCAAATTAGTTAATCTCATATTTTATTTGTAAACATCAATTTTATCTATGTAGGACATCCAACTGTCAATACCACTGTCAATAACAATAATATAAATATATAAAATAACAAATGCAAAGCACATACTAATAATAATTGAAAATATAAAAAATGAGGATATCAAAATATGCTAAAATTTATAAGTGAATCTGCTCAGTTTGAATTAATGGCCAGTGTACATAATAACTTAAATAAAAAGAGACTTTCCTGTTGTTATATTCAAGTGGCGATTGCTCAAGAGTCCGGGCACAGCCACAGCGAAACCACGGCCCTCTCTGGTTTTCACCCTAGATCTTTCCTTTGGCCGTGCCAAGGTTTTAGATAGATAAGTCATAGATAGAAATTAATATGTAACTATTATTTATTCTTAGCTTAGTATATCATAGTAGCCCTGAATGTTATTACAGATTTTAACAAATTTCTGTTGAAAAAAAACATCAACAGAAAGTTGAATGCAAGAAAAAACTGGGCTATAAAAAAGTACATCTTTTAATCCCTAGGCGGGATAACCAAAGCCTTGAGTGGATTTTGAAGCATAGTCTATTTAATTTGAATCTGTTTACTGCAGTGTATTTATACATCACATAATCAATATATTATCAAACAAATCAATTTACATAGAATTAAATTAAATTAGGGCTGCAACTAACAATTATTTTTCAAATCGATTAATATTTTAATTATTTTTTGATTAATTGATTAATAGTCGGACAGCCAAAGGTTCCTTAAAGAAGACTACTTGCAAACTTGAGGAGTTCTGGATAAAGCATATTGACAGAAAAAAGATTTTTAATTATCTTTTGCAAAATGTTTATATATATATATTTTTTTTTTAATCTTGGTATAATCACTGCTCTATTAAATGATTAATCAAGTACTAAATTAGTGAATTATTATTTTAATAATCTGTTAATCAAATAACATTTTTTAGCCCTAAATGAAATTATTTACATCAAAAATTGATCCTATTCAGGTTCCATATATAATGCTGACCAGCATAAAGTTTTCTATAAAATGGCTGTTTTTGCCAAATCGGGCCTAAACTTAGTTATCCCAAAGCCAGGTTACACACTGATATTAAGGATGTGAGCTACAACTGTCCTTGTTTCTTGAGGTGAGGCCATTTTTGAGGCAGAACTTTGGGTATAGTGTCCAGTTTAAGCAGAGAATAGAGTAGAGCTTTCAGTGACCCATAGATTTCCTCATTGCAGTAAGACAGTCAGATTGATTCCTGATCAAGTTTGGAGTATTAAAAAAGTACAGAACATAATTTTAGTAGCTTAACATGTACTATAAATAATCATTTTTCATTTCATTGTTTGTTTTGGTTCTCTTTTTGTATTGGTCTTTTGTAATATTTACATTTTTAGAGAAACAATCAACAAAGGACAGCCATTTTCATCAAAATGACCAGAAATCAATAATGCTATGTGCTTCATAAAATAGGAGTTTCACCTTTAATATTGAAATGATGATGTCAATCAATTTTCCATTATATCTAAATGACAGCATGTATACAGTTTGATTATCTTGTGTCAAAATATGTGTTCAGCAGATATTGTTCTGATTTAAAGGAGAATATCCATCTCTGCACTGTATCTTAAGTAAGCAAACTAGATCCTATAATGACAAGTTGAATAGATTTGTGTTTTATTAAGGGATACAATTTGCTGTTTTCAGCCTGACCTTGATGAACACGATAAGGAAGGAGGAGGAAAAAAGGCTTTGTGTGCATTTGTGCAAGGGTTGAAAGAATGTAGGGATCAAGAGCGAGAGGCAAACAGTCTGCCTGTGTTGTCTTTGTGTGTGTTCATCCCCCAGGGGGAGGCGCAAAGGTGGCCACTAGTGAGCAAGCATTTATGTGCAAGCAACTACACTGGAGGACGACTGTTCGAGGACACTGCGTGAACATCAGTCGAAGGGAAGAGAGTCAGACATGGGAAAAAGGTAGAGATCCAATAAAAGGGACATTTCCCTTCGTCTCTCACTGTGAGCCAGAGCAATCGCAGTCAAACATATTGAAAAAAAAAAAAAAACTAAGAGAACCAATGTATTATCTTAAGCTTCATTTGGAGTATTTACAATTATCTAAAGGTAAATCTAAGTCAAGAAAAAAAAAATACAGCATCATACAGCAAATACGCCTCAAACCAGCATACACACTTATAGCACAAAATCTTCAAAAACATACCGCTTAAACTTGCTGTTTTAAGCACCACAGTAAACTATCCGCTAAGTTTAACGTCACGTCACTACAGGTTCTTAATTAACGCCATGTGAGTGCAGCACGTGTGTGTGTTGGGTGGGGGGGAGGTATTTCAAATCTGTCAATCATTTTCAAAGATTGTATTCTCTGAATATGTTGAACAGGTTATTGTCTTACTTTCACACTTTGCAGACTTCACCACATGTTTTTTACTATTTCTAGCCTGGATAAAAGTAGCCCAGCTGGCTAGCACCATTGCTTTCTAACAACAGAGTATAAAGAACAAAAAAATCTATTTTTTTTCTACCATTTCCATTTGCAGCCACATGGACCTATATGAAAGGAGCGGTTATGCTAAATCACTATATAAGACTACAGGGGAATTTTGTTTTTCTTAGAGAACTAATTCTCCAAACTATCTTTATTATAGTGCCCTCCAAAGTGGCTCTACAGCTCCAGTATGTTCCACTGTTATCCTCAAAATATTTACATCTTGACTTTGGCCATTTGTTGGATGAGTTAAAACAAAAATAGTAAATAAAAAAAATCCCTCAAATCAAAAAATTCCAAAGCCCCAACACCTTTTAACAAGTTGTCACAAAATGTTTACAAACTTCAGCAAATTTTGAGAGAAAAACTGACATGAACTGTTCCATAACACTTGAGATGTTTTGGAACAGATTCTCCTGAAATTGGATGTAGGTCTGGAGTTTGGTTGGGCCATTTTAACTAGATGTACATAAAAGTATATGTTTAGGATTGCTGTAATTAATGGAAGGCAAACCCCTGTCCCACTTTCCATCCTTTGATGCCTCATCTTCTAATGAGCTCCATTCCTGAGTTTCGTGTCCCTTCAAAAAAAGATCCATCCCTGTAGCATGCTGGCACCATCGCTCTGTGTCACAATGGAAATTCTGTTTTTCAACGTCATGTGAATTGTTAGCTTAGCTTACAACAGTACAGCTTTTTTTCTTTTAAATGTAACTTTGGTCAATAAATGCCAGTTTTTTTGTACCTTAATCTCAATAATCTCATCCAACAAATGCCCTGTCAACAGAAGTCCCACCAGAGTTTGAATCTCCACATCTTCTCCACGGTTGCCACAGGACCGCTTCTGTTTTTTTTTTCTTTTTCATGGCAAAGACTGGAACGAGATGAATTTTCATTTGTGGAAATAGTTATGTTAGCTTTTACCTGGTATGTAATGTTGGTCTATACACTATGATCTTAATATAATGTATCAGTGTTTGTAGTTGTATGAGAAATTGTGAAAAAATGAAGGGGGTCCAGATCTTAAGGAAGGCACAGTCATTTATATCTGACTGTACATTTATAACAGTACAATTTGGATTGGCTAAATGGCTACAAGTGAAATTAAAAAGCCATGTTGGTATACATTATACTATTTCTAGAACCCTTTGTAGGTCAAGTAATACTATTTTTATTTCAAGACTGGATTTGACTGACAGGACGACCATGTTTGTAATCTGAAAGTCTTGCTAGTGGCTGTCTAAGCTAAGGTTAAAAAAAAACTACTAAGATAGGCCTTCTATATCTAAAAGACAACTTTAGACTGTCAATTGTGCACAAAAAAACAACAATAATTAAATAAGCAGCAGCTACAAGGACAGATCAAAGCTACATTTTGAGTTTAAGGTCAGTGCCAAACAATCCCTATCCAAGTCAATTCTCTCAGGATAAAGCAATCGTTTTTGGTCTAGAGAATATTTTTGACTTGTGATAACCATGCAGATCCACCATTACAAGTGTGACATCTTCATCTTTTGCATGGGAGGATGTGAATCTTTAAGCCATTTGAATATCACTTGCTAAGCTCTGGTAGAAAAGCCTCTGCTCTTAGGCTTAACACTCTCAAGACAGCTACTCCTTGTTAAAAGTCGCCTCAGACTCCTCCGCTATGAATGGGACCATTACCCTCATCGCTTACTGCACAACTACTCACACAGATACACACACACACTCACAAATGAACACACATATGTATCTATGGATATCTTTCTCTAAATCAAAGCAATGTGAACGCTTTTAGAAGAGCTGCAAGCCAAAAGTGCATTGCAAATCAGAGTGGCAGTTGTCTGTATAACTTCTTTACGATTCTGGATGAGTTCTGGCTTCCTGCTGTGCCCCTTTTTCATGTCAATTAAAGAAAGCAGGGTAAGATGGTCATATCATAAAGACAAGCTGATCTACATGAGAAAGAGACGAATTGTGATTTCTTCAAGATGCAGAGCTGGATCCTTTATAATGTGATAAAAGGATCAAAATGACAAGAAAGAGGTTAGATTAATAGGGGACGCCTCACGTTGCTTCTTCGATTAGACAAGTCTGATGTTTCCTAATAACAAAACCGCTACAACCAGAGCTGCTACATTACAAAAATGAAAGCTCACCTTAACTGATACAATCACAAATCTGAATTAGGGACATCCCTGTCTGTTTGTGAGGCTGTCTACCATTGAAGACCCTGTAAGAAACCTAAAGCCAAAATGTGCGTGTGTGCTTCCTATGTCTTAGCGGATTCTTAATCTCCTTTCTGTGTTTGCCCCTACCATTTTCCATGTGCTCTGCCTCACCGACACTGCCATCCGGCGTTGTCCTCTCGTAGCTGTCCTCAGGCAGGGGAAGGGCGCCCAGCCGGGGGCCCGAAGAACTCTTGCTGCTAGGTGTCTCCGATTCATCCAGGCCACTGTCGTAGCAGCTCTGCAGCGATCCCTGCTGGTGAGGGTCCTGGGGCTGGCTCACCACCGAGAAGGTCACTCGACGAAACGGCTACAAGAGAAACCAAATGTCCGGGGGTCACTATAAAAGGGACTAGTTTGGCTAGCTTTTCTTTTTTTTAAGGTATTATTTCGGGAGTTGGCTCCGCTGAAAATAAGACAGGGGCTTTCAGATAAGCATATTAAGGATATAGGGAAAAAGGGGTCAAAAGAAGTGCGGAAGTGAATAGGCGAGAATTTAAAGGATCCTTTAATGGTGATAACAGGTAATCTGACCCTCCCTTCCCAATCTAACTTCCACAGGAACAGAGCAAGACAGTTGCAAGACTTTAGCAAGAAACATTTGCCTCAGTTGTATAAAACCTTGGCAACCAAGCAGACCCTGTGTTTTATAAGACTAATTTGACCACTGAAAGTAAGAAGGAAGACCTGATTTTAAAGAAGAAAGCAAAGCTAGAAGGTAAACATTGGAAGCATACAGAGGCAAAGCCACTTGTTGCCACGTTACCACACAAAGAGTTCAGCTAGGTGAGAGGAAAGTTTAGGCTATCATTACAATACCTCTGCTTCAGCATATTATGGAAGAACATCATATGTATGCTACTACTACTGACAGCATATCAGTGAGACAAAGGCCTATTCCTCACTGTCTACGCCTGTTCAGTTTTCTTCCTATGGCTCTCAGTCCCAATAAGAAGCAGCACAAAGGTAATGGCAGAGAGGAATGATACTGGGAGAATGAGCATGAAGTGAGAAATGAAAGACTCTGCTTGGTCGTTATAACAGTAAATGACATAACAAATTGTTATTGCCATTCATTAATTAGATACAAACACTGTCAGAGCTCGCCTATGCTGCTGCAAATGTCCATGCACCTTGCTGGTGCAAAGCTCCTTTTGCTCACAATCCTTCTCCTCCCACTGTCATCGCCACTTCCTTGTTCAATCAGCAGAGTATTACATGGGGCAGAGGCTCATTACTCAAAAAATGTTCTGCCCAGCCTCATCACACATTTGTTCCCTTAATTCCCTCACCTGAGGAAGATGAAATGGTTAGCCTCAAGTGATTGCAATTTAAAATGGTAAATGTCAGATATCTTTTTTTTTTTTTTTTTTTTTTTTTTACAAAAAGCAGATTTTAGAGGTATAGGTATAAGTTCTAACTCTTTTTAAGGTGGCCTAAAACATTAGACTCAAGCATTATATGATAGAAATTGGAAGAAAATCATTCATCAATCAGAAACATTGATACTGTAGCTTCTAAGATTCTTTTTTGAAAATACTTTTGTCTTTGCTTAAAGAACTGTCCTTAGCCACATGAAAAAATTTGTTGGCTCCTACTAAGAATGCAAACGCAAACAGTATTTCATGACCGGTCTAAATGTTCATAACACAGTAACCAAGGCAGAACTCTTTCCATAAAACGACAGAAAAGGTTCCAAATGCTTCTGTTTAGATAACTAAAATGGATTAAAGCTAAAAAGACATGTAAATAAATACATCTACAGTATTGATGGTAAAACAGTGTGGAACAAACATAATAAAACCAGACTTTTAATGTCTTCTTTGACAGAATTAGATAGGCTAATGTCAATATATTTTTCTTGGCTACATATATAAATGCAAATACTGGTTGTCCAATGATTTTGCTGTGTTTCTAAATTTAGGTGGCAACCAGCTTGAACATTAGACTAGAATAGAAACCTAAAAAAATGACATGAATACCAGTTAGCTAGCTGTACTGTTCTAAACAACTGATGTAAAATAAATAGAAACATATAAACTATGTTATTTTTTTCCCTTCGCTATTGCAGTGTTATATTTAATTTTTATTTTTTTTACTTTAGAATTACTATTATTTTGTTCAATGTGCCTGATAGGATAAAACACAATACTTTTTCATTTATTTATTTATTTCACCCCAGTTCTGTTTCTCTGGCTGACTGAATAACACAGCAATCTTGGCAATAAATCATGTTTCCATGCAATTACAATCAACACTCGACAAATAAATTGGTATAAATATTCATGCAGATTTCACTTGGCTGGTCAAACATTTGTTGTATAATAGAAACGGAAGCCAGTAGGAAAAAAAAATCCCTATAGGTGTAATAACAGTAGAAAAAAATAGCTGTGACAATATGAAAACATTCTGTTTGTTTCATAGTGCTCTATTTCTCCAAAGCAAATGTTAAGTGTGATGTTTGTGCTAAGAAGTCTTAGCCAGCTTATGAGGCACAAAAACTTGTCCTTTTTTGCTATAGAGCAGTCCCTTTCCATCGAGGAAAATGCAATTTTATAATGAAAAAAAAAAATAAAAATAAAAAATACAATCTAATGAATTTCAAGCTAGTTGCAAAGAAAGACTAGAACGGCAGAGCACAATTAGGGAAAATCGAGTTGGGGAGAGAGGGAAAAGAACCTGACAAGAAAGGGGGGAACAAATAGATTTTAATTCACTTGAATTTCCTTACTTGTTTTCTCATGAGGAAGAGAGAGAACAGAAGAAAAGAGGGAAAAAAAGCTCATTTGTTAGCAGACCAGAAATGCCACTCATGCGGAGATTGTGAAATGCTTTGGGTTAGAAGCTGCAGCCATGATTATCTGCAAAACTTATCATAGTTTGGAGTACTTCTGATTTCTTTATTTTTATGTTATTTTTCTCTTATGTGTACTTTAAATATGATGTCTAGCTTGCACTTTGGGTAAATTATTTCTGTTTTTTGTTGTTGTTTTTTTTCATCGCTGGGTTTTATTTCTTTAAGAATTTTCTGTTTTGTTCAGTGACTAGCTTTGATTTTTTAGTCTTGTCATTAGTTAATGTCTTCTATGTCTTAGTTTCATTTTGTTCATGGCAGGTTTCTTTTATAAGATCTTTCCTCTGTTTCAGTATGGCTTTGCTATTTTTCTTTCTGTAATTAGTCTGATCTTGTTCAGCTGTTGTCTGTCTTCTTTTTTTATTATAACGTATCATACAACTTAAGTAAATTTATGGAGAGCCTTTATTTGATTCTCCTTTGCAAATTGGTGTGATATATTTTCTTGTCAGTTTTCCCCCCTCTACAGGTGAAAACAGGCTTTCATGCTCTGTAATCCAATTTGGTCAACAGTGAATGAACTTTTAGATTTCCATTTCATCTCTCTACCTATGTTTATCCCTTCTCTGCAGCTACCTGTTTAAAACCCTTCTTTTTTTAATCAGTGAACTTTGAACAGTTATCACACAGGTCAGAGTATTTTTTATAACAATCATTACTGTGAGAATTAGGTATATACATCATGTCTGAGTGTTCTTATTTAATCATGTTGCATGACAATGTTTACCACTTGGATTATTTACTCTTTTGAACATCACACTTTTTTTTTCAGAAAATCTAACATACAGTATTACACAGAAATTTTGTGATAGACCATCAGAACATAGTGCCTTATTATAGCAGTAAGTAAAGCTAAATGAATGTGCTTCATGCAAAAGGTAAAGTTTGGGTGGAAACTAACACTAGGTATTGCGTAGTCAATGTTAAAGTCAAAGTCAATGAAAGGGGATTTTATCTATACAAAAAAAAGAAAATGCCAAAAGGTAGCAGGACATCTAAATTCAATAGAGAATCTGTTGCAGTAATGGGATATAGATGCTCACAGAAACTGTCCATCTAATCAAGCTGAGGCATTGCTATTTTGCAAAGAAAATCTGGAAGTGTCTAAATGTGCAAAGCTGGTAGATGCATGTACTTTAAATGGCTCTAAAAACAGTAAAAGTTTTTTTTTTTTTCTGAGTACTAAGAGAGCTTTAAGGTTTTCAATTCCAAGGATGCTAAAAAATCCTTTGGCGCCTCAATTAGGCACTGCTTTTTGTAGGTTGCACAAAATCTAACAGACCACATAAAAGTTTGTGGACTGCACTAACTGAGTTTATGCACTGGGCGGCTTCTCAACCATTCTTACTCGATGCATGGGTTTATAATTACACCTACCTTCAACAAAGCCTGTAGATGAAATGAACGATAATGGAACTGTTTGAGAACACGGTGTGTGTAATTTCAGCTGTAAATACCTTTGGCAGATGGCAGTGACCCACTACTGTGAACCACAGGAAGTAATTGTGGCTGGGTTGGACTCGGGGCGAGGGGAGCAAACATAAACTGCTGGTCCAGTGTGTTATTGCAGTCAACCCTGAGAAATGAAGGGATGCGGAGGAGGGGAGCTTGAGCAAGCAAGATAGACTAGGAGATAAAGAGGCCAATTGAAAATGAGGGGAGCCAAAGAGAGATGGAGAGAGTGACGGAGGGCAGCGACATATGAGTGCTGCCATGATTGCCAAAAGCGCCAGTCGGTAATTAAGAACCCGTGTTTCATTTTTAATGGGCAACCAGGCTGTGACCTGATACACCACCTGAGACACACTAAGGGAGAGCCAAATAGCCACGGCATACAAAAACAACATACTTGCAGGGATGTTAAATTGGCTCAATCTAATTGCTTCTGCCTGCTTAAATGCAAAAGAAACTTGATGCAATTCCAGGGCTGGGAGTTGCAAAAGATTGTTAGAAACACAGTTACTGAAGTGATAAATGAGACAAATGCCCTCAGGCTGAACTGACGGCTAATCAATTGGAATCTGATCAAGGTGGATTCAAGTTCGATTTGGGTTCTGCCCAGTTGTAGTTAATTAGGGTGTTACAGAACAGGATGGTGAAAATTGTGGACCTTCGTAAACCAAAAACAAGTGTTAAGGCTGCATGTCTGGAGCTTTTCAAAATACAGCTATATATTTGTATGTTTTGTAAAGTAGCAAGACAAATTAAAGTATTTAACAGGATTTTTTTTTGACACACACACATAAAGTATTAAATATTGGTTGTGTAAAAGTAAAATGATCAGTCCTTGTCAGACTTATTAAGAGAGTCTGTTAATATCTATTTATAAGACTTGCCAAGTGTTCTCTATACATAGTCTTTGCCCTTTTCACAAGGCAGTTAAAACGCTAGATAATATATAATCATGTTTTTGTCTAAGTTCCTTTCATTGTTTGAAAAATATTTATAATTTATTAAAATGTGGGAACGGTGGACGAGGTTGTGTTAGCCTTGTTAAGGGAATTGCCTGCTAAGTGTCACGTATCATACTCTAGGCTGACTGATGGCCTTGGCCCTGTCAAGCTCTGGCACACCTCTTCATGCTCCCCATTTTTCTCCAACTTACAACTCCTCCATGAACATTCCTTATAGGTTGCTCTTCTATAAACAAAAAAAAGTGACACCATATGGAGAAGAAAGAACCTACTCAGATACTCCAGCAGAAAGGAAAGGAAAATAAAAAAAGACGTATTCTCTTTAGTCTATCTTTTTCTGCTAAAAAATAAAATCAAAAGAAAGCGTGCAGGAGAGAGAAAAAATAATAAATCTGAATGCTATACTCTCAATTTATGTCAGCAAGTTGTGAGGTCATATAATAACCTGGCACAAAGCCAAGTAACATAATTTTTAAACACTTTTAAAAGTATTTTTATGGCGGCCATGATGGGTAACACACCATCTGTCAGACCTGATGATGCCATTAGCACTCCCTTGTCGATCTTACCCATCCATATTACCATATGGTTTTTTCAAGAACTGATTGAACATGGATCAAGTGATTGTCCTTCGGTGTTTCTCCGTTACATTTTTCTTCTCTTTTTGGCATGTCCGGCAGATGGATCATTTGCACACATGGATGTTTTGGTGAGGTTAGGCCAAACAGAAGAAAATCCTGAATACAAACGTTCTGATGCTTACACTGTTTTACAGCTGGGGTTTTGACATGAAAAGTTCACATTAGGTACAGAAAAGTGACCCTTAGGGACCTTATCAGGTGAGTTTCTTTACAGATCTTGCACACAGAATAATGTTGCACTTAGACAAAAAAAATAAAGACATAAAGTGGCTAAAGGTAGATTAAGAAGTAAACAATAAAGTTATGAACAGAAGCCAACAAAAACTTCACACAAATGCCTATTCTAAGCTACAACACTTTTATTTTTTCTCTCCACTTGTTTAGGACTGCCTTTGGAATAGGGCATCGAATACACTATACAGGTGCTGGTCATAAAATTAGAATATCATGAAAAAGTAGATTGATTTCGGTAATTCCATTTAAAAAGTGAAACTTGTATATTATATTCATACATTACATACAAACTCATATATTTCAGATGTTTATTTTGTTTAATTTTGATGATTACAAATGACAACAAATGAAAATCTCAAATTCATCATATCAGAAAATTAGAATATTACTGAAGACCAATAAAAACAAAGGATTTATAGAAATGTTGGCCAACTGAAAAGTATGAACATGAAAAGTATGAGCATGTACAGCATTCAGTATTTAGTTGGGCCTCCTTTGGCCTGTATTACTGCAGCAATGCGGCGTGGCATGGAGTCGATCAGTCTGTGGCACTGCTCAGGTGTTATGATAGCCCAGGTTGCTCTAATAGTGGCTTTTAGCTCTTCTGAATTGTTGGGTCTGGTGTATTGCATCTTCTTCTTCACAATACCCCATAGAATTTCTATGGGGTTAAGGTCAGGAGAGTTTGCTGGCCAATTAAGAACAGGGATACCATGGTCCTTCAACCAGGTACTGGTAGCTTTGGCACTGTGTGCAGGTGCCAAGTCCTGTTGGAAAATGAAATCTGCATCTCCAAAAAGTTGGTCAGCTGCAGGAAGCATGAAGTGCTCTAAAACTTCCTGGTATGTGGCTGCGTTGACCCTGGACCTCAGAAAACACAATGGACCAACACCAGCAGATGACATGGCACCCCAAACCATCACTGACTGTGGAAACTTTACACTGGACTTCAAGCAACGTGGATGAAGTGCCTCTCTTCTTTTCCTCCAGACTCTGGGACCTTGATTTCCAAAGGAAATGCAAAATTTACTTTCATCAGAGAACATGACTTTGGACCACTCACCAGCAGTCCAGTCCTGTTTCTCTTTAGCCCAGGCAAGACGCTTCTGACGCTGTCTGTGGTTCAAGAGTGGCTTGACACAAGGAATGCGACAGCAGAAACCCATGTCTTTCATACGTCTGTGTGTGGTGGTTCTTGAAGCACTCACTCCAGCTGCAGTCCACTCTTTGTGAATCTCCCCCACATTTTTGAATGGGTTTTGTTTCACAATCCTCTCCAGGGTGCGGTTATCTCTCTTGCTTGTACACTTTTTTCGACCACATCTTTTCCTTCCCTTCGCCTCTCTATTAATGTGCTTGGACACTGAGCTCTGTGAACAGCCAGCCTCTTTAGCGATGACCTTTTGTGTCTTGCCCTCCTTGTGCAAGGTGTCGATGGTCGTCTTTTGGACAACTGTCAAGTCAGCAGTCTTCCCCATGATTGTGTAGCCTATAGAACTAGACTGAAAGACCATTTAAAGGCTTTTGCAGGTGGTTTGAGTTAATTAGCTGATTAGAGTGTGGCACCAGGGGCCATCAATTTTGAACCTTTTCACAATATTCTAATTTTCTGATATGATAAATTTGAGATTTTCATTTGTTGTCATTTGTAATCATCAAAATTAAACAAAATAAACATCTGAAATATATGAGTTTGTATGTAATGTATGAATATAATATACAAGTTTCACTTTTTAAATGGAATTACTGAAATCAATCTACTTTTTCATGATATTCTAATTTTATGACCAGCACCTGTATATCAGCATTCTACCACTGAATCAGAGGGGGGAAGATCACATATAGTTACTTTTTAAAGGACTAAACTTTTAATTACTCTTAAAGGGGCAGATTAGTCCGCTAGTGTAACAGAGATACTATTCTGCTGGGATGTGTTGAACATCATCAGAAGCTAAACCCGGTCCTTGCTTTTTTTCTGACTGCTGAAGAAGACCTTTTTCAATCTATTATATCTATGAAGCGGGGACCATTAGCTAAGAGTGGCAGTGGATTAGCTACAAAGTAACAAGTAACCCTTTTTAGTTCTTTAAGAATCCAATCAATGCAAAATGCGTGTTTCATAACTGATAGTGGGCTAACAGTGACATAAAACAAGCCTAATGAAAGCTTTATGTACTATGAAGGCAGTGTTGTCACCGTCAACCAGATATGTTTTCCATATGCTCATTTAATGCTATGGCAAATCATTGTGGACATCCACAGTGACCCCTACTTAATCATGACTAATGTTTCATTCCGTGATTGGGAAGGGATAGGAGCTTCTCCTTTGTCTCCATGTTAGAGCCACTCCTGCTGACACAAGCATTGGCATGCACCGGGAAGTGAGTGTCAACCAAACCCCATACCTGGTGTTGCTTACATAGGCCCTGCCTGCAAATCCTGTGATCGCATTTCCTTTTTTGTTTCTTTTTTTTTTCTTCTCTTGTTTTTGTTCTTCTTCCCTTCCTGGCCTGAGTGTATCAGTGCTCCTTATTGAGCATTGGGTGAAAACCATGAAACATGTTTAGTTTAGTTAAGAAAGAAATATTTAAGCATATCTCAAGGACATTAATGTGCATTACATTTGGAACGTGTAATGATTTTTTTGTTTTATTTTGAATATGTTTGAATGTTTAATCCCCAGACGAAGTTATATCAATTTTGAATATTTGCTGGAATTCAATTAGGAAGCTTTCCTCACGATTTAATATTTAAATTGTTATTGACTTTATAACAAAGTATAAGTGATTGCAAAGGACAGAAACTTAACCAGTGGTAAAATAACATCAAGATTGTTGGTGAGATGCAAAGTGTATCACCAATTTTAAGCAGCGTCAGTCATCAGAGACCCCCTCATTTAATGAGGCCTTAAGTTTAGAAAAATAATAGTTTGCAGAAAGCGTTACAAAGAGAACATTGAGTATTGGGTCCCCAAGTTAACATCTCCAAATGTGAACCGTTAAAGGAAGCCTGTTAAAGGACACATCTACTGGATTCCAGATCAGAGGAGACATGTTTTTTGAAGTAACAAAATACAATTTCTTTGGCAATCCAAAGTCGAGTCTTGGTTTGATAGTTTTTCCAAGAACAAGACTCAACTCCTTAGTTTCACTCATCGCTTTAGCATAACAGGAGATTTTGGAGAAAGTTAAGCTTATAACTTAGTAGCAACAGTTTAACAAAGTCTTCTTGTTGTTTAATACATGACTACACAATGTTTGACAATGGCTGGCCTTTAAGCAAATTGAGAGGTAGGTCAAGGCCTTTCAAGAATATCCTATGAACACACCCCCCAACTTTATGAAAAACCATAGGAGAAGAGTGGAAGCTGTTATTGTTGCACACAACACATGAATATCTATGGATTGAGTTTGGGAGGTCACTTAATTTCACTCAAAGGGTGACAAACAAATAGTTTTGAAAGAAAAGATCAAATATTCAACCAGAATTACAGATGTTTGTTTATAGTTAAAAAGGATAACAAAGAATTAATGTGAAGTGCATGAATATTTCTAAGCATTTATATCCTTTGACTGTATAAATAAGAGAATATCCACAATAGGTTTAAATCTGTGTAGACAATTTGTGAACATAATACAATATGTAAACTTTTCTGCTGCAGTATCAGTGACAGGGGCATTGTTTTGCAGTTCTTTCAAGCCAAGTACTTAAGAAACTGGAGTTTTTTTTTTATCTTATACTGCATTAGAAGAACAGTGGGAAACCAACAGCCCACTACTGTCAGTTTTCTATCTGGGCTAAGGGCCTCTGCTAACGTTAGCTTGTTGTGACACAAATCTGGGTGTCAGCACAAAACATGACATGGCATCAACAAAGCAGCCAAATGTCACAACCATGCATTCATTGTTAAGGATGTGAAATATAAGCAGAAGAAGCATCAACTGAAGCTCATTTTTCGTTGCTATCTGTTTCACGCAAACACAGATGGAACATTTATAAAAGTCTCTGAATGCTATATCTTCTGAAATGAAGGCTACCGGAGAGAGAGGGAAGAATCAGAATTGATATGATCAAAAGGCAAGACACAGACTGCAGAGAGATGGATAAGAAAAAAAAAATTCTAAGATACAAAAGAGAAGCTGAAGCATTGTAGAGGATTTAATAGGGCTGATAAATGATTCTTTATTTACCATCCTGAGTCACTGATAACAGATAACCTGCATTTATGAGATCAGGGCTGCGATCCAAATGGGCAAAAAGAGAGCAGACCGATAGCTTAGTGAGCATATACAGCTTATCCACTAATGAGGCGTTCTATTTGAGTATGATCACGCAGGCATGTATCCTTCATGTTGGATAAGTGGCCTGCATCTTGAGCTCCCATGTCTGTGTCTGTGTGTCCTCAGGCGTTCACTCAGAAACACTCACCTCATTTCTTGAGGAGGGTCCCGACAGGTGGCTCTTCTTTGTCTGGATCAACTGAGCGCCAACCTGATCCTGATCACACCACATACACACACACACAACCTAATTATCTTACAGGTCCCATCCACAACCTGTTCATGACAACGGCAGCATAAAAACAATTAAGATTCCAACAATTACTGAAATAATTACTACAAATGAGTAATTAAACCCTAATGTCGGGATAAATAAACTGACGCGGCAAAGGAAGAGGATGAAGGAGGACGGGAATAGCCCAAGGCGAGTAAGGGGGAGGAATGAATAACAACCGGTCGGAAAAGGAGAGAAATCGAGGCAGATATGTTGAGCCGCTACAGTAAACTCTGCTGCTGCAACATAAGGATTTTAAAAAACTGAAATGGCTTCACACTCGAACACAAACCCTTTCTATTATGTTGCTTTTTTTCTCTCAATCCTTGTTCATCATCTTAAACCTGCCGTCTACTCCCTCCCCCTTCCCCACAACTTTGCTTTCCTATCTTGGTCTCCGCGGCTCTCGCCCACTCTCCTAACTCTTTATCTCAGTCGGGATCGTGCAAGGTCAAACCTCCCCGACGTTTGATGGATGAAAATGGAATTAAGATGAAAGCACACTTTCAGATAATGAAGATATGCGGTGGGAGATTAGGAGGCTCAGGGAGGCTGCCGAGGTGCCAGCCAAATTAATATTGAAATTCGTGTGTGTTTGGCTCGTGCCCAGACAATCCCGGATACTATCCTTCCCACTGGGGTGGGGGTGTAAAGTGGAAAACACAGCAAAAAATAATAATGGGTTGAAAGTGGAAAAAGCCTGTGTCCCTGGCAGTACTCATCATTTAAGATAAAGTAGGACTTTGACTTGGAAACTGGAAGGGCTTAATGCAGTTTTTTTATATAAGTAGATGGATATACTGACTTCCTTAGGTGTAGTGCACTTTACATATCAACATGTGCTTTCTCCAATATTTGCATGTACTTTGAAAGGCATATGATCTACTTTACAATAAGCGACACAGGCAAGCGCAAGCATCTTACAATCTGATCTGTCACATCCCAGCAGTTTTGAAGGATTGTATCAGTGTATATGTGTTTGAGGTGTGTGAAAGATACGAGAAAAAGGAAAAGGCTCCCCATGTAGCAGTGGGCATGAAAGACGGACTATCAGTCTATCAAGGCCTTGTATCAAGTGTCTGATGACTGTGATAGGCACACTAATCCACATGTAAAATAGTTCTCTCCTCAGAGCCACTTCTTTAGGTGCACTTAAAGTCTGGGCGCTCTTTCCACATTTTTGCCTTCACTGACACTATTCTTAGCGAATGGAGATTTGCATGGACATTAGATCTTATTACTCAGTTGTTGACTAAGCAGTTAGTGTTTGTGGGTAATTAACTTTGGTGTCTGAAAGTTTTGGATAGCTAGCACTAATGATGTCCACGGTGGCAAAAGAAAAGCAGAAAAAGAAGATGCCATTCATATTTTTAAGTAGGGGTGCTGATTATTTCATACATGGCATATATTTTCCTAACATAAATCCCCTAAATGGGATAGAAAGCTCTGTACAAAGCATGTTTAAAAAGTCTCTTTTATCAGCTGCAATTGGAAGGGCTGACTTGCGGCACATGTATCGTATGTTTTTATCCAGTCCTTCTGGATTTCTGTTTGGAATTTTAAAAAAAGTCCAGGGCGAATAAATCAATATATCTACATTTTTAAAATATCCATCTTTGATTCCCAACTAAAACAGTTTTAAGGGTTGATGGCTATTCCAAGAAACAGGATGCCTTGTAGTAGCTAGTTGCAGTAGATCTGAAGACCACTCTGACACAAAAGTAATGAAATGGCTGAAGAAGAGTCTCTAACTTTAGCACCAATGAATGAATGAAAGCAATTTTACACTGATAGGAAACTCTACAACAGGTTTGCACAGAGGCACAGTATGTAGCACTGTTCTCTTGCTGCAAGAAGGTTCAGGATTCGATTCCCGATTCTGGATTTAGTTTGCATGTTCTCCCCATCGGTTCCATCTGGGTACTCTGGCTTCCTCCCATGGTCCAAAAACATGAATGTTAGGTTAATTAGCTTCTCTAAATTGTCTTTAATTGAGTGCAAGCATGGTTGTATGTATTTGTTTGTTTCTGTGTTGACCTGCAACAGACTGATGACCTGTCCAGGGTGTACCCCGCCTTATGCCTATATACTGCCATACTGCCCACCACACAATTACAATAAAAGTTGTCTAAGTTTAACATAGATACATCATGTCAAGCTACAAGTACACCCCTATATAACAGGAGGTCATGCTCAGATCTACAGTACACTTACTTTACCTGACAAAGTCACAGTCTGACAGGGTAATAATTTATGAGATTGTGGGTATTAAATGTAACTTTGACAGCATGAAAAAAACCTTTGACACAAAAAGAAATGTAACTCAGCTTTTGTCAATACCAAGCTGCATCAGCACCTTGGTATCAACTGATGCATGTTTTATGCATCAGGAAAACAGGGAAAATACTTAAGTATCAGTTATTAACATCTTTAGGGTATGCAAGGTCAAACAGGCAAAATTACTGAACTCTGCCTGCGCTCCAATGGCCCTCCTCCCTGCTTCGGTGCAATCAGTCCCCACATAACTGAGTGTTTATGTGCATGTGTGTTTTTCAACTATCACCTTACCAGCAGCTGGTATCCAAGGAATAAAAGAATCATCAGTGTGATACCTAGCAAAGGCAGCGGATGAAGATTTGTGGTGGGTGGCAGAGTTACCACAGTGCAGGGAGGGAGCGGCCAACAGATGGAAGATATCCTGAATTCACTTCAACTTACTCAACCCTGTCTTTCCCTTCACCTGCTCAGGCTGCAGGTCAAAGCACCTGGCTGTATGCATGACCCCGCGCCCCTATCTCCATCCTTCCTCCACTTCTAATCAAGAGAGAGACAGATATGAGCAGACGGTGAGCTTTGAGGTGGAACAGAGAATGAATGGCTTCTATTCAGGTAACCTAAGCTAACGACAGGGATGATAGCTGCCTTGTGGATATCCAATACTGAGCACATACAGATCTGCACATTGTTTGCTGAAGCTTTTTGCTCATGGAGACCTTAGAGGGGCTGCTCTGGGTGGCATTCCTGAGTTTGTGTCCTGGTTGGTGGGGGTTTGGGGGGAGCTGTGATACAGAGATGGCTATTGATTCAAAGTGACATTGTCATGACAGATGATAGGGGCAGCGTTAAGAATGGTCGCTGCACATCACGTGCACCGTCCTTCACCGGATCTGCTTTGTCGAATCAATTCACAAGAGTGAGCCCTTGTTAGCACCATGTTAGTTTGTGATTGCTTTTCCTTTGCATACCTGAGGATTTTGTAGGAAACAAAAAAAGAGGAATTTGTCCTTTTTCTTAACCCTCACTCTTTTTTTTTCTTTTTTTACCTCTCTTCATTCTAAGTCATTCAGTGACAACCGTATGAAAAACCTGACATCAGAACTCAAGGCCAGAGCAGAGGCTGTCACACAAAGAGACAAAACATCCATTTAATTTGAGCTTGTGTTGCATTGCCATTCTCTCTCTCTCTTTGATCAAAGAACAATGCCCGAGATTTGCCACAGACTGGGCCGTTTCCAAACCCATGCACTCTTTTTTGTGTACACAGTTTCTGCAGAACAGGTTTCAAACCCACTCGCCCCCCATTCACTGACGTACAAAGTAGAAGCCAACTGGTGACTGCCTAATAAGCTCAGCACCATGCTGAAATAATGATATCCTCATCAGGCCGGCTAATTTAACCCCTGGTGTAAATTGAGAGGTAGGTCATGGAAGATGTGGAAGGAGAGAGGGAAGTTAGTATTTAGCTCTAACTTAAAACAATAATCACTTCTCTATAGACAGATGCTTGGCTTACGTTATAATGCTAAAAGGGGAATTTGGAGTATTTTATTTATCTTCTTTGCAGACTGTGTTATTTAAAATGTGAGGCATTGGAGGGGTGATTATTCAGAAGGCTACGGATTCTAATTCCCTGTGTGTCTACTTTGCCATTTGCATCGCTTCATTGCCTCACTTTCCTGTGATTCAGCACTCTTATTTGGCCAAAACCAAAAGGTCAGGTATGAATTACAACTCAATAAGCCGCATGTTACAATGGCTTACAGGAGTATTTGCATCTTAACTAAATATGTGCAAAAATAATTAATTAAATGCATACATTAATTGCCTTACTACTTTCCCTAAATGTAACAATGTGGCAGCTGTGATTTTTTTTAAATGGCTCTGTTAAAACAGTTGAGTTGAGAATGAGTTTTAGAGATGTGTTGTACTGTTCCACTCTCTATATCATTGTGCAAAGCACCAGAATGAATATAGGTGCACCTTTTTTTTTTACACAGACCAATGTGTTTGAGACTTAAATATTGTTGTCTGTACAGACAGAGAAACAGTTTTCCTACCTAATAAATTCAACAAAATAAACGTAACTGATAGCATAAAAGAAATGTTCTATTACCTTTTAGTTTGAAAAGCAACTGAGCAAAAGGATTCCTTGTCAAACCATAAAGAAATAAAAAGGAAAGAACATGGAGGTCGAGAGAAATTATACGAATAAGTTAGAATATGAGAAAGGAAGACAGACGAGACAGGAAAGGAAGATAAGACAAGGCATGGAGGAACATAAAGGAGAATGGAAAAATTCAAGTTTATCAGAAAGAAGAACTAGGAATTCACAGAAGGATAAATTGACATATTATCTTTTTTTCATACTGATCCAGACGCGGGGGGAAAAAACTCAAGAGTTTTCCAGACAGTGTAAGCACCCTGAAATCATTGCCATAGATCAAATCAGTCAGTTATATTTCTACAAAGGACTTTTAAGATATGCTAGCTGAATACCAGAAGTAAGGCATCTTAGTATAATCATTTCTCCACTACAGACTGACAGGGTACAATGAGGTTAAAAACATGCAGTCAAATTTCAAAAGCTGAAAACTGAATATTGTGAAAAAATCCTAATGGAAATGTGACATTTCTGTTTCACCCAGCTGTTTTACATTAAAGTGATTGGTAACGATTCTGACAGTTCTAATCACAGTCTGCTGAAATAATAGCGATCCTGCAAATCCTTGATCGGCCTTGCACGTGTACAGCCTCTGCACTTATTTTTCTCCTGACAAGCTGTGCAAAAGAGTGCTTTTTTAATGACATTTGGGTGTGTGGGACTGGCATATTTTCCAGATATGCTCTTGCTGACTGTTCTTGACACCTCCGTGGTCTCATACTCATGATATTACAGCTAATGATGCTTGTCATACACAGTAAGATAAACACATAGAATACGAATGCTCTTGGTCCTTCATAACTGGGCAGGAAATATATTTTGCAAAACTTGTCAAGCGGTTCTCAAGGGGTTGTCACTGTCTTTCCTTTTTTTTCCTGCTGCCGCTGCAGCCAGGTATCAGCCCATCCAGATGTGATCATCACCAATCCTGCATTTGTTTTTTCAGCACCAACAACTTTTCATTTTTCATCCATCTGTCAGGAATATTACACACCAAGTCATCCATCACACTCAATCCGCTCCCTAATTCTCATGTCGCTCGCTCTGCTTATCTCAATGCTTTCGAGCTGAGGCGCAATACTAACAAGGTAGAAAAGGCGAATGGCTTGTCGGCTCGTAAATCCAAAGATAGGGTGGGTGGTGCATTTTGTGGTGATTTTTTTTTTCTTTTTTCAAAAACTTTGGAGGAGGATTTCCATTACTTTGCATGACATGTGAAAGCTCACCCTCATTAATAAAGGTTCAAGTTATGGGTCCCGCTCTCTAGTAATGAGTTCCATTTCATTCCCACATTCTTTTTCATGACCCGGTCAGTCTGAAGGTGTGTTGAGCAGCAAACCTCTTAAGGAAATACATTTTTTTTTGCAATTTTTTTCTGACAAATAGGATCTCTGTTTCTTCCAGAAGCTAATTAATATTTAATCAAGTGAGGAATTAAATGTGTCAGTCATGTTCTGGGTGATGTCAATTAGAAAATC
Source organism: Cyprinodon tularosa (assembly GCF_016077235.1). Taxonomy (NCBI): domain Eukaryota; kingdom Metazoa; phylum Chordata; class Actinopteri; order Cyprinodontiformes; family Cyprinodontidae; genus Cyprinodon; species Cyprinodon tularosa. The sequence continues at coordinate 146,737 of NW_024039120.1, read as the reverse complement.
ATACAGTGTACACCCTGGCTTGCTCATTTCTTATCAGTCTCACGTGGTCTTTGCTCCAGATGTTTAAATCAAATGAACAATTTGAGAGTAATTCAAGGCTATATTTGAAGTCTGTTTAGGAAGGCTTAATAAAAATGTGCAGATGAGGAGGAACGCCAGAAAAACAGAGGCAAATTGCTGAAAAGATAAAAAATCAAGTACTAATCCAAGAGGAAAATAAACACTCGCTGATTGCAATTTTCTTTTTCACAAATGTGCATTTTTAAAAGCCAATATCTATGGTGGTGGAGAGGTGACAGTGCACTGTAAATTTTACATGTAGATCATGCAAAAAAAAAAAAAAAAAAAAACCAGCTAATATAATGATAAGAAGAGCACTCACAACAATGACAAACAAAGGAAAAATCCTACAAAACAGAAATGGCTAGTGTAAACATACAGCAAATACAAAACCTAAAAATAAAAACCTAAAAATTATGCTAACCCACACACAAGCACTCTGGAACACTGTGAGGCCAAGATCAGGATTCCATCAAGGCAAATGTGCATTTTTGGCTAATTCAGCAGAGCAAGATTGCCACCACCCCTTAGAAGCAAGCAAAGTTCACAGAATTTAAACTTTTGTTATTATTTGCTTCACCAAAACCAACAGAGGAGTAGATGATGATGGCCAGCTGTCATCCTCTCTCCCTCTTCTGAAAATCGGGCTTCTCCAATGTTTAACTGTCCTCCCTTAATCTCCAAGGGAGCTAGCACTGACAAGCCACCACCTCTAGACCACTGTCCTGCTCTGTTTTCTCCTACTACTCTTTTCTCTGATCTACTCCTCCAATCTCCCATGTGGTTCCTGAGCTCCAGAGGGGGGCATGGCTGGCTACCCTGTCATGGTTTACGTGCTTTTGCAGCCAGTATTACCGCACTGACTTCACAATGCTTCTGTCTGAGCTCCAGGATGCAATCTCCCCTTACCTCTTTGTCTGGTTAATACATCCTCAAGGTAGGATAATTTCTGATTCATGAAAGAAGCTGATTCAAAGAAAACAGTCATCATCCAGATGCAGTTCCTGGAGGAAATGTTGGTATTCTCCATAATGGTTCAGTCTCCACAGAATTTGGTGGACACAGAGACCTTCCAAAGCACTGCGACTCGCACATGTGCGGGATGTCAAGGTAAAACCAAAATCCAGCAATGTAGTAGAGCCTTTAATCTGATCTGTGGAACTTCCTGCAGGGCAAATTGCTTTCGCTTGCCGGGCAAATTTGGGGTGAAATATCAGGCTAACAAAAGCACATGAAAGTGGTGAATTTTCACAGGTTTTGCATTCTGTGGGAAGACAGGAATGTTCCCTGAGGGAAGAAAGCCCTAAATCCAGCTAACTATTTCATTCTGTCATTACAATTTATCATACAATTTTGTGAGTGCATGCCTCTGTTTCTTCTCATTGGGTCAACCATAACTGATTGAAAGACATCTGTGCAAACTCATTAAGTGTGTACTGTGTGGGTTTTAGGAGCATTCAGAATCCTGTAGGTTAATCCCAAATACGATATCAGAACTGGATTAACCAAGGCAAGAGCTCTGATTGACTCTCTGGACATACCTCAAAAAACAGGGGGGATTTAATTAATGAATCATAACTTAAAGGCAATGAAAGACAGTCTAAACCCCAATCTGAAGCAGAAGAGACCCCTACCTCTTCTGATTGGTGAGTTGCTTAGGTACTGGGCCTTATGAGAGATAGGATCGATGAGCTGTTTTTTATTTTCACAAAATAGAGCAGCTTTGGAATGGATTTACAAAGATCACCAGGCCTTTATCTGCTTAAGCTACCAACAACGTTTTTATGTGAATACAGTAGACCTTAATGTGCTTTTTTTTAGTCCCCCAACAGTTAAAGCTCTTTTATTTTTAATAACATTCATGGTAGGTTACATTTTAGAAAAGGAGTATGGAGAAATGAGGTGAATACCATTTGATTTAAGGTTCTAATTTGACTAAAGATAAATATCCATCTAACAACCATCGGTCCTTGCTGGACTAATATATGAGTGCAAATCTAGCAATCTGGCAAAAGTAAGAACAGGGCTTTCCTACTGTTGCTATCCAAACCAAGGCCATTACAGGATAAATCCAACATATTTATTTTTGGGGAGCTGGAATGCAGATCAGGCGATCTAAATGTGAGGCACGGGCGATGTAAGGCAGAAACTTTGATCCAAGTGTGTCTCGACTTGTGCGCGTGCACACAGCCCAAATCTGTCCATCATCCGCATTCTTAGCCAACCTGCAAAAGTGGCCCGATCAACGTGGAAGCCGAGGCTTGTCAGTCACACATTAGCAGCCCAGTCACCAAGAGGCAGAAGAGGAGATGAGCGTGAATGTCTATTAGTAGCTGTAAAATTTTAGCCTCAAAGCTTATCTTGTCAGTAAGCACTGTGACTCTTGAGAGATTTTTTTTAACTATTATTTACTTTTAGCATTTATGCTTCTGAGAAGCAGATTTTGGGCAAAGTATGGATCTAAAAAAAAAGGATAATGTTAGTTCCAAAACATTCTATGAATGTTACAATATAGATAAAAGGTATTATGTAAAAAAAAAAGATATATACAGTATCAACAAAAAACAATAGAGTTTCTTAATAAGTTTTGTATTTGTGTATGGTATTATGGTTTTCACTACTATGATGCTCCTAATCAAAATCCTCTGAAACCAAGTGCGTTCACAGAGCTCTTTATTAGATGTTAATTAGATGAAAATTCACAAGGCTTTGGACGAGCTTCAGGGATCCACGCTACAGCATGAGGAGGGTGTCAGCTATTGGTGGTAGGATTTATTTTTTCAATTCTTTTCGGAAGAGGGGGAGGAAGAAGGGCATTGTTGCAAGAGATCCATAAGAAATCCTTTTTGCAGTGTGCAACAAGCCCCGAGGGCTAGTATTTGCCAAACTCTAGTATTCAACCACCAAAAAAGAAAGGAAGAGATTCATCAATGGGCTAAGCATACTAACAATTTAATATGGTCAATTAAAGGTAAAGTGGAGGATTTTTGCATATTTTTGAAAACAACCACCGTCTCTACTTTGAAAAAAAAAATGCACATGCAGAAACCTGTATCCACTCTAGGGAGGGAATGCCTATTACACGTGTGTGAGAACATAAATGAGCCCATTTCTCCTCGTGCACGCTCTGTTCAAAAGTTGCAGTTCGCATCGCTCATACGTACAAACTTACTTTCCAAAGAAGATTTGCCCTTATTCCACTATGTCAGACTCACCACCGGAAAATGAAAATGGACACGAGCACGTAGGAGGGGCTTACGTAAACATATCACCAGAATGATTGACAATTAGGAGGACCACTTATTTTGATGATCCGCCTGGAAAAAGAATGTCCTCCACTATACTTTTAAGAAAGGTTACTTTGACAACCCAAACAAACAAACAAAAAAAAGAAAATGAGAAACTTTATCAATTCCAGGTAGAATGAATGGTGCTACAATGAACTTTAGAACAAAAACTAGCTGCAAAATTAGCTTTTTTTTATTCCACGTATCTTTGCTTTTATATATTATTCAAACATCAGCTACTTCACAATTTGCTGGAGGACGATGCATTGTTGAAATCTTAGTGCAACTCGGTTTTCAATAACAACCATGTGACAGCTTGCCCAGAGATTGACTGAGTTTTTGAGTGTCCCCCTTGGTATGATCTGTAGTGACCGTGAGTCACTGCATAAAGAACTAGCTACTATGTGGAAGATGAAGAGATAAAAAGAAGAGAAAGATTGAAGGAGGGTAAAAATATTAAGGTGCACTTTGGATTGGATTTTCCTTAACTTGTTTCCTAATTTTTTCATCCTTCCCCGGGAAACTGACCATCAGGCGCTTGCACTTCCCATTCAATCTGCTTATTGTTTGATCTCAACAAGCGAGAACCAGGAGTAAACAAGCTTATCACAGAAGGATTTAGCAAACAAGCAGAAGGCAAAGAGATACAAAGCAAACAAGTAAATGTGCCAGCCTGGGCTAGAAATTCTGGGCCGTGCAATTAGGTAGCATTCATAATACATGAGGAGAGAGAGGGGGAGGGAGGCAGTGAAAAGGAGGAAAGGTACATCTGAGTGTGGAGACAGGAGTGGTAATGCTTGATTCATTGTCATTGATCAGCTGTGTGTTTGTGAGCATGAGTGTTTATTTCCATTGTGTGTTTCTATGTGTCTCTTTTACCAAGCATGTGTGATGGGGAGCAGAAGGCCTGTGGCAGGTAGAAAATGACCCGGGCCTTTTCATTTGACACCACTGCGCCTTGAAACAAACTACCTAAGGCCCCTACGCACACCCATAATCCATTCAAGGTAGCAAGCAATTTTCATTATTGACTGGTGAGAAACACTGGCGAAGACACAGAGAGATCGAGAGAAAAAGGGGGTAGTAAGAGAGATGGAAAACAAAAAGAGAATAGCATGGTGGTGTGAGGAGAGAAGAAAAGTAGTGAAGAAGGGAGTAGTGGAAGATATAGAAGGGTATTGGCAAGAGAAAGAGAGTGAAAAGGAGGGAAAATAGATTACAAGTAAAGCATGGACACGAAGAAGGGGGTAGATTTGGGGAAGGGGAGAGATCCAAGAGATAGTTGTGATTGAGAGTGATGCCACTGCAGGGAGGGGAGGCAGTGGGAGAGATGAAGAGTGCAGCTGAGGCGGATGCAATCACAGAAGTGCTAATGTATGGAAGAGAATATAGGATGTTCATGTTTGCCAATGTGGAGGGTTGTTCAAAAGGTAGAAATAACCTGTCACCTTTTATATGAGCACACAGGTAGAGATACTTAAGTGCACAACACCAACTAAACACAGAAGCAGAACCGGCTCGATTCCAATCTACTTCTGTGCTGTATAAACTGTATCAACACATTTAAAGAGAATAAGAGATAAAGACAAAAAAAAATCTCAACAAATTGGGATTTCTTTCAAATTTCTATATCAGTTGTTATTCTGTTATACAGATATATATATATAGAATGTGTGTACTGACAATTATTTAGTTTGGATTACTACTTTTGCTGTTTGAACTGTTTTAACCATGCTGGTTCAATTAGATTATCAAAAATAACATTGTAATTAAGGTGAACAGTTTAATTTTAAGGCAGTATTTGTGTTTTAGGGCTTATATTGTATATAGTAACTTTTTTTCAAATGTATCTATTCGCTTTCATTGTTATCTGAGCCTGGTTCTGCTGGAGGTTTCTTCCTGTTAAAAGGGAGTTTTCCTCTCCACTGTTGCTACAAGCATGCTTGGTGTGAGGAATTGCTTAAGAGGCAATGAGCTGGTTTGAACCAGTCTGACTGCATGATTTGATTGGATTGTCTCTCTAATGTACCTTGAGATGGCATGTGTTCTGAATTGGCGTTATATAGATAAACTGAAATTTATTTAATTAAGTTATCTCAATTATTACATTTACCCCCAAATCATGATGGGTTAGCTTTGATTCTAACCGTTTAAAACAGTGTATAACACAAAAGATAAATTAGAGCCCAAATGAAGTGCTGGTAATATTGCAACATCCAGAGCTTTTATACTAAGGGGAAATTGGTACAAACAACATCGTGGGGTTGAAAATTATTAATATTCAATCCATGTCTTGTTTGTTCTGACCAAGTAACAAAACTCTTCTCACAGCATCTCTTGAACACCCAAAATCAACGCCAAGGATTTTTTTTTTCTTTTTTCACTTACAATTTTAATTCTATTCCCTCTAAAATGTTTGTAGTCTAAATTTACTCTATGAATAACAAAGAATCTAACATGCTGTACTTTTCACTGCATGTGCAGCATTGTGTGTGGCCCCTGTAGCTAAAAGTGCAACCTGTGGGAGTAGGGGTGCGTCTCAGCTGAAAGATCTCAGCAGGGGAGGAGTGGGAGACTCGGGGCCCTGTACCACACTGAAAAGGTTAACAATGCTCCCTATGGTGCGCGAGGACGTTTGCATCGCAGCAGCTTCGATCAAACCTCGGGGGAAACAGCAGTTAGCAATAACCAGTCAGTGTCAGATTCCAGCTTTTGTTTAGCATTTATGGCTGTTCTGCTCAATCACTTCCTTTCCCCTCCTGACTACCTCTTTGCTTTAAAGGCCAATCATCTCTATCCAACACCCTCCCCCCACCTCATAGGCACACACACACATTACACTTGCAGGAAGTGTGTTTAAAGATTATAAGTGTCTCACTCTCTTCCCACCATTTTCTTTACGACCAGGTTTTCTGTGCCTCTGTCAGCACAATGAAGCTTTATAATGGATGGTAATCATTCAGCAAAGCGTGGCGGCTATAGCTAGCCTAAAAAAATAGTGATAGGATGAGAGAGGGAGGACAGAGGAAGAAGCTTTGCTCCTCTGCTCCTAATCTCAACTAATAGCTTCTACAGAGGCAAGAGAGAGCCATATGCACTAATAATGCAACGGGGGGAGTTGGGTGCAGTGGTGGGGGTGTTGGGTGCATGTTGCTGATGATGGGGGGTTAACCGAGTGTTAAAAAATTGTGGGCCATAAACAGTAAGATGGAGATGGAACGAGGGGGGTGGAGGGGATGTAAAGAACAAGCAAAAAGAAAAGCAAAGTCAGCTTAAGTGCAGGGTTTAATAGCATCATTATTATGGGAAGGCACCCGCTGTGGGATTTAGAGCAAAAACTACATACACACACACACTTTCACTAATGTGAACCAGATAGTTTGCTTCCCTAAAAAAAAATTAAGCACCAATTCCTTATGTTGCATCCAGCTTTTTGGCCAGTGATACAAAGATAAAGAAGCACATACACTGGAAAGCATATTAAACTAAGGAGGTTACAACAGGTGGGGGAAACCACCTACACATAAGATTTGTCATAAGCTTATATGAAAAAATCCTTTATTACCAAAATTTTTAAAGCAATTACAACAAATCAATTTATTGAGCTCTTAGTCAATCTTCCAGTTCACAAATTCATCCCAATGTCATTCAATCTTTTTGATTAAATTAAACATTTACCCACATATTTAAACCACCACATATTTTGTTTCTACCTAAAAATGTTTTAGTGAACTGTGACGTAAATATAACAGATCATTACCAGATAATGGCAAAAACTTTTCTAATTGATATTGTGTTTTTTTATATTATTTACTGCATTAATTTAATCACATAGACTAAAGTTAAAAATTAAACAATTTTTTATTATAATTAAAATGTTCAGTGTGTTACCCTCCTATTATGTTATTAAGGAAAGTAGCCTGTATTTGTCAACAACATTATAATTCAAGACCATCAGTTGCTCTTAATTTATCACAACTTTTCAATTTTTATTTCTTTTTGTTAGTTTTACCAGTTTTTAGGCTCCACTTGATTAAAAACAATGTAATAGTTGCAGATTAATATACATCTTACTTCAGTTTAGTGACAATTTCTCATTGAACCCTAGAAACGCTGGACCTCCCCTGTAAAATCCATAATACAATTGGTCAAGGATGCATTGTTAAACTTCCTAAATGTTGTCATTAAACTGAATTGAATGTATATTGGGCATTATTTAGCAGTTTAGCCTGCTCTCAGATGCGATCTCCCCTCTGCTCTGGAGCAGCAAACGATGTCTGTCGGTCTCTATGTCAAATTCCTATTGAGGTTTGGGCCTCAGTGTATTGAAGCAACCAGAGAAATAAGAGTCTTGATTGGACAGGTGGAGTTTTTTCCTCATGAGACAAAAAAAGAGAAGAAAAAGCAATAATTTGGACAAAACAGTTGTCTGGTGCTTCATAATTCATAGCGTTTCACAACAGTTATTTTCACCTCTTGTAGTCATGTATTTTATGCGTTTTATCATTTCTTAATGCAATACGTTACATTTGGATTTAACTAACACCACAACCCCCATGCTTTAGCAAACCAACTGCCACCACTGCTCATAACTAATGTCACCTCAAGGCATTTAACAAAGACACTGCAATCCTATCCTACAGTACGATTAGTTTTAAGTTTTCTATGTAAGGAACCCCAGCTGATTGCACTGAGTTACCTTGCAGTAGGTAGTTATTCATCAGTGGGTAATCATCTGAATTATGCTTTGGATACTACAGAAATCCCTCGCACTGAACATGTATGCAGCCACAGTTAAAAGGAGAAAGGGTTCCTATTAACAGAAAGAAAGCTCCAGCATAACCAGGCTCAGAGTAAGAGGCCATCTAGCGAGGATGACTAGGGGATGGACAAGACAGGGGCAGATACACAAAAGGAAAGAAAGCTTTGATCTATATGTACTTTTTTTTGTTAGAGATGTCACTGGTAAACTAGCTCCAGTGGTATGTCATGTCAAAGGGGATGAAAGAGAGCATGCACAGTTAGTCCTAGTAAAAGCTGTGTCCATAGCTAGGGCTAGGAGCTACAGGACCAAGCAATGAAAACGAGCCCAAGTCAATCAGCTATAATCAGAGTTGTTAATGGCAACATCTCAGCTGATATTTCCCTAAAGGTTGCAGATAGGGCTGAAACAATTAATCAGCTTCATTGTGATTAATCGATTATTTAAATAATTGTCATCTAATTTAGTAATTGATTATTTGTAAAATGGAGTATAGAGACAGTAAAACATGCCTTTGGCTGAAAGAGCAATCCAGTGGAATCCAAGTGGAAACATTTTTGTTTCCCCCTAGTTTAATTTCGTAAAAAAAACTTCTTTGAGGAACTGTCCGATTATCAATCCATTAATCCAGAAAAAAAAAGATAGATTAATCGATTTGCAAAATAATCGTTAGTTGCAGCACTATTTGCTGATCAAGAAAACTAGTAATTTTTTAACACAGCTCTTTTATTTTAAGGCTCATTTAATAATAATGTTTTTACTCTCTAACATAGAAACAGACTGTTTTTATTGCTTCATATAAGATATCATATAAGATAATACCCAACTACCACCATCATTTTGTGAATGAAAAAGGAAATATATATGCCAGTATGTTGGCAATTTGCTATACATAAAAGCACCCAGTGGTGGCAACAAGACTTAACGTACATTACAGTTGTACTAAAAAACACAGGATTGTTTTTCATAACATTAGGCTTTGTGCAGGTCAAAAAGATTTTGATAGTAATGTTAATGGTGCAACAGATAGGCTTTTTTCAAGCTTTAGGTCAAGATAAGATTAGCTTACCATCTGCTTGGTGCAGTCTTAACATTAAGCAGCATTCATGGCTTCAACAGTGATTTTCCTTACAGACCATTGGTGAGGGTGTTAAAAAGACTGTGTCTTCAAATATAGACATTGTTCAAAACAGCAGAATATGCCCTGAAATTGTAGCCAAATTAACTTGTCTGTGTATATCTTATTTTTTTGTGTTCCTAATATTTTTTTGGTCCATAGTGTGCTAGCTTTACTGTACTATGAAAGTCTTCTCCCTTTCAACAAGTCTTGAACATTTGTAACAATCAAATCATCTAAGTCTATTTTTCTGAAAAGACATTTAAGATCATGATCCAGCCAAGAGGGACAAAAAATTTCAAAACAAATGGATTTGTCCAAACTAAGGTAATCTTAAAATAGGTCTTTGAAAAAAATAACATTATAATGTGCACTGGTTTGACTTGCGATGAGTACTATCCTTTTGGGGGATTGGACGTTTGTCTAAAGAGATTAGCAGAGGGGATAAGTGGAATGTTTCTTTATCCCAACTGAGCACTGACAGGAAAACACTACTTGTTTTTGCCTGGCTTATTCTCCATTTCCACATAGATATTTATTATGTTATTCCGTTTTCATCGAGGTTACACAAGCATGAACTGAAACCTGGACTGAATAGTTTTTGTCAAACTGCAACTGTCCAGTGCTCATGCATCAGCACAAGCACTGCGGCTGAGGATTGGAAAGAAAGGCCAGCAGGCGTTTCTCTCTGGTTATGACGCCAACAGACACAGATGGCTGAGGCCAAAGCAGGAGATCAAATTCGTTGGATGGCACCCAGTGGGTGAGCTATGAGCCTTTCCAATGGTCACATAGGAGAGCAAGGAGGAGGAAACACTCTTTTTTCCTCTTCTGGGAAAAAGGGAGTATTGAGAATTCCTGCTCTGTAATGAGAAGTGATGAAAAACTACATGTATAGGAGAAGCAAATTTAATATAATTGAGATATGGCCTTTTTTGTCACTGGTGTAGTCTGAAATAGGAGATGAGTAGTGGGTTACACTTAGTGATGATAGGAACATTTATCTACATCAACCTGGTTTGCGGGATCTTGAATAATTCCTTTAGAGGGATTCGCAGAAAATGATGCAGTAAGAATTTTATACAATTAGCTTTGCAAGAGTAGCCATAGAGAAAACGAACCAGATAAAAATCCAACTGCAAGTCTTTCAGAAAAAAATAGGTCAGATTTTAACAACCCGTGAGGAGACAAAACAGACATCTTCTTTGTTGTGAGAATAAAAAACTACCCAGAAAAAAAACAGTGAAAAATGAGCAGGGAAAAAAATTAATTGATGTGTGTGTATGAGTCAAGAAGTGTAGCCTAGCGTTAAAATAGTGATACTGTGAGCACATAAATGTAGGTAAAATTAATAAGAGAGAACGGGATGACAGCAGATGAATAGAAAGAAGTGGGGGTTTCAAAAGAATAGGAGAACAAAGAAGCGATATTGTTTGGAGAATTATCTGTGATTTATGAGAGTCGGGGGGAGGTGTCAATCACCAATGTTTTTAATTAATTTTAGTGTGAAGGTGGCAAATCTAACTAGTCAAAAACTATAAAGTTTGGTCATTGCTCCTTAGTTAAAAAAAATCACACAAAAAACAAAGTTAGAAAGTATAGATACTTTATAATTATTTCCAGACACCGTAGCTAAAATTATTTACAAAAGCAGTCAGTTAGTATTTTTTTAATCTAACAGTGTATAGCAGTATAATATTAGGGGTACCCTGGTATCACTTTTTCTCTGTAGTTTTGACCAATTACAATATTCACAAGATATAATATCAGCATAAATAATACATACTTTTATTACTTATTTTCAAAAAGTCAAGAGCAAGTATGAGCACAACTGACCACTGTGTAAGTGACCAAACCACTGGATTAAACAGAAGTGGAATGTCTATCTCTGCTTCCTTTTACTGGAGATTTTTGATGCAGTCCAATGTATTACAATTTGGTTTTGGCTGATATTGCACTGATTTCCAAAATCGGTATCAAACTTAGGCACCCCTTTTTAATAACCCTGCATGAAACATATTGCGCTATTTGTCCGTGCTGTCCATATAAACGGCTCGTTATGCTTGACGCATGTACAATCCATGTAGATTCTGGCCGGTGGGGGTCCACACCAGGAAGTAGAAAACAAAGCCAATTTTTGTGAGCTAAATCACAGGATGTCTCTAGATGTTTGCTCGCCACCTATTCCATGTGGACCTGTCCGCGCCAGAGATGGGTGATCTCTATGTCATGTATTTGTTCTGACCTGGTGAGTCCAATCTGCATGGGTTAAACCAGATTGGACTCACCTGGTTCAGTGGCTGGGTAGAACAAATACATAACAAAGAGATGACTTGTTGACTCCAGATCCCCCATCTCTGGTCCACGCAGTTTCACATTTTTTTAGGTACTGAGTGTAAAAATTCTGTACGCACAAACAAATGCACTGAGGGGCATTGAAACTCAAAATTACATTATGTGGCCAAGCTTTAGTGGTAGAGGCCCTACAGTCATACACTAGTTAACAGGTTAATTCTTCTTTAGACTGATTCCTACCTTTGCATGGGCATCTCATCCATTTATACTTACATTTCGCATTTTAACAAATGCTTACATAGCCATGTACTTAAACTACTTTTATGAATTAGGTAGTTATTTATGCAAATAAAATTTGAAAATCAAAGGTACATTAATGCCATTATTACATTTGGATAACTTTGTATTCTACAAACGTAAACACTTCCTGCACACCATTAAGGTCAATTGACACCAAAGTCTTTGACAGATTATATAAAGAATAGGTAATGATAATTAATAAATAATAATAACCAAAATTACTCCCTCTGGGGCAGTATAGCTTTTGAACACTGGATTAATGTTTATTGGATTTGTAGTTGAACCTTTCATTTCAAAAGACTGTGTGAGTTCAATAAAAAAACGACCTGAAATTGTAATGATCACTAAGTGCACAACATCCTCTTTGCAAGGATGAATCAATTCATGGTTTATGCAAAACCCTTTGTGTTAGAAATTAACCTTCTGCAAAAATATGAAACAAAAGAACCATAAAATAACTCACACCCAGCGCATGGGCTGCAGGCATATGTATAAGTGTAAGTTTTACTGTTTTGTTTTTCTTTTCTTAATACTTATTTCTTACATATCTGCTATGATTTTGTGTTGCACTTGGCATCTTATATAGCATTCTTGTGTTTACATGTTTCTTCTGTTGGCTAATAGCCCCTCATTTGCTCATCATCCAACATCAGGGATTTCTCCAGGGGTACATTCCACCTGGTTTATATTGTACTCCTGTTTGTTTTATCAACTTCTTTTTATATTTTGTATTATCTGCTCTGCTGTAGGCCCTGTTTTGCAAAACGTTTGTGAATGTCTATGGTCCTCTAATTTATTTTTAAAGATACCACTTTATAGGAATACAGAATTTTTCCATTACACATACGAATTTTTAAAAAAATATGCAGACAGCAACGCTCAAAGGTATGCAGTATTCAAACAAAACCTATTATAGAGACCCATATTTTAGAGTTTTTCTTATTTTTACTGTACAGGCCAAATCCTGGGCAGGGCACTATGGGGTCCTCTTTATACTGTAAAGAGTTTTTAAAAAGGCACTTACACTATACATAAGAGTAGACCTAAAGAATGTTCTTTAGATTCATGTTTTGCCCTTCTCAGTCTATTCAGAATTATTAAGCTCTCCTTTTTATCACCCTAATTTCATTCCTACTTTTCCTTTACCATCTCTGGTAGCATTTTTTTTTCCCACCCAGCTTTTGTAGCTCTCTTAACAGTTTAAATACACACCAGTGAACAAAGAGTAACCTTGTTACCTTAGATGATGTCACAACGCATGCATAAATAAACCTAATATTATCAGAGGCTTTTTTTGCGTCTGTATCTAGGTGTTTGAAAGAGAGTGTGTCTGGGTATAAACACACCTCCTTGAACCTTCCTCCACCTGCCGCGACTTACTGGAGGCAGTGTGTTAAACGTTCTCTGCGTCTTTCTTGTTGTTGACATTCAAACAGTCGAGTAGGTTTTGTTGCCAGTTATGTGCCAGAGGTGGGATCCATCTTGCATTGTATAGACAAGTGTTGATAAAACGGTGGAGTTCTGAAATACAAGTAAGCCTATAGTTGAGAATGCGAGTACGCACACATATGTGAGGAGGACTAATAACTAGAAAATAGCCATTAATCATGTTTGCACCACTGGCATAGGACCCTTTCATCCATCACCCTCTGTGTGTTTGTGTGTGCAGGTTGTTGCACTCCTAATCTGAGCAAGGAATGAGTGACTGCTATCATTTTCCTGCCCTTGACCTGCACCCGCCTCAGCGACAAAAACATTTGTCTGAGAGAAAATTGAAAAAGGGGACTGGAGAGAAAAAAATAAATAAACAATACAATAAGGTAGTATAAAGCCAGAGAGATTATGTTTCTAGTACATCCCATGGAACAGCTATTTGTTAAAAATAGCAAATAGCGGATCAGCCAATCACATGACAGAAACTCAATGATTTAAGGCATCTACACATTTACCACTGAGCACCATAATAAGGAAAACAGGGCATTTAAATAACGTAAATGTGGGATTGTTGCTGGCACCACACAGGCTGCTCTGATGCAAATAATAATTTTACTACTACTACTACTACAATTACTAATAATACTATTATCAGTACAGTATATGTATTGTTATTATATTTTCTGGGGTGGAAACTTCTGATTTGGGATTTTAACACACAACCATCTCTCAGCTTAGCTTGGTTCTAATAAGGGAAAATAGTCACTGAGCATTAGTTGTTTGGAGACTGATTCATAAAAGCTACAGTAGTTAGAATATCTACTTGTTTCACTAAGGTATATAAAGAAAACATCTCTGATAATAAAGCCTTGAATAAACTGGGATACAGCAGAAAAACGCCGCACCAAGTACCATTTCTTCACCTGAGGACATCTGGTACCTACACTGGAAGATGTCAAGAGTGAGGTGTTACTATATTTGGGCAAAAATGGCCGCTCTCGGACTCAGTGGCCGCGACCAAAAGCATTGTTGTTTTTTTTACAGACTAACACTAAATTCATTAAATCACTGCGAATGTATTAGTCTTAGGTATAAATAATGACCCATTGGTTATTCCTTGCTGACTAGACTTTTCCTTTAAGGTGTACTGTAGGCACTGCTAGATGAAAATCCATTGCTGACCAGAGTGACTGAGTTGTGACATAAGCCTTTGCTAGGGGGTTCAAGTAGACGGAAGCTGTACCCTTAAGCACTTTGTTGGCTAGAAGTAGGGACTTTTTGTGTCCTTAGTGTAATTTATCCAAAGAAGAAAAAGTTGCATCATTTAATCTATTATTATTTTCATGTTTGTCCTTCAAATAGTAGGTTGAAAAATGATATCCAGGTATATCATGCTGCAAAGAATGAAATGCTTCTACAGGTAGTTGGATGATCTTAATTTACTAATTCGATAGCTACTTCTGACTGGAAAATTAGCTTTGTCCCAAAGCTCTCAGTATTTAATTTGTAGTGGATTGCCATCCATTTTTGAAATGTGTAATAGACATTTGCATCTTGGAGATTTGCATCTTGGAAAGCCAACAAATCAGTCAAAATTGTGGGATGCCTAATGTTAATAATGATTTATTTTATGCAGGAAATTTCTATGACAATTTGTGGAATCAATATGATTCTTAATTTTGATTGTGCATTTCTAACTCTGTGCAAGCAAACTGGTTTATTTTGAGCTGTCATGCTGTTTATTGAGGATTTTAATCTTCATAATTAATTTGGATTTTGTTTTTAATACCTCATCGGGTACCAAAAATTTGGTGTTCAGAGGCAAAGTGCTATAACATTTGGGCCATCATTAACAAGTTATTCTCATTGCACCGATCTTGTCTTGTCTTCTTCATGCAGGCTTTACCTTTAAGTAGCAAACTCAACATAGCTATCAGAACACAAACTAAAATAGAATAAGAAATATGGAATCTGGAATTCACCAGACTGAAACTTTACATGTGTCAGAAGTTTGAATTCTTAAGTTAGTTAAAGTGTGCCCTTGTTGAGTTTTTTTTTTTCTCCCTTTTTTTTACATCTCTTCCCATCAGTTTTTGACATTATCCTGTGGTTCTAATGGGATCCTAGATGATGTGCACGCACAAGCATACACTTCACACGCCGTTTGATCTGGCTCACACTGAGGTGACATCCCCCTGCCTGTAACGAGGTTTGCTCTTGAGGAAAGCAGAACCCGAGGTCGCAGAGGCGACTACAATTCTGCAGGCTTTCATTTAGTGCTTCGGCTAAAACATACCCACCTGTCTTTGAGCAAAGATTAAAGACCTTCAAAAGCAGACAAAGGGAGAAGGGGAAATGAACGGGCACGAAAAAGTTAAGTGACAACAAACAAAAGTTCATAACTCACAAAAGTCAATGTCACTTTATCTCAAAGGAAAATTGGTAATTAAACCAGGTGAGAAACGATGGGAAGCAAGAGGAGATCCAAGCTAAGGTCCTTTAGATGACCAACAGTGTTTTAAGTAAATATATGCTGGACACGTTAACTGTAGCCTCAGGCAGAGAAAGGCCAGCTCATTTACAAAGTAGCCTCTCCTCAGCAGAATAATTCAAAATTGCACCAATGTTATGGGGAAATGTGGTGGAAAAGGCTTGTTGTTGTGTGATGGTTACAAAAAAAAAAACTCTGAGTTTACCCTTTATGCAATAAAAAAACAAAAAAAGTAAAAGTATTAAGGTGCATTCACACCAAAGGTGATCTAGGTATCAAAAATTCTTAAACTGCGAAATATTGATGCTGGGTCAAATGCTGGTCAAGATGCTATAACGCTTCAATCCTGGATGCTCTGCGCTATGGTTATTTATTTGCTCTGTAACATGGTAGAGAGAAGCTTGGCTTTATGTACTTTGATGAGTTGGTAAATAGTTTTAACACCTTTTTAAGCGAGAAAGTCAACCCCTAAACATAATCTGTGCAGTTAGTTCATCAGTATTATGATCCGACTAAAATATGCAGTTCTTGTTCGGACTGCCAGACCTCTTTCAGTAAGCGCTGGAAATCCACACTGAAAGCCTGTGGGGTTTTTGGTAAAAATTACAATTACCATATAAACAATAAAATAGTTTTTTGTCAGCAAGTTGTAACTTTTTTAGATAATTTGGGTATTCATAAAGTGTTTGGACATTGTTCATAAAATATATTTTAGTCCAGTAAATAAGCAATAACAATCCATTTTCCCGACTTTTTTTTAATCTTTGGAGTTAACCGCTTAATGTATTTTTCATTAGCAGGCAGGCAGTTTGTAAATAATATAAGTAGAGGCAGAATATTCAGAAATAATTGTGTTTCACCAAGAGAAAGTAGGGCCATATCTGTGAATGTTATGAAAGTTTTACTGAATTTAAATATACAGTAAAAAAAAAAAACTGAAAGATTTGAATGTTTTACCATTTACTTGCCTTCCTTAAAATGAGAGCCAGGCCTTGTGCCTTTGTTTAAGCTGATTCTCATTGCTGGACTAAACCATTGCTGCAGTTGACTGTTTGGTACTCAGTACTCAGTGATAAATGTGTACCAATAACTCTTCCTTGGACTGAGGCACTGACAGAATTTTTGCAAATCATTAACTTTGTGGACTCCAAAAGTTGTTTTTATGTCTTATAGAAACGTATTCCTTGCTTGTTTAGCTTTTCTCTAACTACTAAGAGAGCAGTTGATTATACAAAGGTAACTCTTGGCTTTGTGTCTGTGGCTGAATTCAAATTGATCATATTGAAGCTCCTATCTGCTGTTCCTGCTTCTGTTATTTCACCGGTCACCACGGTTAACACAGTAAGAATATCATCATAGGTAGAAAAGTAACTCCAGACTGCTGTGCTAATTTTGGACAACTTTCACCCTTACGGACGTCATCATGCAACGGAAAGGTACATGGACGATACTTATCAAACTATGAAAAGCAGCTCTATTGAAATACCCCTTCTGATGCTTCTGTCTACATGCAAGAGCACCTGTTTCAGTGAATCCTTCTTAACCTTGAAGCAAGGCACTTAATGGATAAAATACGTGGCCCACTCTAGGACTTCTCGTAAATCTTCAAGAAAGTAGTATGGGATTCTTGAAGGGGCAGAGATGGCAATTGTCTCTATTTGTTTTAGCTGTATTATGTGATTTAAATTGTAACAATATGGGTAGGAGTTTACTTCTAAAGTCTAATGGAGGCAGAGATGAGAAAAGAAAAGGCTTTTAGTAAAAGCCACTTCAAAAGGTTGCATGGAACAAGATATTAGCTTGCTTAACTTGGCTAACAAAACTGATATTTTAAACTAAACGTCTATCATTAGGGTAAAAAAGTCAGATATCTGCACTGAAGTTGAAATCAGTGCTGATTTGAAGTTTATAAAAGGTAATGAGTTTTTCTGTTAATTATGCACCAACACAGCCTGTATTACTTAAAATTCACATTTTCATTTAAAAAACAAGGATTGGATCATTTTGATACTACCCGTGCAGACAAAGCTATCCTCCCAAACCAGAGTAAGATCCCTTGTTAGCTATTAACTCAAACATATGAGGTGGTACTGATAAGATACCATGCTGCTATTCTGCCAGGACCTCAACGCTCACGTGCTCACTTATTCAACAGAAAACAAAGCATCTTGTCATTTGGAACATCAAGTGATTAATATTTCAGCATCACATGCAGACAGAGTCTGCAGCATCTTTCCTATCAGAGAGGACAGATTGTTTCAGCTCATCTGACAGATTTTGGCCGTTAGAAATCTCTGATAAGTTCTGCGAGGTTCTCCCACAGATGGTCAATCTCCTGTGTGTGTGTGTTAGAGAGACTCTAAATTCCAAAATATTTAAAGAAAAAAGGGAATGCACTTAATATTTTTTCAGCAGTCTGATTTTAATATTTTAAGAAATTGAGCATAATACTTGCATGCTCTGGGAGAGAGGAATTCACTTCAAAGTAAAAATTGTTTAAGCTAGAAAACGTGGCAATTCAGTAAAGTACGTGCGTGGCTAAGTAGGTGTATTCAGTCATGAGAAAATGTCCACACTTTTTTGAGAAGATCCGTGGGTGAGTGGTACGTTGACGTTCTGGTTTATGTGGATGTCTGTAAATGTAAAGACAGAGACACATTGCCTTTCCAGCAATGCGGTCTGTGTGTGTTCCTTTTTCTCTCCGGCCCTTTGAAATCACTGCCTTGTCTTGCTGGGTTTTTTTGTTGGGTTTTTTTTTTTTTTGGTGCCTCCGACACGCTTGTACATTTGGAGTTCTTTTTCCTTTTCCCTGCGCTGCTATGTCACGATCAATTTACCGCCCGGCACATGACGGCCCCTAGCGCCTCAGAGGATTTGAAGGACTTTTTGTGAGCAATCCCACAGCCTGCCTCACTTTTCTCTCTCCCACATGACAAAACAGGCATTTGTATTCTTATCCCACTTTGGCCCGCCGAGCAAGACCATGTCCCAGCTTTTTGCCTCTTCCCGGTTATTGTTTGCAAGGGAACTCACACCAAATCTCCCCAAACAGTAACCAAGTGGCTGCTTCCTCACCCATTTCTTACCCACTCTGTTTCCAACAGTTTGCTGTCTTGTCTGTGCTCGACATATCAATGATTTGCATGCAAGCATGAGAAAAAGATAAAGTGGCAAAGCATTTTGCAAACATCCCAGTCAATCAGCACTCATTTGGTCAGGGACCAAGAGGAACCAAGCTCATCGTCTTAAATGGTGACAAGAGTGGGAAGCAGCAGCCCACAAAGCAGCAATAACTGTATGTTTGTGTACCTGCCTGTTGTGTAATGTGCCTCTGCCAGCGCTAAACACAAATAGGGTTTGGCAAACATGAAAAAAGAAAGCCAACACATGAAAAGCCACAGTGTTACATATTTCAATTTACCTCATAATACAAGATTAAACATAGTAAGCCAAAACAGTTTTGGGTGGTGTGTGAAAAACCTACAAATCCAGAAACGTGTTCAATGTTTCCCTTGATTTCAAACCAAAGATAAAAAAAAAAAAAGAAATGGTAAATAGCTTGGCTAATAAGCCACCAAAGAGAAAATGTGTCTTTGAGGATATTTGCAATTCAACAACTGTCATTAGAGTTATGCATCCCACCCCGATCTAGCCAAAATACTATATTATTATTCCGCTTTCATACTCCGGTTGGCACTTCTGCCACTGGCAAGGCTGTAGCTGCGGGTGTGCAGTTTTTTCTCACATTATTAATCTGGCTCGGACCAAATATATTCATGCAACCCACATTTTGTGTTACATTGGCTTAGCTACATTCTCTCCCTCTGCTTTTCCTTCCCTCCACTCCTCACACTTCCTCATCTTCCTCCATCACCCTCTCTTTCTCATAAACTGCGCTCCTGGCTGGTGGGGAGTCTTTCCTTTTACCTATCCTATCCTTCTAATTGAATAATGGAGGGTAGATTAAAAAACTCCTCCTCATTAAAAGAGCCTTCTCTGGATTAAAATGCTGAGACTCACACATTTCCTGCACGTAGTAATTTAATGTATTCGGTTACCTCAAGTAATGAGCAGAAAATGAGATCTGACCAATGGGCCTGGTTTTATCAGGTTTAGTGTGAAGACCAGAGGCTGTGGCACGTCTCTACTCTTTCAGGTTCTCTGAGCATAATTGCTTTTATGTGCTTTTTTATGCCCATCTATATCTCTACATGTAATTCTAAATGCTCTTTCAAATATAATAAGCTAAAAAATATAAAGATAGTTTTCACAATGTATTTACAACTAATAGAAAAGTGAACCATCCATCTATAACAGCTATGAAGCAATATTCTGCTATCAACTGAGGTCAGCATCCTTATCCCTACAGAGTAAAAGCATCACTACAGCTTTATGATGTCACAGCTATGTACCACAGTTGGCGTTGAGTGCTCAGGGTTATTTAAAATGTTTCTAAACAAACATTTTTGTATTTATTTAGATTCCAGTTTCCCACATTTCCTATTGAAAAAAATGCAACCTGGCCTACTGAAGATTTTTTTAAATGTGGGATTTTTTCATACTGTGCTTGGTGTCCTGCAGACAGATCCCTCTACTTGACTTTTTACAGCCACGCTACAATTGTTGGCCTCTCTGGCGTGCTCTTGGCTATTCACTAAGTATCAATTGTGACATGAAATGGGTATGATTACTTTTTCAGTGCCCTTTATTATTCAGATAAACAACCGTCCAAGTGCAGCTTTAGAACTAATATTTGTAAAATCTTCTAATATGCATGGCATGGCATGTATTTTAACATCAATGCTACACACATACATTTTTGGAAAGATTCTCTTAATTTATTCTTTAAATAGTCATGACAGCAGGTCAAATTGCACTTTAGAGCAAAGCAGAGTATGCAATGATGGAAACATATCATGAATGAGCCTGGTTTGAAAGAACTGTGAGTTACATCCAAATGATACATATTTTATTTTTCTAATTGGAGCAGAAAGCCTCCTACAGCATTCTAATAAAAAAAAAACTTTTGCATATTCCTGCCAGATAATTTTGTTTATTTGTTAGTTTGCTCATTTACTATTCACTTTTTTGCAAGGAAAGAAAAGAATTCTCAAAGTTTAGACTTGCACTTGGGTTTCATCATGATGCAAGGTCAGTAATTATACAAAGAAAATGAGCAGAAAGGTAGAAAATGGGCAGTTTGGATTTAATAGCCCCATATATAGCTGATCAAGCTGTAAAGGTGTCTTTTTTTTCTTTTATTTACTATGTTTAATATGGTTTATTTTTCTTTCTTCAAAGTATAATTTTTTATAATTTGCTGAAAGAACCCAAATGAATAAATTCAGTATTAAATGTTAAAACTTCACTGATAATATCCTACTTTAAACTTAACCTTATTTGTTAACCTCTTACTCTTTCTGGGCAAAAAATAATGTATTTAAGGACCTCATGTTCTAATTACTATATAGCTGGCCTAATCCTGAAATGAAATGAAATGGGATTACTTTGTCTAATAGTGATATGGAGAGCTTTCTTATCAGCCCAAGCAAATGAAACTGCTCCAAACAACATCCAGGCAGCAGTTTTATCATCCAAGGCACTGAAATAGGGAATAAAAAAAAAAAACAATAGAAAGAGGGTAAAAGTTAAAGTTGCAAAAACAACACACTGGTTAATGAAGTCCCATTGTTTACAGCCCCTTCTTTGGAACCGTTTTTTCAACAGAGCAGGCTTATTTTGAAAAATGAACAGCACATAGATCAGGAGGATAAAGAGTGAAACAGAGTGAAGGGGGGGCGGAGGTGTTTTTTGTAGAAAACACCTAATTTGGACCTTTCTGAGGCGATCCAGCCGTGCTCTGCCAAAATGAGTTGTTGAAGTGTAAGACAAGAAACAGCTTTCATAAGGAGTGCATCGCCAGAGGCATTTAATGACGGGGGGTTAGCAACAGACATCACTCCTTCGAGCTCTAGATATGAGCTGAGTTATTACTGTATACAGAATCCAACATCTTCTTTTTGGAACGCTGCATAAATCTAGCTACGAAAAAAATGGAAGGAAACCAAAGATCAGCCAAAGATTGGCTTTAGTAAAGAAGACCTTTCACATAAGAATTAGATTTATGATATAACAAGAAGTAATACTCTGTTGTGTTTCAGACTATACAATTCTTTGTCTAAAATATGCATCACAGACAATTCCAGAACTCATGACTTTATCTCCAGCTTTGCACAATATTAAAATCAATATTTACAAACACGTTAAAAAAATTGTCATTATGTAGTTGACAATATGCATGCCTTCTTTTATGTTAATAATAAATTATGTATTTTTCAGATACTATAGGATGGTTTAGAAAACCTTGACGATACTTCATATTCACAGTAGGATTCTGTCATTAACACAACCTCAGCTTGATGCAGCATGACCACTTCTTCCAGTTGTCATGTTAAATTATGCTCTGTGCATAACTGTTCCCTGTTGCAAACAGGGGAATTAAAGCTAGTTAATTTTTCACAAAAGTTATTTTTGTGTTTTGGACAAGCTTTTAATTTATAATGCAGTATCTAGTATGATACTATGTACAGTAAAGCCAAACTATTAATTCTTATCCCCAACTCTACTGATTAAATAATCTGAGCAACAATTGACTGGAAACAATTCGACAGGTTTCCAGCGTGAATCTATCCAGCGATGGCAAGGAGGACTTCCATTCTCAAAGACTTGAAGCCTATCCGTAAAGATAAATCTTCCAAGAAACCTGCGAATTTCAGGGTACCAGGCCAACTACACTCACATTTGTCCCTGCAACAAAAAAATTGTGGGCTCCCTCATGTTTAAACGCTGGTTAAAAGTTATAAAAACTAAACAAAAATTTGGCAGGACCATAATTTTTAAACATATTTACCTCATTATTTGCACATGTAATGCAGGGGAATTAGAGCAATGTCTCTAGGTCAATCTGATCATTTGCCTATCAGGGGACAATTAAAAATCACCTCCAAGTTTTGTTGTCTCCTTAAATTATTAAGGAGACAACAAAACTAAACTGATTTAGATGAAGCTGTTCCTCCCTGGTCGTACATCCATGCTTGTCAGGTTGTCTGGAGGTTTGTATAGGACCAAAATGCAGAGACGGAAGGAGAGTTGGTTTCTTGCATATTTAATAACAAGTTGTGGGAACAGAAGCATACATCCAGAAATAACTAATCAAAGAACATAGGAACCAGAACAAAGGGCAAAGTATAGGTTAAGGTGCCAATAATATGAATCCAGCAAAAAATAACTACAGAGAGGGAGTGTGTATGCCCAACAGAACAATGAATGGAGTAATCAATTGATTGGGAGCAGATGTGGGGAGAAGTAGCTAGAAGGGAGCTAGGGGGAAAGGAGACTGGCACAAGGGGGCAACAGAGAGTAACTCAGAAATACAACAGTCCCTAAATATATCTAGAAAATAACTTATGGAAAATGGAAATAAAACTAATGCCTTAGAACACACAGAATGACATAAATCAAAGTGTAACTGAAAACCCAAAATTAAACTTGGAAGAGAACCTAAACTCCTATTTAAGAAATCATGAAACTGCTAATACTACTCCTCCATCATTATTGATAATTATACAAATCATGATTGACAATCCATCCCTTTTCCACCATGGAAAATCCTTTAAAGATGTTGGAAGCTTGCTTGTCTTATTTACAGTCAGAAAAAATATATATATTTAAAATCAAAATCTGCTAATGGTGAATAGCTTTATATTTATTGTGTCAAAATGTAAGGTAAATAACACTTTCAGATTTTTGCAAAATCCTTTAAAGAAAACATACCAAATGCAATTCAGGTAAAGAATAATGATGTATTCTAAAAAAGGGTTGGACTAAATCCAAGTTTTAAGCACTCAAGGACCTTGAAAACATTACAGTTGTCTGCAGTTTCCAAGGGTTTTAGGATTTTATAAGAACGGGATAAAAAAAATAAATAAATAAAAAAAGATAATTGAACATAAAGCAAATATATGAGCAACCTCGCTCAGCCTCTCAAGCTTTCCACTCTCCTTACTAGGAAATACCATAACTGTAGCACTGTGACCTTGTTGCACCTATCTCTAACAACAACCCCACATGCATGACACGCGACTCCAACGTCAAAGGAAGCAACTAGTACAAACTATGTGCGTGATTTTCTAACTCAATGAAACAAACAGGAGTTATTTTCATTCTTTGACAGAACAGGATGGGCACTCCCTTTCAAAAGGCAAAACACCAAACAGGTCCGGCCACCTTCTGGATTTAAAAACAGATGTAGCATTAGGGCAAGGTACACTGCGGCAGTCACTCCTTAGATACATATCTAGTAGAATGTTGTGTCACTAATCCAAATTGTCACTACAATTGTAATAATCAAATCTGCCCTAAGGCTCAAAAGGAAAAGAAACATAAAGGCATGAGTAACACCTTCCATTCTTTCTTTTTTTTTCACTTCCCACCATTAAGCTGGTATAGTTGGGTGTGCATCCTGGGAGCTGGGTTCTCTTGTGGTTAAAAATGTGAGTTTCTCCCAACCCATCAACCTGCTTGGTCTAGTTTGATATCAGGGTATTTTCCGTTGCCTTAACATACTTGTTTACTTCGAACTCTTTCTGTCCATGATTTATTTAAAAACTTTTTTTTTGTTTTAAAATGGTGTGCCATTCTTAAGCTGTATACTAATACTGCAAAACATACCACCTTCTTTAAGATAACTTATCCTATAGCGCATTACTCAGATATCACTGTTTGTTTAGCAAACTAAAAAGGATTTATTTCCATCCACATACACCCACAGAAAGTCCCCAGAGGATGAGAGGATTGTGTTTGTTCCAACTCATCACAATAAATGCAATTACACTGGGTATTTAATGTTTTTTTTTCTTGATTTTCATTCTTTTTTCTTTTTGTAGTCTGTTTTTTTTAAAGGCGCCTTGTCAGTCTGTAATTAGTGATCACTGAGTGGAATCAAAAAAACAAGAAAGACTTGTTTTTGTTGTGCTCCTTGCTTCTCTCCGTCTTCCCTTCCTCCCCTGAGGGGAGAAAGAAGCCTTCAACAAACTTGACTTCAGTCAGCTGCTAACTCTTAGAGACTTGTGCCTGCATCCATCACAGCCTATGAGCTTTACTGTTAATAAACGCAGACATGGCCGATGAGAGGAGAAGACGCCAAAATCCTGCAGGGGGTTGCGGATGTGTTTGGGTTTTGATTGGTTCATTCCTGAATGGAATGAAAACTCAGTAGGCATCCCCAGGCGTTCAACGGCCTCCGTCTCTCTGTGTTTTGAAAACTATTACCCTTAACAGAAGTCAACCAGAAAGAGGCCAGGGATCTTAAAGATGTAAAAGAATGTGCTTCAGGGTACACCCTATTTTTCTCCTTGAGTTTTATCTGCATATTCAAAAAAAAAAAAAAAGAGAACAACATAATTAGGATATCGATTGTGGTGCAGTTTATTTCTTGTGTCTCTAATTGACCATTTCCCCCAAGCTTTGTCTTGTAATAGCAGACTTAAATTTCTGTTACTTAACTAATGGTAAAGATACTGCTGGCGCAGTTGACTGCACATTTTCTAACAGAATACAAACACAGCACAAACATTTAAGTATTTGATGACAGTAAGCTGACACTAAGAACAGAAATTAGTGCTAGTTTTGACACTACACTTATTTTCTATGATTATTTACTTTCATTCATATGTAACTTATACTACACAAGCCTACGTATCATATAGCAGTATATGTATAATCATGAAGTAGGCATGTGCAACATGTCAAGACTTATTTAAATCTATATTATTTATATTATTTATATCGAGATTAGAAGCCGTGATCAATAGCTGTATTTTTTTTTTTTTTTTTTTTTTTTATTACAAAAATGCCAACAGAGTAGAAATATAAGTATGCCACTCGAGGAGTTCTTCATAGAATATATATTTACTCACAGAGCATATGTTTTTTATTAAAAATAAAGGCTTCCATATTTGGCTTATTACAATTAATGTGATTTATTATTAATAAATAATTATACTTTTACATATTCCATTAGGTTAGTGTCTTCAGCAGGCATTCCTGTCTAACTACGACTGTTTTTTTAATAATGTGCTTGTGGGAATTTTGGTACAAAGCTTTAATTTAGAGTTGCTTTTTTAGTAATCATTAGAAAAACATATTTAGATGGATAATTTAATTCTCCATTATTCACCATGATATCTGACAGGTATTTATAAATATGCTAAGATCTTACAAAAAATGTATTAAAGCATGTAGGAAACATTCAACTCTAAACTGTTCTTTTCGTATCGGAAAAAGTTGGATACAAGGGGGTCAAAAGTACTATATAACCACATTATTGTACATTAGACTATGAGTGGATTATATGAGATTATTGTAAAGTATTAGTTGTATCTAATCTTCCCATGGCTAGTATGGATTGAGGCATGGGGAATACAAATCATTTTGTGACAAATCTAATAAGAAGAGACAAAACCCCTAAAGTACCAAATGGACAATCCATCTAAACAGAGTATTGGGCAGGTGCTCATTATATAAACAGCCATTAGAGAATGAAGTCTGTGATTGTTTGAATAGTATTCTAACTCAGAAGCTAGGTGTTTATCCTCAATTGATTCCCTTCCCTTCTATTACACCATCAACTGCTGGACCAACACTTGTCAGTAGTCGTCATTACTGGAAATCTATACTTAATATCTTTCTTGTTCACTGCTGATTTAAATCTTAGGGGGCTGGTAGCAGAAGAGATTATTTAGAACTGCTTATTTGCTCATGTTGATATTTCTTTCATCCTACTTCATAGGATGCAAGCAAGATTTCACTGCAACAAAAAGGAAAAAAAAATAGATATGCTGATGCAAAGACTGTGTCAGCAGGGGGTCCCAGAGTTGAGAGTACAGCATCGCAGACAACAACATGGTGAAAAAAAACATCATTAGCAAGAGAGCAGGAAATTTCAAACCCTAAGTGTTTGTTTTGGATATAGATAGCCTGAGTAGCATTCAGCCCAGAAGCCATTCTGGGCTATGATGAGACAATGACCTGGGATCAGCCAAATTTAGAGACGAGCTACATCTCCCAGGATCCATCTCCATTTGGTCTGCAACGCCAAGCGTGACCCTCATCTCATTGCTCCTCACCTCATCCTAATTGAATCAGGTTGCTGCCGAGGATAATACAGCACACATGAGTCTGTATGTATATAATGGAGAGAAATGGTTGAGATTTTAAATCTTAAAATATGTCTTTAACAGGTGAAAAATGCTCCACAAACCCAAAATATGTTCTGGGCTTGTTTGTTTTTTACACCTTTGTTCCTTCAATATAAAATAAAAGGTGCAAATTCTTAATTAGACGGTACTTAAAGAATACCATTCATCCCATTCCTCACGGGCAATCATACAAAAAGTTATGAATGTTAAATTGCTCTGCATTTTTCTCTCAAACCCTCTTCTGATCCGAGACTTTCCACTATATTCTGATGCATGGATTTAATTAAAAAGCAGCGCAATAAACATTAAAAATGTATGATTGGAAATTGCCGTAGGTTCTAAATGTCCTTTTATACTGTACTTCTTAACATTAAACTTAGTGGGGGGAAAAAGAAAGTCTTTAAGCACAGTTCAGAGCCATAATTACAGATGTGGAAGAACGATAGCTCGTAGTGAAGCCTGGGCATCATCCAAAAAAAAAGATGTAGACACAAAAAGCAGCTGAAGGGGTAAAGGCTTCCTGTGGAATCCTTAATTTTTGCTCACCAGCCATGACGCGAGCACACTTATCAATCACGGGAGATTTAAATGGGGCTTTGAGAAGCTTGTGCTTAATAACTTCTCGGTAGTCTGCTTTAAGACTGTTGAGGTAAACAGGGCTTAATTAGGGAGGCTAGAGCAATCTGGGACAGATGTTGAGAAGGAGGAACCATGCTGTGACTTTCTGTAGTTTGTGTCGCAGTCTGGCACAAAAAAAAAAACAAAAAAACGAATAAAACAGCTACTCCGCAGAGAAAGAAATAACTAATTGGTTCAAACAGCTTCCAGAGTGGAACACACAAACATATACACTTAGAAAATCTCCAAAATAAAGATTATATATTTATAATCCCCCCTAAAAAAAAAAACAAAAAAAAAACAATGAACTAGTAACTTGTAAAATTGTAAATTGTATTCCTTAAAGAACTGAGGTTAAACAGGGATGGTTGGTTAATGACCAAAGCTGATATCCAACTATAAGGTCTGTTAATGATGCCCACAAAATAACACCATTTAGAATAAATCAATCTGGCAATATTTTGAGAAATTGAAAGCGTAAAACAGGTGTCTTAATATGGTGTCTCACAAATTTCTTTAAGAAACCTGTTGACAACTTCAACATTCAGCCAAGAAATTTGTGACCAAAATTACATGCCAGAAAATATTCCCATTAAATCCTGCTTATATTCATACTAATTATCCTCTCTGCTGATGGAAACCTAAGAGTCCTGATGCTGTATAACTAAAACACAACTGATGGGGAAAAACAATTACAAGACACACATAAAGCAAGAATATGTGTCAGATTTCCACTTGACTGACTCTGGCAGGTGATTTACAGGCGTAATCATCCCCTTAAGCCTAGAGGGTTTTAGGAGCAGATTCCGCCCAAAATTACTCGTGAATTAAAGCAAGTACAGCTTCCGAACTATAAAATTGGAAATACAATAGTTTGCATTTGAATGACAGAAAGGGATTGATGAATATTTTTCAGGTGGAAACACTATCATAAATGTCACCATGTCTGATTTATAGGTGATTAAACAAAGAAAAAATGAAAAATATTTATGACAAATGTCCCCACCATCAGTCAAAGGTGTGGCAGGAATAACCTGGTGTACAGTTTTTCACAGCTATAAAACAAAAAAAAAATATTTGTGTAAAAAAACAATTTTGAAACATATTTTAGAAATGTTAAAGCCCCATTTTTAAAGGCATATGGGTAAAAAAACATCATGTGACTGTGTTTTGACTAGTTCTATAAATAGATCAACATTATTAGGTGTCAGATGGGACAGGTACAGGGCCCACTGGGCTCAAGTGGTTGAAATGCATTATTTTAATGTAACATATAGGACTTCATAAAAATAAATCATCGATTTTTGGAGTTTGATTCATTCATTAAAATGAAGGTATAACACATTGCATTCTACATTAAGTAGAAATGGAATCATCCTTTGTGTAATAGCACTTAACAAATAAATAAAGCTGCACCAGGTAATTCAAGTCTAATCACCGTGTTTCTGGAGATAAATATGATTTTTTTTATTTTAAGTTCACCTGTAAAACAAAAAGTGAGTAGTTTGATCCACTCTCAGTACAAGACAAAACACGTACAGCGAAGGAACCATGATTCACAGCTGAAAAAATTATCAAAATTGTTGCATATACTGATGTCCTGAACACATTCATTACTTTAGAGGAGTTTTAGAAGAAATAAAAAGTTGAGGTAGACAGCCCTGTAGTGTAAAAGCCAGCAGAACATCTCCCAACTATGTCCTACAATCTTTTCAGGTAAGTGGCACCCTTACTGCTAAAAACCTGCTGAATGGATCGCAGGACTCCCTCTTGGTCTCAAGTTGCCTCTAAACCACATGAAACCCCCCAGTGATGGGCAGTGGCTGAGCAGAGATCAACAGCTAACAATGTGGCAGTCAGTGCACCATTTTGGGAATGCAACAAAAGCAAACACACCTAAGGCGGGTTTTATGGATCTTAAGCCTTAAATAACCACGTCCGCTAAGCTGGAGAAACAGAGGAGGGGGAGTGTGAGAATGAGAGAGACAGAGAGAGAAAGCGGAACGCAGAGGAGAGGTGGAGGAGGGTACTGTATGTTGCTGAGAGAATGGAGTGTTAAAACAGAGATGATGAAAAGCCGGGAGAGAAAAAAAGCAAGCTTTGAGGGGCAGATGAGGATGACAGCAAACTGTGGGAGGGAGGAAGAGAGGAGAAAAAAAAATCATGCATTCTTGACAGAAGCAACATGGCAGGATCACACAGCTATTTTTCATTCACAGTCCTCTGCATTCGCACATGATTTCAAAAGGTACCAAAGCCCCGAGGAAACCTTCCAGCAAACACTGTTTGCCAATTTTTCAAGCCAGTCACTCTCTTTCGATCTATCAGCTTGCGCCGTACAATGAGCCTCCTCCCGGTGCTGTGGCACTGCTGTTGTCATTGTTGTCATCGTGCCCATTAAAGGTAAACATCTGAGGTGAGGTCATTTTTTTATTTTTTTTTTCCATTTCACATCATCTTTCAAATAACTCAGTAAAGCTACTACACAGATGTGGGTTGTTTGGATCAAAATATTACTTTCGCTTTAAAAAGCTGCAATCCTAAAACTGCTAAAAAAAAAAAAGGTTTTACCTCACTGTTCCTACACTTTAGGGTCCTTGTTCTATGATAACAGAGAAAGTACTGGAGTGACTGGAGTGCTGTCTGGCTGTATTGGACACTGAGTAATGCAGTCTGGCTCTAGCAGAGTTGTTTGTGCGGGATGCTGGTTAGGTGACTAATGAAGTCAGTTGCATCTTTTCTTACAGGATAAAAAAAAATAAAAAAAATCTGCTTTCTACATTTCTGGTAGCACAGTATTGACCTCAAAGCTAGGTACCTCTAAATAAAATAGGTGCTTCTTCCCATTGGGTTTAATCCCAATTTAATGATTTTTCTCGGTATAATTTTACACACTAACATGTTGCATCAAAATAAATAAATCATTCTGAAAGATTAAACAGGCATAGATCAAACCAGCAGTTCCTTCTCCTAGATTTCTGTTGCATGTTACCAGTCAGCTGGCTGCAAGACAATTTTGTCTTGTTCATAAGAAATATAGTTTTGTTTAAGGCTGAAACATTAATTGGATTAGTCCTTATTAATCGATAATTAAAACAATCATCAGCTATTTCAGTAATCGATTAAACGTTAGCTGGAGTATAGAGACTCTAAAACATGTCTAGCTGACGGAGCGACCCACTTAGAGCAGTAATTATATCAAAATGTAAAAAAAATATGTAAACATTTTGCATTTAAGATGAAAAAAACTTTTTCGTCTGTTAATATGCTCTATCCAGAACTCCACAAGTGGAAATGTTTCAGTTTTACCTGGTTTAAATTCATAAAAAATCTTCCTGAACGAATCTTTGGTTTTCCGATATTAAAAATTGATAAATTGAAAAAATAATTGACTCATTAATCGATAAATAATCATTGCAAAATAATCATTAGTTGCAGTCCTAGTTTAGTTACATTTTGAGCACATGATCAAGTACACTCTACAGTACTTTAACTAAAGTGTTTTTACCCACAAAGTATCATTATAAGAAAAAATTAATATCCTATCAAAGTCAAACAAACTGAAATGTTTTACAGGTAATATTCAACTTATTTCTCATTAAAACATAGAAACTTCAGTATTTTCACACAACCTGTCATAGATCAAGACCCCATAAACATTAACATGGTAATAATGTTTGTGTTTTGCCAAAATATGTGCAGAAAATCGCTAAGTAATTTGAATTTAGTAAAAAATAAATAAATAAAAAAATGAAAAAAAAATAGGTGCAGGGAAGGAAATCCCGGATTCTTATGTTGATGCACTGAAAGTCTAGAGTCGGGTTGCTTGGTAAGCACTTTCCCCTCTACCAACTGTCTTTCTATCTAATAGCTTCCGTGCGCTGATAAAAACAACTCAGCCTATGACAGGTTCTCAACCTCTGTGACATATACCGAAGAGCAGAAGAGATCGCTGCAGACAAGGCAGGTAAAAATCGAGTGCTGAGACACATACACTGACATGCCAAAGCTGTTTTTTTTTCTTTTGTCCCTCGTCTTTCTCTGCCCACAGTGCTCATTACGAGGTCTGACACAAAGTCTGCAGAAACCCTGAGGCCAATAATCAAACGGAAGCCACGGCACTTCTAAAGACAGCCTTCTTTAAACCAGGAAGGGCCAAATATTGTATTTAAAGAAGATTCTATATCTATTCTTAGCAATGTCTCATAAACTAACCTGGTCCTTTATTTTTGAGTTTCTTAACCGCACAATGTTACAAGAAAATGTTCAAGATGAGTGGAAAAAGAGCCAGAGCCTTTCTGCTGCAGGTTTGCTGTTTCTCCGCATTCATGCAGGTGTTTTCTCTCAGAACACGCTTTTCCAAAAACATGTAACAGGGTTTATTTAGAATCTTTAATTATCTTAACTGTCTACAAATATATAATCAAAAAAATGGTAATTACCTAGTCTTACATTACTTAATTAATCTTTTCAATCCTCATTATCCTAATTTAAAGTGTATAGTCTGATTTTGACTTTTCTTAAATTAAAACAAAAGAAAAACAAATATAGGTCTAGAAGACCTGTAAAGAACGACATTTGAATTTCAGAAATGAAAACATGTATTTTTAAATTGATTTGTGCTTTCATGATGACAACTAAGTTTATTTTTTGTCACATTACAACCTGAAAACATTTCCGGCGTCTTTATTATTTCAGTTCTTAAATCACTAACAGATTAAATACATTTGTAAATCAGAAAGGAGTATTTATACAGTTGTTCTAGGTTTTAAATCCTTCTGTCTGTAACAATCAAACAAAGATGCTGCTAAAGGGAATATCAGGTGAACATGGAAAGGGTTTATAATGTTATCTAAAGGTCCTATAATTAAGCTACCTTAAAAATGACTGTCTAAAATCAAACTTATTAAAACTCACAGGAAGACTTTTTAACTGTCAACCCTGAATAGCCCTTAGGATTTAGACTAGCCATGCAACATCCCTCTGACTCACAAGATTAAGCTGTTATTGAAAAGTATTACTGCAGTTTCCTCTAGAGCTCCGAAAGTAAGGAAATGCTTTTTGGTTTTTTGGTTTTTTCCAGTCCATCACACTTGGGCATTCTTTTCACTCCTCAGACAATTCCTACTTGTATTCATGGGTTTCTTCCGTTTTGACCCCTCAACACTGCTTCCATTAAAGGAATAGTACACCCAAAACATGATTAGCCTTCATTTTCTACTCACCCCCATGCTGAACAAAACTCTGGAGTACTTTTTTGATATCTCAAATGCATCTGGAGATCTGGGAGGCTTCTTGCTGTCTGCTGACATTCAAATAATGGAGGTCTATGGCGCCCGAGACAGAAAGGTCCACAAAAGTCCACAAAAACGTGTCAATATTCCTCCATACTGCTCGTCCAATGTAATCCAAGTGTCCTGAGTGGGTAGCATCCAGAATTTACTCGAAACGAAGTCATTTAGAACGTTTTAGAGCCTAAACAGTAGTGTATAGGATTTCCTAATAGCGCCCCCATGCGCGCTCACGATTCTACGGAAGCCGGCAGACCAAACCAGCGCATTCAGCTCGGCAAAGAACTCATGCTCTTCCTCAACACTGAAGTCCTCAGACATTTTTCTTTCGTTGTTTCTTTCTTTGCACAGGTAAACAGCACATTTCTTCTTCTACGCTTGCATTACTGGCAGAGCAGACGCTGACTTCCGGTTTGGTCTGCCGGCTTCCGTAGAATCGTGAGCGCGCATGGGGGCGCTATTAGGAAATCCTATACACTACTGTTTAGGCTCTAAAAACATTCTAAATGACTTCGTTTCGAGTAAATTCTGGATGCTACCCACTCAGGACACTTGGATTACATTGGACGAGCAGTATGGAGGAATATTGACACGTTTTTGTGGACTTTTGTGGACCTTTCTGTCTCGGGCGCCATAGACCTCCATTATTTGAATGTCAGCAGACAGCAAGAAGCCTCCCAGATCTCCAGATGCATTTGAGATATCAAAAAAGTACTCCAGAGTGTTGTTCAGCATGGGGGTGAGTAGAAAATGAAGGCTAATCATGTTTTGGGTGTACTATTCCTTTAATTCGTCAGAATTAATTTGTATTTATTGAAATTCAGCCATCATTTCCCCCTTAGATATGCCGTTCTTAAACAGCTGCTTGACACTTTAGGTTGAATTAAAACCCCAGCTTTGACTGAGGGTTATCAAATAATGACAATTTTCATCTGGGGTTTTTTTGTTTCTTCCAAAGAGTGAAAGTCTTTTCTAAAAAATGGTTTGAAATTTGATATAGAGCTTTAAAGTAATAGCAGTTTGATGCTCATTTCTCATTAGAAGTTTTTTGTTTTTTTTTCATAGATACGATTCTGAATATTTCAAACATTTCCCAAAACAGGTATGGTAGGAGAAGTACATCAAGAGCAATTGAGGTATTTCCAAAAAAAATCATGGCCTTGAGAGAAAGAGCGCAGCATAGTACATCTACTGATCTCTGCTCACTTTCTAATTTGATCTCATGAATCAGGGACTCAAAGTAAGGGGGGGCAGCGACTCCCCAAAGAGCCGTGACACAGCAAAGAGATGAGCCTGCAGCGTTAAAGCTAACTGCTGCCAATTTAGTGTTCAGGGACCTTCATCTTTGAAATGTTCCCTGGTTTGCCCAGATGGCTTTATCAAAACAGTTTAGCAGAACACAGCGTTTATGCGCCTTATCCAACTCTGGGCCATTACACTTTTAGGGAATGGTAACTTTTTTTTTTTTCTAGGGAGGATCTCACACTTGAGCTTAGTTTGGCAGTGAAGTATTCAAATGACAGGGTACAAGTAAGACGGAGCGAAAAGAACCTGATTTAAATAGAACTATGGGCTTATGGCCATGGATTAGGTTGGGAGAGAGTAATAAAGGTACAGCATCATCCATGGTTGTTGGCAATACTGGAAAAGATATATAATGAGTTTATATTTTATAGCCAAGGCATAAAAATTCTCACTTCTGTCTTTTCCAGCCTGTTCATTAGTTGTTGGCAACCCAAACAAATGCCATAAAAGAAATGTAGCCAGACCTCTATGGTATAAACCTATTAAAAAAACAGACACATTTGTCAGTGTCAAAGAACTTTCCTGTTTCCCTTGTGTAAAGAGTCCTATTTTTCTTCGCCCACTTTACAAATATGAAAGAAGACAGAACATGGTATTCTACTGAGGTAGAGGTGTTGCTCTTAGATTAAGAAATGGCTACAAAAAAGTTGCTTATGGCTAAAACAAGACATTTAGGTACAGCACATCAAGGAAAACTGTCTGGCAATAAGTCAGACTAGTCCTTTCCTGCTTTAGGTCAGTAAGGTCCAACAATGTCATTTCTACATTTTACATTACCAGATAATGAAATTCTAATCTAATTTCTTTTTTTTTCTTCCTTTCTTGAGAACGCAATACAAATGATGGGTATCTTGTTGTAGCAAACATGACTAACATAAAGGGTAAAAAACAACAACTGAAAACCTAGAAAATCTCTACCTTTAACCAGAAATCCCATTTTTTTGTACAGTGAGCAGTGACATTTTCAACATAAATTATAAGGTCCCACAATTGTCATGTTGGGCCTATCATTTACAGGGAGAAGAGGCTGCCACAGCGGCGAGGAGCTCATTCAAAGCAATTCAAAAACAGTAAGGCGCTCAAACGCACGCACACTCCCTCAGACGTAAATGTTTCAAACGTGCAGAGGAAGGCAAAGGAGGCAAGGGCGGTTATATGCATGTTAAACACATTTGCTTAGACATCAAACGATCGCCTGCAATTGGTTTCACAGGGGGAAAGTAATCTGTGCTGCTCAAACATTCGGTGCAGAATTCTGATGGTGATTAAACAGAAAAGTAGCTGTCTGTGCCCTCCGTCTCGCAGGGGGGATTCCCTCCCCGCCTCAACGAAAGCACTCGTAAATGTCGTCCAGCCAGGCACTTGGCAAACTGTCATGTTCACGTCACCAGTTCATAGGAACTATTCACTTCATCACAGCCTTCCTTTATGCACTTATGTTGCCAGCCCATACACTAAAGACTGTTATTAATGTATCATTTCAGACAGATTAAAGGTGATGAATCTGACACTAATTGAAGCGCGTCTAGCAAAACCCGAGTTGGAAAGAAAGTTGAGGTGAAAAAAAATGAAATAAGAACCCTGTTCATGTTTAAGCAGCTTTGTTTACTATTATTCTAATCATTTTTACCGCCCCCAGACGTGTCATTTTGATTGATACCCCTGCCTCTCCCCCAATCCCAGACCTCATCAAGTTGGAACCAAGTGGCTGCAAACGTAACAACATTCCCTATTTCTCCCTCCGTCTCTGTGGCTCAGCTTCCACCCTACCTTGCCCCCGAAAGGCACTTCTCACGACTGAATCCACTCTATAATTTACAATGCTATTGTGTCCCAAGTGTTGCATTGGAACAAGTTGGAGTAAATGAACTGTGTCGAATACCTGTTTTTTAGCCTTGATTACAAACTCAAGTTTTTTCTTCATCCATAACCTGAGCAAAACAAGCAATGGCAAATATCTGAACACGTTATTATTCAAGCACCCAAGCTTGCCTGCTTATTCCCAAATCAAATAAGGGGAGCCTGTTCTTCACCAGTGGCCAGTTTGATTGACTGTTTGTAGCTGTTACAATGAACACGGCGGTTCTTGGGGTGAGATGGAGAAATAACCAGAACGACTCCATCTCCTGGGCTCATGTGAGGAGAAAAAAAAGTAAGAGCTGAAACCTAAGTTGAATAATAAATAGGCTATAGGGCAAAGCACTGCAGATCAACACATGAAACCGTATCAAATGTCTTGAGCGCCTGAATTTGCAGCAGAATCTGTCTGACCTAAGTCAGCATTATAGTCACGGCCACTTCATATTGCAGTTTCAAGTGTCCTGGCCGATGGGAGTGCGCAATTCATTCTGGTAGCAGACTATAAACAGCACTGTTTATCTGGGCAGGAGCACACAAGACCAGACTATACAGTTAATCAAAGGTGTGTCAGAAAATATCAAGAAACCAAAGACGATGTATCTTTCCTGCTAAAAACAGCAACATATTTCTGAGAACAGAAGATACCGATACCAGTATGTAATATATTTTTCTTCCTTAATCATAAAAAACATTTAATTAGTCCTGATATTTCTTGATCATGTTTGTATCTTGAGCAAAACATCTGTGCTTTCCTTTAACTGGCTGGTAAATAATTTCTACAACTCTTTGAGATTTGATCCATATATGCAATTATCTTTAATGCACACCACATCGTCATTAAACTGTCTTTTTATATCAATATTTTAATGTAATGTTATAGAGGATGTGGGCTCCCTGGCTGGAGTCAGTTTTGCTGATCAACCCACACAGGTGAGTTTATAGAAGACTGTTAGGTCCAGGCATGACTTTGATGCCTCGTCAAGATAGATATTTTCTGAAAATGTGCATTTTTCTACTTAAAAGTTTTACATTGTAACATTTCTACAAATTTCCTAATCCACACACATACACAAAAAAAAATCCAGAAGCAACTTTGTCAGGTCTATGTGTCACAATGACGTAGAAATGGTATAATGCCAGAAGAAGACATGTGACATGTGTTAAACCTTGCAGTGTTAAGTTTTAAGCTGTTGAATAGAAATCTTAATAAAAGCCCAACAGGTGAACCTACACAACTTATAAGCATTTTTTCTAGTATGTTAAAACTATAAGAAAATGCATGTTCACATGTTTGCAGAGTATCCACTGACAAAAAAGAAAAGTTTATATCAAAACCAAACTGTATTGATTGCTTAATGGCTGCACAAAGTGAAGCCATTCATGCAGCGATGTACTGTAAGAGACCAAGCAATCAAAACCTCAATTTCTTGTCCAACTGCTAAAAGTGTCCAGTAAAGATTGCTCTCAGTCCACTTGTGTTTTTCAGTTCCTTTTTTTTTTCTAGTCAACTTCTGAAATCAGGGTTTGAATGTAATATTATGCTAAATACTGTCGATATACTTTTGACTGGAGGTATCACAGCAGAAGCCGAAAAGACTAACAAAAAAATATCAAAATAAAATCATTCTTTAATGTGACCGAGGATGGTTTAGGATTTGGTTTTACAACAATAATTCCACAAAATCATAAAAGTACTCCACAATATGTGCAGATACTTGTTTTTAAGACAGGTAAACTAGTTCTTAAAACGGAATAGATCTATTACTTTGCAAAGAAGAGAACTGTTTAAACAGAAAAGTTTAAGTAGGGATGTAATTTACTCACGTTCTTAGATTGGTTAAAAAGGGAATCATTGGGTACATATGAATACATATTAATAATGCAAATAATTTGTAAAACTCAATGACCTGACATGAATTTATAACTTCAGCATATTCTTGTCAGCAGTAGATAACATATAAGGGGCAAAATGGAAAATTAGTATTTTCAAAAAAAGCCAGCTGGACTCCATATTTCATATGGTTTGATGACAGCTACCTTGTGAGGTCTGTCGTAACTCCAGCTGCCCTGTGACCTTCATTCTTCAGCTGGCAGGAAGATTCTTCCAGGCTCTGACAAGATTTATCGGGTCTGGCTAATAGCCTGCTCTCTGCCAGGTAAGGCCTCATCGATACAGGGGCTTCTGCTGCCCCTTTGCCTGCTTCCTTGCTAATGAACACCTCTGCACACATCCACAATATTACTGACGACGGTGTACAGCAGAGTCTAACGGCAAAGTCTTTCAAACTCGGATATCTAGTGTGAAACTTCTTGAGTTTGTTTGAAGTTTCTTGAGCATGTGAAAGCAAAGTGGAGCCTCAAGGCCCTCTGGCTGTATCCGCCTCAGCACGCATGTGTGTAGAACAGGATATGTAATAACCAGACACACAGACAAATATAATGAACTGGAATCCTTGAGTAAACACAAACACACGCTCACAGGATATTGAAACCCTCTCAGGCATGTCGCTACTCTCGTGTGCATGGCGAGATTCATGATGGAGAGGCTGAATTGTAGACCCCCCCATAAAAAAAAACTTTTACCGATTTAGGCAAAAACCACACATACTCCAACTGCACACACCCACATGTTTCATCACCCCTACCTATCCACACAGTTAGCGCAACCGGCGGGAAAAACACACGTAAACTTTCACACATGTCCCTCCAGGCTTTGATGGATAGTCAGTCAGAGCTCTGCCTCCTGTTTCCTACACATTAAACCTCATTGTGGGGGAAAATACCAACAACAGGTCTAACAGAAGCAGCCAAGCTGTCCTTTTCACCTCCTATTTCTGAGTCAAGTTGTTCCCATTATCTTCTGCTGCTTAGCAAATACGTATGATCGCAGCCTGTTAATAAAAAGCCATATGCTTTGGGTGAAAAAGGAAAAACCTTGGGATGCATTATTTATTACGGGCTATTCATACTTTATCTAATTTAGTCAAGGGAGTTTGTTCATCTTAATATTTTAGCGGATTCTCGGTACAAAGGAGCAAAAAGTCAGGAAAGGGGTAATGTGAAGGGAGAGAAAGAGAACAGGTCCTTATTTCTATGGCGATTTAATATGTGCAGTTAATTCCTAAATTCTAAATGTATAATATGAATATACAAAAACAATTATACCAAAAGATATATATCTAACACTCATATTGTGAGCAGTATATGTTTACCAGCCTTTTTTATCAATCAAAATGTAGCAATAGGTAGGGAAGGGGAAGGTTTTTGATAGTCTACACTTTATTTATATGAAGAGACAGGGTACGCGAACATGCAGCAACCCTTCATTTAGCAACCTAACTGTCCACCACAGCCTACTTAATGCTATGTCCTGTTAAATACTGTTCATATGCAATAAAAACCCCAGTCATTTAAGCTTCTGAAACTGTAGCCTCTTAAAACCTCATTGATATCAAACTGTATAAGTTTCATTCCTTCAAAGAAAAACTATTGCTGAAGGTAAGTTTGGTAAACATAAATAGGTTTGTGCAGGTACAGAAGAACAGTTCTATGTTTAAAAGCAAAAGTCGAAATCTCTAGTTTTGTATTTTTTTTTTTTGTTTCTTTGATGATGTTGAAAGGTTATAAGTAATGTTAGCATGAATTCTGGCTTAAATCATTTTGCTTCTGAATCACTTCTGAATCATATCAGAGTTCTTCTGAAAAACATTGAATGTTTTTTAAATAGGTTGTAGAAATCCTCGATTGCGTATTTTCTTCAGGGCCTTTTAGCTGTCAAATCTAAAAAATGCAACACAAAATACAAACAAACCAATAACAGTTGAGTGTATCACTTACTTCCCCACATTAAAAGTGTTTTTATGTAGTTGTCTTTTTTTTTATTTTGTTTTTTGCCAGAATACTCTGATAAAAAAGAAAATACACATTGCACTAAGGAGCTCTATGAATGGTGGAATTTTAATGTTAGCGCTTAGGGAGAAATTATGGATCAGTACATCTGGCCGATGGCTCGTGTTCGTTTTATTCATGAAGGCCACGTGTGGCTATATAGCGGATGGTGAAAAAGGAGGGGGAGGTTTAAATCGCCGCTGTTTAACGGGGGGCCACAGACCCTGCTGGCAGCTCCCTTGACACTGTGACACCTGGAAGAGTCATGCTGACAGAAAGTGATATATCCGATTCATCAGTACAGACTCTTTCACTTGGGAGTGAGAGAGAACGACTGTCACTCATGCTGAATTTCAACCTAGACATACAGTGCGCCCCTCCACATTTATCGTCACCCCTGGTAAAGATGTGGAAAGCCTTAAAAAAGTCATTTATCTTTCATTGCAATAGTGTAGACGCAGAGTGATGCATTGAAAACTATTTCTCTGCGTCTCTAACAATGCATTTTAGAGATGTTTTTTACCATTATTACAAACCATGTCATTTGACGCAGTGGTTCAATAACTATAGAAAAGATTGACCAGGGCAGGTATTTTAAAACCAATGCTGATATCTATTATTTTGTCATAATTTTAGCCAATTCCTGATATTTGCTGCAGATTTTTATAGGCTGATTTTGCTATCTTTTCCGTTATTTATGGGATTTTAAATGAAACAATGACATAATATGTTAAACAAGTTTCTTTATAAGCAAACATTAACAATATATAGCAAATATAGGGTGTCATAATGTATTCACCTCTTGTGATCCCAAGGCACAGGTTCTTAATGTAACAATAAATACATGCACGTACTGGCCAATAACAAACAAGAAAAAAAGGGCATATGTGGACCTATCTCTGAACTAGAGGTACTCATCATAGTTATGACAATTGCAGGTGTTTAACTGTCCAACTGGGCAGGTTTAGACAGGTACTGCAGCTGAAAAATTGCTAAAATCCTTAGTTCTCTTAAGTCAAAGTATTTTTTTAGAACTGCTTTTAAACGTTGAGATAAAACTGTTAAATGAAGTATCATTAGTTTATGCTTGTGGTCCAGCTGTTTTATTTGCTTCATTATCTGCTTTTATCATGTTTTTATCTTTTGCCTGCTTGCTTTTATCCTGCTTTTATTTTTCCTCTATTTTATTGTTTAATTCATGTAAAGCCCTTTGAATTGTCTTTGTAGGGAATTGTGTTGTATAAATAAACTTGACTTTCCCTGCCTTGTAGCTATTTTTTGTAGACAGCTGAAAATCAACACAGATCTCTCTAATCACAAGAAAGTGTTCTCTTGTTTTCTTGCCTGTCCCATTATGAAAACGGGTGTAAAAAATTAGGCCTCTGTTAACAGGAAAATATGATTTTAAAATTTAAAAGCACGTTCGTATAAAATACAGTGCTTCAGCTGTCATTATTTTAGTGATAAAAAGATTAAATCAAAACCATTTCTGATTTCGTTAAGAACAAACTGTTCACAATACAACATTTTTTCCGTCCATGAATACAGTATAATGTAAGGGTTATAATTTTCTTTTTCTCTAAGATTATTATTCTGTCGCTATAAATATAGAACTAGCTAAAATCTTTTTAATTTCTTCTGCCAGTTTTAAAGTTTTCCAGGCCATTTTTCAATTAAAGGAAAGACAAAACACATACCCATAGGTTTCCATATTAACCGTTGAACTGAAAGAGATTTAACTGGTTAACATTCACTTCAGAATCCATTCAGTATTTTGGAAAATAACAGTTTTTCAAAATATACAAATAAAATTCTCGTGCAATAAAATAATAGATTTTAATCACCTTTACCAGATAAGGTGTCAGTGCATATTAAGGATGTTGTTGTTTTTTTTTTTTTCTTTTCTTAATGGCTAAAAGTTAACTAATGCCAATATAACACCCTTTTCCTCAGAATAGAATCTAATAAAAAAGCTGCGATTCTCAACTAAAAATAAAAGTGAATCAATCGATCAAATGTTTTGCCTGACTTTTATGACGACTCTTACCCTTTTTGATGAGCCACAATGTCACAGTGAATGTAGCACCATTATTTTGCCTATTAGTCCTACCAAACAACAAGCCTTACATTAGATCCATGTTGCGAATCCGCTCCTCATCAGAGAACTAGTCCCCGGGGTTGTGCAGCAGCGGAGCTAAGTGATGTTCTCATTTAGTTGAATCTGGCTCCTGGAGTAGATATGAGAGGACAGCAACGGAGAAAAGAACAAGGCTAGCATGGAGCATCATAAACCTTAGGAGCCTTGTAAAAGTCAATTTACTGTACAAACGCCTCCAAACAATCGCCGTGACAAACAAGTCCCGCAATACAAGTGAGCAAGCGGTGATTGATGGTGCCTCAGGAAAGGCAAATCTGCAAATATATGAATCGGCTTTATCCTTGGCGAACCCTATCTAATGTGATCTCTGCTGAGTATGAAATGAAATTCCACTTTGGATGACATTAAATTGAAAGAAGCGGTGAAAAGAAGGTGGCATCCTCGACACTGCCACTTGTAATCAGTGGCATGGAGAGCAATCGTGGTGGTACGCGGCTTACAATTCTTGTCCTTTATGCTTTCTTTGCAGCCCCTTTGCTTGCTACTTCTCTTCAATCTGCCTTTCTCTACATTTTCAAGATAAGGACTGAAGCTTCCTCTGATTCTTCAGTTGTTTGTATTTATTTGCATGTGAAGACGGCCTAACTCACTGGCATCCCTGTATGGTGAGGAGGGAGTTAACAAAGGAAAAAAAAGGAGACTTAACAATTTTCAAAAATGTGTTTCAAAAATATGCACATTAATATCCCAGACACTCCAGCAGCAGCTATAGAAACACCCTGCATTTTTACCCCCACTGCTCAGTCCTCACAATTTCTGCTTGCGTATCAGGTATGTCTAATCCATAGATTAGTAATTGCCTCGGAGCAAATGCATTCAAATCACCAAACAAAATTATACGAGAAAAACGCTGCCTGCTGCAATTTCATGAGTATTACTGTGCTCCCTTACTCCTTCTATTTTCCCATTCGGAACATAAACAACAAAAAAGCTTGAGCAGCCACAGATTGAATTAGGGTCCTAATAGATCCAAAACAATAATGTTAGCCACAGTCAGCAGCAGCAGCAGCAAGGACAAGCACTAATAATAATGTGGCAATAAACAAATCAGCTTACTGCACACTGCTTATTTTCTTTTACTAAATGCGAGATTTCCAGAGGGCTCTTTTTTCCACATTTAGAGCTCTGTCCTGAATTTTAATAATGCTGCTGGATAAAGAAAAGTGTGTTTCTTGTTATGATCATCTTGTTGCGTATGTGGTTAACTTTTTAGCGACCACAACACTAACAAAGACTCTGAAATCAAAGATAAAGCCTTCCTTGTTTCACTCTTTAGAAGTTTGCACACTCAAGCAATTTTGCACAGTTATGCATAAAAACAAAAACCTAAATAAACTAAATTGAATTGAATGCTATAAATCCCAGATCAAGTCCATCTTTAGGCTGATTAGTGCTTTTAAGTAATATTGAGGTTTTTAAGGGGTTTCAGTAAAAAAACAAAAAAAAATGTTTTTTCCAGTTGTATGTAATAAAGATTATATCAACAAAGCCTTGACCCTTACCTAAAACAAAAACTAAAAGGAAAAACTCTCTGGAAAGCAGCTGGGATTTACAGTATTAATATAAATTAAAACATAAATAGATGAGTGGTACAGACATTTAGTAATTAAACTGTAGTAATTTAAATAATATTTGACCCTCAGGATGTTCTGTTCAAAGTCTGCAATGAGCTCTAAGATCCATCTGAGGTGGTACCAGAGATCCACAAATCACAGACTTACACTTTGCTCTTCCTCACCCACTTTTTGCTGCCTGCTGACACTTAGCTGGCTGAAAGAAAGTAGCAAAAACGTCCCCTTTATCTATAAAATAAAAAGGGGAAATGGTCGAAGACAAGCTGGGTCTCTTTGTTGCTTTCTTTCTAAGGTGTTTAGGCAGCTACATTTCTCAGGTTGAAACAAATGAAGCCATAGGCAAAGCATTAGATTTCCATATTGGTTTCCTGCTCTGCCTGCAACCTCAAGGGCAATCACATCCTATGTTTTGGCTACAGATGCCACCCAAGTAACCTCAATTTGCATGCTGATATTATTTGCCCTGTACAAGAGGATTCAGGGGGGATAAGGTTTGCACTTTTTGCAAATGAGTTGATTTTAAGCCAGAGAGCGACAAAAGCAGTGATGAAGTAACAGCTGGCTGGAGAAAGAAAAGGAGAATGGGCGGCTTGGGGGTGAGTGCTGTCCAAGTCAAGTTGTGCTATGTGACTCGAACCGGAGGCAAGAAATGCAGGCCTAAGTCTGTGGAAGGCAGCTTTGTTTGCCCCAAGGGGCTTCACTGCAGGAATCAAGGAGTACAAGCTGCTTTGGCTCGCCACTGATTAAAAGTAATCCACCTGGACACAAACAATTCTTTGAGGTGCAATGATAAAACAAAATCTGATGGACTTTGCTAATTCAATGGCCAAGTGATTTAATTTATCTTTGCATTGCTTTTGGACTGCATTATTTCCTGGCACTAGCCAAAAAATAGCTAC
Source organism: Cyprinodon tularosa (assembly GCF_016077235.1). Taxonomy (NCBI): domain Eukaryota; kingdom Metazoa; phylum Chordata; class Actinopteri; order Cyprinodontiformes; family Cyprinodontidae; genus Cyprinodon; species Cyprinodon tularosa. The sequence continues at coordinate 102,140 of NW_024039120.1, read as the reverse complement.
TGCCAAAGGTAATAAACTTAAGTGCTCCGTTAAGAGAAAACACTCCTCATCAAGCTTCTAATGCAGCAAGTTGAAACGCAGGCAGGCAAGAAAGAGATGGAATTACGGTGATGTTGGGTATACAAACTTTAAAAATTTAAAGGGAACATAGAGTGCAATCAATAGAGTTTTACAAAAATGAAAGGTTAAAAGATATGATGGGCCTTTTAGGACGCTCATCAGCTGCCAGGAGATGCTCCGCTATCGTCCTCACATTTAGCTGGGCTTAATGACTGTTTAAATGTCTGACTGGTTTAAAAGAAAGGTTCACCTTACTGATAAACTTCCTCAGTTGCCTGGTTACCTGCTGAGCAGGTTGCCTCTTTAGTTACTGTAAGATTAGGTGGGCGAGGGAGGGAAAAAAAGACAGAACCCGATACCTCTGAGATTGCGGTCAGTGTTTCAGGCCTATTTTCTATCTCCGGTCCCTCCCTGTCCTCTCTATCTTTTCCACCCAAACATCGAGTCCCAGGTGCAACAGTGGGGTGTATTCTCCTCACCACTAACAGGGCTGTCTTTCATATACCTATCTCTATATTTTCCCTCGTACACAAAGAATACTCTGAAACACCAGCCTTCTATATCTAAATTATTCAAATATGGATCATTAGCAAACATTTTATGTTTTTATAATTATTTAGAAAGAGGCTAAGGCACAGAACCCAGCAAGTTTTATAATGTGCAGTTCCTATTAATTAAAGTATTTCATTTAAAGCACAGAGTTTCCCCTTCCCTTTATTTCTATCTATTACCCAACCCAAAAATTTGCTTCCGTTAATCGATTGACTGGAAAAATTAACAACAAAATTAGTTGGGGTTGTTTTATATAAATAATACTAATAACAGATGCAGTTCGGTTACGAAAACCAAAAAAGTGCAACCCATTGTTCTCACTAAAGTATTGGGGCTTTTGATATTTAACTAAAGGCTTTCCCCCTATGAGAATGTTACAATTCTTAGTCAGATGCATCATTATGTTTAATGCTTATTCAAAACAAAATTTTATTCATCTATATTCATCACAAAATATGCAATCACCAGTTCTTATTTTGCTAAAAAAATAAAAATAAAAAAGGGGGGGGGGGGGGGGGGGGGACAGACTAGGCTGTTATTCATGCTTTATGTCAATAAAGTGGACCTTCCCAGACAACAGGACATTTTTAGAAGCACTGTCCCTAAAATCAAAAGCCTGACCACTTCACTTCTTGATCTTTTAAAAACAGAACCGTTTTAAATGCCATAATTGGACCACATGAGCAAAGACCTTCTTTTCAATTAGCTCCAATTTGCCGCCATTAAACTGTGCCACATTTACCCCGGAATAATGAATCAAAAAACACCATTATTTTTGAATATCTGACTTACTATTAAACAGGTAAAACCAGACCGGCAGCACAACATTGTAAAGAGAAATTATATGTCAACACAGATTATGACAAGCTTTATGTATTTGGTTGTTACAAATTGACTTCAGACGTATTCACACAAATCCATAGTCCATAAAGATTCCCTGCTACTGTAATGTTGAGAACAAATAAATAAATATACACGCAGGGCATAGTGACACACAATACATGCTGCTGCCGCAGCAGCAAATAGAGTGCCCTTTTAATTATGCAAGAGACATCCGAAAGCAACAGCACTCCTCACACTCTGGGAAGCAGTTCAGTGAATACAGCATATTAGAGGCTGTAACAGACAGGGGCGGGAGGGGGAATAGAAAGGAGGGCCGTAAAAGGGGAATGAAACGATTTAAAAGAGGTAGTGTAAGAAAGAATGGAGGGAAGAAGAGTTAAAGAGAGACACAGTGAAGATTAAAAAAGACACGACTGGGAGCAACGCAAGAGGTTCAATTGTAAGGTGTGATGAGGAGAAAACAGCAAATGTGTAAAAAAAAGGGGAAGCAAGAATGGACATCGGTATGCAAAGATTCTTTTTGGGTAGTGTTTGACGAGGAAAGTCAAAGAAATTGAACCAAGCAGTGAAAAAGAAGGGAATAAAAAGGGCAAGCAAGCAAATAATACTCCTGAATTCTAAAAGACTAGCACTAAAACCGGGAAAAAGAAATAGATCAATAATTCATTAGTGCGTAGTATACAAGGGTATTGTTCTTTCTCCCAAGAAATGAAAATCAACTTGTTTCATCCTGTTTTACCTTTATCTTTATCTACCCGTTTGTGAACAAACCGAGAAATATTGGCAAAAGAATGTGAAAACACTGTGTCTACATCGGCTCAATTTTGCTGGTATATAAATGCCACCCCAAATGCCATGCAAACAGAAATTTTTTAAGTTGCCGGATAGATTAAAAGTGAAGAAAATAAGATTAGAGCATAAGGTAGGATATACCACTGGCAGGAAAGTAGACAGTTGGTATACAGGCAAAACAAAGATAAAGGATATCTAGAATTTGACATGAAAAATCATGATATACTATAGAGTTTGCTTCAACTGCTAGGTCGGTGAGGTGATCCAGACCCGACAGCAAAAATAAACAAACTAATAAATAAATTATTTCCTGGCTTGTTGGCCGTACACAAAGCAAACTTAACTTGAACTGATAAAAAAGGCTTTGAAGATGTGGCAGGCTATTTCTACCATCCTCTATTTTCTTATTTTCGCCAGATAAAAAAGAAGCCTTGTCACACACAGAGGGCAGGTCAGGGCTCGGCATAGCAAAGGAAGGGAGGGGGTGTTGCTGCCCCCTGCCACACTCCTCTTTGGGATAGAATAACTGCAAACCAAGTCCTTATGTGAGAACTCCACAACACTCAGACATACATTTCTCAAGGTTAGCAGTTGTGACGCCCCTGTCGGGTAAGGTGGTTTGGACACATGCTGTGATGAAAGCAAAAAAGTTGGGCATGTTGGGTCTAGAGTTAACAGTATTCCTAACCAGATCTTATCTAAAACCTGCTTAGATCTTTTTCCCTTTCAATATTACACGTGAATGGCACTCCAAACCAAAACAGATCAATACCACTAACTTGACACAGATTAGCAGCATAAAGGCAACATGACTACTGAGACTAGCACTGTCAGAAAGCATTATGGCAGAGAGAACACTAAGAGGGAGAGGCAGAAGACATTTAGAAGTGGTGAAAGGAAACAAAGGAACACTGAAATGTGTCTTCTTACCTGTTTGTTGTACTTGTTGATGGTTTGAGTGCTGTAGTCAGAGCAGTGGTCAGATCCAAGGGAAATGTTATCTCCGGTGCCAACAAAGGTGTTGGCAGGGGGAAGGTCCTGAACTGCCTGGTGTTTTTTTCCAGCAGTTGGTGACTGAGGGTGAAGCTGGACGGTTGGAAGTGGTGAACTGGACTTGTAGTGCCGAGCCAAGTCTGGGCTCCCTGGCCCACCGTTGACAGAACGATAGTGCCCCATGCCGGGACTGTCCGAAAGTTTCTCATTAACGCCATCATATCGTTGCCCATTGGGTTTTGAGGCCTCTACAGTGACAATGCTACTGTAGAGAGGCTGTTTGGACTTTTGTTTCTTCTTGTCTTTTTTGGGCTTTTTGGACTTGTCATGCTGCTGGGGAGTAAAAAAGTCTTCATGATCCTTTTTCCCTGCCTCATAGCCATTCTTGTTTTTGGGGTGGCAATAACGGGCCATAACAACAACAAGAATGATGAGAATGACAGTCATGATGCCAGAGACGACCCCAATTACTATGCTTAAGCGCTGTTTGCTGAGATCATAGTTGGGGTCACCAGCAATGTTGGTGTTCAGTGAAGTACTCAGGCTCCTTGCCACCTGTGCCTCCACTATTGTGGAATTAGAAAGTGTCTCATTAACATATACATGAACTAGGGTGGTGGTGCTCTGTGAAGGCTGTCCACTGTCATTCACCTGGACTACAAGTCTGTGGAGACCATAGTGTTTTGGCTCCAGCTTTGCCATCAGCAAGATGACCCCTGTACCCCCATCAATCTCAAACAACTTAAAAGGGTTGCCCCCGATGATGCTGTAGTTCAGGTCTGCATTGACACCAGTGTCCATATCATTGGCTTTGACGGTTCTGACAACTGTCCTGATGTTGCTTGAGGGAGGAAGAAGGGTGTAGGAGCTGTTTATTGGAAAAGTGACTGTCGGTGCGTTGTCATTTTCATCCATGACGAAGAGTGAGACTGTGGCTGTGGCAGATCTGGGTGGATCGCCACCATCCACAGCTTTGACACGGAAAGTATATGTAGTTTTTTGCTCTCGGTCAAAGGAGAGGGTAGAAAAAATTGTCCCAGTTTCATTTTCAATAGAAAAGATTTCCTCCTCTTCTTCAATGAAAAGACCCATCGCTGCATTTTGGCCCTTATCAGCATCAATCACAGTGACCATACCCACTGGACTGTTTGGGTCAAGATTTTCTTTTACATAGAAAGTGAACACATCCTGCATGAACTTCGGGTCATTGTCATTTTTATCCCCCACAAGAACAACCACAGTCGCAGAACCCTGAAGTGTGTTTATGCCCTTATCTTTAGCTATCACTTTAAATTCATAACGCTCTGTTTGCTCTCTATCCAAGATGATGTTTACTCTGATGTCTCCACTGTCTGCATCGATATAGAAAATCCCATTTACAGATGAATCGAGGGAATATGCTATTTCAGCATTTTTCCCACTGTCAGCATCAACAGCTTTTACTGTTGTCACCCTCTCGCCAGGGGCATTGCTTTCAGGGAAAGAAACCTCAACTACATTCTGACTAAAGATAGGGGGATTGTCGTTAGTATCGCCGACTTTCACAATTAGGGAGTTATTACTTGTCAGACTGGGGCTTCCAGAGTCCACAGCCACTATGACCACATTGTATTCCTGTGTGGCCTCATAGTCCAGAGGTGCAGATGTGTGCAGAAAATACTTCTTTTTATTCTGTTCTCCTTCCATCTCACTGGCTGGTTTGAGCTGAAATGGCACATCACCTACTACTGTACAGGTTACTATGCCATTTTCTCCCTGGTCTCGATCTGACACCTGAACTAATGCAATGGGCGTGTCAACCACCACATCTTCAGCTACATTGGCCACACCGTCTTTTAGAAAAATACGTCCAATTTTTCGGATTTCAATTGCAGGGACATTGTCATTCTCGTCCTTGATGTTTAGCACCACCGTGGCCTTATCCATTTTGGGCGGCTGGCCTCGGTCACGGGCCATTACTGTGAACCTCAGTTGGCTAACTTCTTCACGATCAATGCGGTGCAACACACTAAGCCACCCAGTGCTCTCATCCAGCCTCAGCAGCCTCCTCACGGATTCTGTGGCTGCCCCAAACACATATTCAATTTGACCGTTTACCCCAACGTCTGCGTCAGCAGCTTTAAGCTGAAGAATCGGAGCACCAGGGGAGCTGTTTTCTGGCAGGTCAGCTTCATACACACCCTTCTCAAACCGCGGGCTGTTGTCATTCACGTCTGTGATCATTACTCTTAGAATGGCCTGAGATGACCGTGGGGGATCTCCTCCATCTCTAACTCGCAAGGTGAGCTCATAAGAGTCTCTCTGTTCTCTGTCAAGGGCCCCTTTAATGATGAGTTGGGGCTGCTTCTCTCCATCAGTAGTGTCAGCAACTTGCAGTTCAAAGACACTGCTCCTGCTTGCACCTTCTTCAAATCTTCTTTTCCCAGAGTAAGAATCCCCAGAAGACCCCAAGCGCCTTGAGTTCTCTCCATTGTCCTGAATAAGCTCATATCTCTCTATTCCATTCCTGCCAAAATCTCTATCTGTGGCTGTGGGCAGCAGATAAAGGGTTCCAATGGGTCTGTTTTCCTCCACAGATAGTGTGAGGACTGGCGAGGGGAAAGATGGGGTGTTATCATTTATGTCTAATATGATGACTTTTCCCTCAAAGAGGTCGACCCAACTCTGTGCCGGTCCAATTACAGACACCTCAAAATCAATGAAACATTCGTTCTCATCAAATATCATTTGGCACTGCTGTAATTTCTCACGGTCTATCCGCCTCTCATTGGTGGTGAGCTCACCTGTTATGTTATCTATTTTAAAAAAATCCGACCCGGACTCGAGGGTGAACGTCACCTCGCCAGACCCGGCCACGATGCCCAGGTCGCCAGCTACGTTGCCAACTCTGACATCGGCGGGTCCCTCCTCGGCCAAGCGGTACCGGAGCACTTGCTTGCTCGCAGCAGGCTGATGCACAAGCTGCAATATGAGCATGCAATAGTACAAACAGTCCACTGCTGCAGTAGTCCTCATTGTTCAGTCTTGCAGAGATGTCCAAGCAAAAAATAACAAAATGAAAAAAAAAGTCCCAAAATGTATGTAGTATGCAGTTTAAATACAAAACAGCAATCTTGTTGTCATTTACTTTTCTTTTTCTTTAGGATGCGGGTGCATTCATCCTCTCGTCTTTGCTGCAGTCGAAAGCAGCAAGTGAAAAAAAAAAAAAAAAAAAGAAGAAGAAGAGGGGGGGGGGGGGGGGTATTCTACCTTGATTTATTTATTCTAAAAACAGAGACAGTGGTTTGGCTCCGTGCGCTCCCGAATGCGCCCAAGTGCAACAGTCCTGAGCATCAACTCAAAGTGCAACGCAGTCCGTGTCGCTCGCGCTTTTTCACCCACTTTGCAGAATCTCTTCTCTTGTATTTTGAGAATGAGGAACGGGTGAGCTGAACTCTTCTTGTGTCTGCCCTGATGTTTTAGTCCAAAGACACCAGGGACGCGTTTAAATGAGATGCCCGATCAGCGTCCGAACTCATCCCACTACAGCGTTGCGCGCGGAGCTCCTCAGCTCCGCTTGATCTCAAAAGGATATGCAGTAGATTGTGTGCCTGCCTTCTCTTTTCCTTCCTATTTTCTTCATCAAGATCAATCCTCCTCGTCTCCTCGACTCCAACATATACCGGGAAATATATGTATTTGTTCAACACAGATCTGGGCTTAGTTTAAAAGGAAAAACAACAGATAAAGTGGAAAAAAGTGTATATCCGACGCAGCTTTTAGGTTGAAATCCTCTTGGCATTCTGCATGTTCAGCGTATACTCTTCCACTCTCCCTCTCTCTCTCTCTCTCTCTCTCACCTGCAGACGCGTCGCATGTGTTGGCAGCCCCTATCTGCAGCACTGTGAGAGGGATTCTCAAATGATATTGCAGTCTCTTTCTCTCTCTCTTCCTCTCTCCCTCCTTTCCTCTCTCTCTCTATACTGGCATCGCACATACCACAGTCGTCAGGTCAGACGATTTAAACCAAACATGTATATTAATAATATTCGGGTTCAATCCCCCCCCCCCCCCCCCATCAGGATTTTCTTTTTTCCGAAATGACGCAAAAGATGACTTCAACGCAACATTTGTATCATTTTAGGGCATCGGGGATTTGTTTTTTTATTTTTTTTATGTTGATGTTCAACAAAAATAAAAGAAACTGAGACTTTTACGCACTCCAAGGATCTGGATCGTAGTTTATGGAGACAGGAAAGCCACCCGCAGCAGCAGGACGCACAGCGGTGTGGTTCCTACTAATATAAGCCCAGATATGCGTGTGGTCGCCATCGGCTGCATCCACGCTGCTCAGTCAACTCAGCCTGCAGGAATCTGACACTAAGCTGTATATAGGCTATGAATTCATTTACATAGACGTCCGAGACCATCTTAGTGGTTGTTGCGCAAACCACCTCCCTGATAAATAGATACAAATACCTTTTAAATTATAATGATCACACAGATTTACATATCGTCTTTAAAGATAAAACTTTTCAGTTCATTTCCTTCAGGAGAAAAAAAAAAATGCGGGTTTCCTTTAGTCAGAGAAAAAAGAAAGGACAGTTTTGCGTTTTTTACTGTGCGTGAGGATTTCCTCAACTTTTCTTGTAATAGCTGTGGTTCCGGTGCCGCGCTGCGTGTTTGTGTGTGAAATTATACAGTGAGCGGCCGTAATGAGTGAGTAAAGGAATGAGGGATAGCGAGACAGGGGTAGGAAGAGGAGGAGAAGAAAGGAGGGAGTCAGGCTCAGCAGCTGCACCTTTCAACAGACGACAGAAAGGCTGAATTCCAGCAGTGATTTTTTAGCGCTGCTTACGGGCGCCCTCTATTGACCAAAAGTTTATCAAAAACCCTCAGAAATGTCTGGGTGAACTTCGTTTGCTTACCCCTTGCACCTGCCACTACCTGTATGATGAAGAAATGGTGTCATGTGTTACTAAAAACTATGAAGGTGGCTTTTATATGTTACACAACTAAATTATTCCCTGACATTTTTCTGAATGTGTAAAGCTGAACGTTTTTCAGACACATTTCCAGTATCCTTCATTCTTTGTATGCCCATTATTAAACTGAAAACTTCTAATTCATTTAAGTCGTTTCTACACACAACAGATCTCATAGGATTAAACTTGTAAAAAGCATCACTGTGAGGACAGACAGCAGGGTGTATGGAAAAATAGGAAGTTTAACCAGCTGGATAAGTTAATTGATAGATTGGTAAAGAGATCAAAAACATTATTAGAAGGAAAAATGTACATTTTCATGCGCAGAAAAATTAATGTTTCAAAAGTGGATGGATGGATGGAAAGGGTTATTTTCCTATACTTTATTTTTGAAATATATACCAGAGAATGTTATATGCGTTTTAACCCACCAAAGTTTTTTACTGTTTAAATAAATAAATAATGAAAACTCAGTCACCTTATATTTTTTGCATGCATACATTTTTGATTTCCTTAAATTCTGGAAATCCTATTAGCTAAGCCATGACATTAAGACTAACGGTGAGATACATGGACAATGTAATGTAAAAGAACGAAGAATATTTTTTTTTATAAATGAACATCACTTCATTCACATTATTAAATTATGATTCAGTATTTTACTTGAGAGATGAATTATGTGTGGGTCTGCTTTTGTTAGTCATATGCCAGCAAGTTAAAGGGCCCACTGGTATTTTGCCTGCCTTTTGAAATAGTTTCTATGCTGTGAAAATATCTCAATTAAACAAAACAAAAAAAGTTCCTTAAGCCTGCAATAACAAAACTTCACAGAGAAGGCAAGAACGAATATGATGTCGAACATTGTGAAAATAATGTTCTTGTACGTTAAACACAAAAGAAAAAGATTCTTCTATAAGGTTAAAGAAGTCACCGGTGGTAGAAAATCTTCTTAATGACAGCCATAACACAACAAACGAGAATTGGCTATCAGTTGATTCTCATTTCTCCCTCTTTTCTCAATTTCTACCCATCCTAAGTCATTTCAACAACCACTTCATCCTCTTGTACTCAACCTTGTCCTTATTTCTCTTCAAGTTTAATGACTAAATAAGGTAGATACCAATATTCTTATATTTAATTTCAAACTTCCTTACATTTTTCTGGAGAGCTTGCATTACATCATATTTCTATTAATTGTATCTTAAATCTGCATTTGGTCCACACAACATACAAAAGATATTGTGTGAAGCTGGTTGATGTCATTCATTAGTCACATATCACATGTTCGACCTCTCATCATTAAAGAATGGACCATTTAAAAGAAAGGAAAAAAGGCATGTTGTCATTATGAAGTTTAAAGCCTCTTTATTATTTTTTGTAAGAAAACAGTGAAGTAAAAATGTTGAAAACATCCAGCAATGTCAAACATTTGCATTAGTAATCAGACTTCATTTAATAGCCTACTTTAAACAAACTACTTTGAAGCAGTGGCGGCTGGCCAATAGAGGGTGCTAAGGCGCAGCCCCACCCAAACAATGACCTTGATTGAGAGACAAAAAATATATGAATCAAAATTCAATTCAAAAATTTTGAAATATATTGATATATATTTTTTTAGATGTGCAAGATAAATATTTAATCTTTAATGATGAATAAAGCCGTTTTCAATTTTCATCGGATTGGTGACTTATTTCCACCCTGGGGCTCAAAAATCTGTTCTATAGCTGCGTTCGAATTTAAGGGATGCTTCCTCCGCAAGCCAGATTCGAAGGGCGATTATGTCATAGCGCAGCGCCGAGGTCTGGTCGGGTTTCCAAGACTCCACGTTATGCGGCCTACAAATGTGTTCTTCTTTTTGCCTGATTTGAAGGATGGGTCTATTGTATCCCATCTATCCTTGGTTTTCCCAGGATTCATTGCGAGTCCAAGCAAGCCAGCTGCTCCGTGATCAGTGGAAAAAGGTACTTGGTGCCGAACGGTGAATATTGGAAGTTCAGTATACTATAATGGAAGTATGTGAATAGTTCCATCTGAAATTTATGAAAATAGTTGTTTTAAATGTTTATGAGTCAAATATGTGGCAGGTAATGTTTGATGTATCTTTTTTTTTTTTTTATCTCTTACTGTGTGAATGGTTTTGCTGTAATTTAAGGGGAGATTCTAATATATCTGCAGTGTGGGGACTATAAATCTGAGGTTATTTTTATTTTTTAAATGCTATTTTGTGTAAATTGCTTTTGTTGTTAAATATAAGAGATTTTGCAGATATGTTTTTTTATGCATACACTGTTAAGGTTTACTTATATCTTTTTACCAGTTTTATAAAATAGAATAGTAAATCCCTTTATTGTCCAACAATGGGGAAATTCTGGTGTTTACAGCAGCAAAAAGATTATAGGAAAAAAATTTCACACATATGTGGACCTTAGAACAATTTATAAGAATAACATAATAGTGAAGAGATTAACAATAAAATACTGTAATGTAAAGTGTTTTAACAATATAAAACTGTGCACCTGGAGAATAAAGAACCATTATACAGCTATGGACATTTTTACAGTAATGGATATTTGAAAATAGCAGCAACATCAGCGATGTCCAAAATTACAACAGCATTTTATTTAAAAGGCTAAGGTTTAAATCATTACATTTGCTTTTATTTGTTTATGCTCCTGGTGGTTGTCACCTTTATTCCACTCTGTATTCTCATGAGTGTAGTCTTTTTTCACTTTACAATAAAAAAAATAAAAAAAAACTAAAAAGAAACAGTTTTGAAATGTTCAGTATTCATTGTTTTCCTGCATTGTGAGTCAACTGTCACGTTTGCTAGGTGACAGAGCGTACGGCGGTTAAAAACACCAAAGCCCCAAATTTTCCCGTCTTCTTATTTTCAAGGACTTAGAAGGATCCAGTCCAGGTAGGCCGCATCCTTGGAAGACACAGCCCATACATTTGAACGCAGCTGTATTGTTTACATTGCTTTTGATATATGTCTATTTTGAATTTATAGCCCCCCCTGGAGAAAACTCCACCAGCAGCCACTGCTTTGAAGATCCTCTACTATCAAAAGTCACAGTTTATTTACACCCATTTGTTATTTTAGTTTTCAGTTAACCCTTAGTCTAGTTGTTATCATTTTGTCGTCCCCTGTCATTTCCAATCGTTCCCTGTCATCCCTCAGTTGTCATTATCCTCCTGTCATATAGTTGCTGTCTTCATGGTTTCTGCATTAAACGCTCCTACAGTGAACGCTCCCATTGAGTCTTCTACAATAGACTTGTGAAACACTGCTATATTCCAGAAGTATTTGTCAATTCAGTCAAGCTACATTTCACTCTCTGAATACAAAATTAATAGCAGAGAGAATAATAATAAAAAAAAACTGCAAAGGGAGACAACAAAGCCGCATGAAGGATGAAATGCAGTCATAAGCCATGTTCATGAATGCAAGCCTTTAGGCAGTCATTGTCTGCAGAAGATTTAGAGAAAAATGTATTTATGGTAATTTGATGAATTGCATATGACCTCTGAATAGGAATGTTCTACATATTAAAAAGATTCCCTTTTTTCTATTTAATATGAATACTTTGAAATGACCTCTCAGTTTCTGTAGGCTTGAGTTCATTATACATGACAAAAGGACTCTATAGGTTGAGTTCTAACCGACGTGAGACTTAGTGCCTAAAAGTATTTTGGTGATACCATAAATGTAACCTTGTGAAGTTGTTAACTATCTGCAACCGGTTAAAGCCTGATGCATTAAACAATGGAACACGAGAATTAATATCCACGTACCCTGAGGCTGTTTGAATTTGCTGAAACAAAGTGGAAATGAGCATGTAGGTAATTTTGAAGCTACATTTACTGACAGAACCATGAAGATCAAGGCTTAAAATCCTCACTGAAAGTCATTATCATAGTTATGGGTAACTTGCTCTCAAATGGGTGAGTGGTCAAAAATGATAGGAAGGGAAGCACTTGCTGCTGTTTTATACAGACCTAATCAATGACAATGAGGTGTTTTGAAAATGAGAAGTCCAAAATAATTGTGTAAAAAGAAGAAAAATCAGAGCCATACTCCTACGCCATGACTGATACTGATTAAAAGGAGTTCTGATCAGAGGATTTCTCGCTCTGTTTCACATTTCCTTTTTTTTTGCTTCCCAAAAAGGCAATTTTCTGACTAAATACCTAACATCCAATGCAAATGTCAGGTCATGGCTGACTTCCAACATGGCTCCAGCCTCAGTAAACTCATCTTAAAAGGTTTGCGTCTTTTTTCCTTTTTTTTTTGCTTATTTTGCTCTTTCCCCCTGTGGACAGTCTGGAAGCATTAATGAAATGTGGGAAGAGAAAATGAAAAACTGAGATGATTGCACGGTCTGCTGAATTAATGCTTCCCATTTCATAAACACAACACAAGCAGGGGGATGTCTGCCTGTCCTTATTTACATTTTACACTGGTTAATGCTTATTGTACTGCTGTGACACTGCACGCAATAGATTTGCAATTATGTTGGCTGTCAACATGAAATTACACCTTTGTTGTCCAGTGATGTGAGGATCGTGGGGACTCACGATTGGCTGCATTGCTGAACTACAAAAAAATACACCTCATTGTTATTACAAGTTTAACTCATTGATTTGACACAATTTAAGAACCATTTCAATGCTAACCCTGTAGTTCTATTCTTTACGTTTAGCTAAGGAGCTTCTGTGCGCTGTCTTTACATATATTACCAGCTATATTACCTTAAATTGATTTGGAAAGAGGCTTATTCAAGTAGAAAAGGCTGTGCTAATTATCTTCTGATGGATATTAAACTAGAACAAGCTTTGGAATAAGAAGCAGCCAAATGAGAGCTCATAATTCATGAGCTAAGCTATATTTATCTGCGAGAAAGAGAAAAAAAACTTTACTTGCACCACAGCAAGATACTTTTGGCAAATGTTTTTGATGTACACCTAAGAGGTAGAATACACACAATTCGGTCAACTAAGATGGAAATAGTCCTTGTTGTATTGGGGAGGTGGAGGGTAGCAGTGTTATTGGTTTTGTGAAACTTTGTTGTATAGAGGAGAAAGGCTGTGGGTCCTCACCTCACCTCAGCAAAACATAACATTTCAGTTTTAAAAAGCAATGCCTTACAAGAATATTAAACAAGAATACAACAATCAATTTTCCACTCAGCTCCATTTCCAGTTTTAAAGCAAGTTTCCAGAAATGAAATAACATGTTTTCTATATTTTACAATAAATTCTTTGACAGGGGATTGGGTTAAGGAATTATTTAGAATCTTGATTGGGTTTTAATTTTATATATTGTCCATTCATTTGACAAAAATGATCATTATTTTCCACCTTATTTATAAATAATGGGTCACTCTCAGGTGCTTAGCTATTTTGTAGATGGTTCTGGGATAAGCTGTGCTATAGGATCAGCTTTTAAAGTCCCTCACTGCTAAATGTTGTAAGATAAAGTGTTAGTGGTTGTGTATTATTGGGAATGACAGCAACCTCTCCAAAAGCATTAATTAGTGGTAAAAGCCTGCCACTATTGGACTACATACAGAGCAAGATACTATTACCTCTCTGTCTGACAATCCAGATAAGTCAGGATTTTCAGTTTACAAAAGGAACCTAGTTCATCTGAGTACAAAGATTGTACAAAAGATTCAATGACATGAATTAACAGGTCTGGTTTAGAAAATTCTTAGTGGCTTAGAAATACCTCATCTTAGATTACCATTTTGGAAAGAATTAGTGCAATTTGGGTAATCCAAGTTTTATTGTTAAACATCAGCATCTGATCTCTGATTTGTTATAATGCAAGAATAGAATACGCTAATAAACACACATCTAAAACTTTTAGAAAGCCTTCTTCATAATCAGCCTTTGTATTAAGAATTAGATATCATCATGGGGCCTGCTTTCGTGGCGCACTGGTTAGAGCACATGACCCATGTACATAGGCCTTAGTCCTCGACCCGGCCTACCTTGGTTCGAATCCAACATGCCAACATGTCTCTTTGCCGGATGTCTCTCCCCTATCTCATACCCCCTGTCCAAAAACTGAAACGAAAAACATAGCTGTGTGATTTGAAAGTTTGCCTTATGCAGTAAAAAAAAAAGGGTTAGGGTTAAGAATAGCTTTCAATGGAATATAACTGTACTATTTTTTTTAAAGCTGATGTGTCCTTTAATCCAACTCCAAGGCATGGTTTATGGGTTTTTAAATAGTAAAATGATGTATTGGTTTGACTCACTCCGTTTATAGTGTTTCTAAATGGATCAGTGCGTCCGCTCTTCACTTTCACTTTTCAATGCACTTCCTTAGCTTAATCTTTCTGTTTTCTCCTTGTTTTATGTCCAGTTGCTGAACAGCAAACAGTTTATTCATCTTCCCTCATACAGTATATCCTCCTGAGCAGCCATGCAAAAGCCAGCCCAGTAAGAATAAAAACAATATATATATGTATATATATATATATTTATATTTATATATATATATATATATATATATATATATATATATATATATATATACACTATATTGCCAAAAGTATTTGCTCACCTGCCTTGACTCACATATGAGCTTAAGTGACATCCCGTTCCTAATCCATAGGGTTCAATATGACGTCGGTCCACCCTTTGCAGCTAGAACAGCTTCAACTCTTCTGGGAAGGCTGTCCACAAGGTTTAGGAGTGTGTTTATGGGAATTTTTGACCATTCTTCCAGAAGCGCATTTGTGAGGTCGCACACTGATGTTGGACGAGAAGGCCTGGCTCTCAGTCTCCGCTCTAATTCATCCCAAAGGTGTTCTATCGGGTTGAGGTCAGGACTCTGTGCAGGCCAGTCAAGTTCATCCACACCAGACTCTGTCATCCATGTCTTTATGGACCTTGCTTTGTGCACTGGTGCACAGTCATGTTAGAAGAGGAAGGGGCCAGCTCCAAACTGTTCCCACAAAGTTGGGAGCATGGAATTGTCCAAAATGTCTTGGTATGCTGAAGCATTCAGAGTTCCTTTCACTGGAACTAAGGGGCCAAGCCCAGCTCCTGAAAAACAACCCCACACCATAATCCCCCCTCCACCAAACTTTACACTTGGCACAATGCAGTCAGACAAGTACCGTTCTCCTGGCAACCGCCAAACCCAGACCCGTCCATCAGATTGCCAGATGGAGAAGCGCGATTCGTCACTCCAGAGAACGCGTCTCCACTGCTCTAGAGTCCAGTGGCGGCGTGCTTTACACCACCGCATCCGACGCTTTGCATTGCACTTGGTGATGTATGGCTTGGATGCAGCTGCTCGACCATGGAAACCCATTCCATGAAGCTCTCTGCGCACTGTTCTTGAGCTAATCTGAAGGCCACATGAAGTTTGGAGGTCTGTAGTGATTGACTCTGCAGAAAGTTGGCGACCTCTTCGCACTATACGCTTCAGCATCCGCTGACCCCGCTCCGTCAGTTTACGTGGCCTACCACTTCGTGGCTGAGTTGCTGTCGTTCCCAAACACTTCCATTTTCTTATAATACAGCTGACAGTTGACTGTGGAATATTTAGGAGCGAGGAAATTTCACGACTGGATTTGTTGCACAGGTGGCATCCTATCACAGTTCCACGCTGGAATTCACTGAGCTCCTGAGAGCGACCCATTCTTTCACAAATGTTTGTAAAAACAGTCTGCATGCCTAGGTGCTTGAATTTATACACCTGTGGCCATGGAAGTGATTGGAACACCTGATTCCAATAATTTGGATGGGTGAGCAAATACTTTTGGCAATATAGTGTATATATATATATATATATATATATATATATATATATATATATATATATATATATATATATATATATGTATAAACTCTCACTAAGTGGGCTGAGTGGAATTGCGCTGACCTAAGTGGAGCCCATGGAGGAGAGGAATATCATAAAAAAAAGGAACATCCTTAGAGCAGACTTGAAAACATAGATAACACACATGTATATGACCTGCAGTATTTAGTATATACAGTATATAAAGGACAACTTGTGCAGTGGAAAAAGTCGGCCCATTTGTTTGCAGTGTTCCTTAATTTTTTCTCTTTATGAAAGTGCAACAGTATATAAACATGTGTTAGTGGCTAAGCCCAACCTGTTCCAGCTTTCCGAGAAAGAAGCTGTTGTAAGGCCTTCTTCACAAAGTAAAATGTGTTCTCAGTCCAGGAGAGGCCAAAAGAAATGTGAGGGCCCGATAACTTAATGCTTTCCAAACACTTCACCACCTCCCCCTGTATGTAAAAATTAGAATGTTCAGTCCATATAAATCTTATGTAGACCTACATGATCGTCTAGGTCTTTCTGGTGTTCATTTTTCTTGAGCATCACTTAGTTAGACTGTTTAACCTACAGGTGGCTAGCAGAGCAGTCACATGTGAAGAGTGAAGAGGGTAAGACTGAGAACACAACCCTGCTTATGTCCGAGTGTTAAGGACCAATAGGGTAGATATGAGTTTATCCATTCTCACAACCTGGGGCATAGTGGAGAGGAAGTCACTGGTCGAAGAGCAAAGTTGTAAAGATAGACTTTACTATAACCTAAGTGGCAGCATGGCAGCAAGGCCAGTGTTAAAGACTGGGCTAAATTCCATGAGAAACATCCTGACACTGGTGCTAGAATGCAAATGATGACAAAGAGCCCGAGGGGGCCCAAGGCTATTTTAGAGGGTCCACCTGGACAGCAGAAAGGACCCAGTGCTTGGACCGCTTGCTGTAATTGGGTTACAGAGGGACCGCCTTTCCTGTCCAGGTACAGCAGCACCGCACAGCCTGCTATGCAGAACTACCAGTACCGCACGCAGGGCTCCAACACTGACTGCCAGCCTTCATGCCTTCCGGCCACACTAGCATGCTCCGAATCGAAACCAGCGTCCACAGAACCAATCCGAATCCTGCTTCTATTTCCCATTAATAAAATGACTAAGACTCTGATTGCGATTCTTGTCCTTGTTAAAGGACAAAAACTCCATCATAAAGGTGAATAAATTTTGGCTCGCTAGATAAGATGACTTATTCCTCACTAAACTGATGTCATGGCTTCCCTCTGTGGGTCACGTGACCAAACAAGGAATTTTGGGTTGTCTCCTATCTTAGTGAATTACTTTATGCTAAAAAAAACGAAATGCTGGACATTTTGTCACTTGTGATGTATTTTATACATACTAACAAAGGAGAAACTACAAGTATGTGTTTTCTATATAAACTTTAATTGTTACATAGAGCTACACAGTGCCACAGTGGGTAGCCCTGCTGCCTTGCAGCAAGAAGGGTCTGGGTTCAATTCTCCACCCTTGATCTTTCTGCATGGAGTTTGTATGTTCTTCCTGTGCATGCGTGGTTTCACTCTGGGTACCCCGGCTTCCTCCCACAGTCCAAAAACACGACTGTTAGGTCAATTGGCTTCTCTCTTGATTCTCCTTAGGTGTGAGTGTGTGTGAGAATGGTTTATTGTCCTGTTTGTCTCTGTGTTGCCCTGCGATAGACTGGTGACCTGTCCAGGATGTACCCCGCCTCTCGCCCATTGACAGGTGGAGATAGGCACCAGTACCCCTCGTTACCCCAGCAGAGATAAGCGTGACAAAAAATTGATGAATGGATGGAATTGTTACATAATAATTCACCTAAACTTGCCCATATCTTTATTGGAAGCAACAATCAAAACAATGTATAGATAGGTCTAAGGCTTCCTGTTCAAGAACTGCAAACAATGTTTTGTGTATAGCTGATGCTACTGGCATAAAAAAACGAGG
This sequence comes from Cyprinodon tularosa, assembly GCF_016077235.1. Classification (NCBI taxonomy): domain Eukaryota; kingdom Metazoa; phylum Chordata; class Actinopteri; order Cyprinodontiformes; family Cyprinodontidae; genus Cyprinodon; species Cyprinodon tularosa. The sequence continues at coordinate 84,144 of NW_024039120.1, read as the reverse complement.
CAAGTGTTGATTTTGGTGCATATGCACATGTATACGGAGAAACAGGCATAGAAATGCAGTCTTGCATGAAGTGCTTGCCTTATCATTATTCTCTATCATGCTTTTATTTTCATTTCCATATATGTCTTTTTCTGTGTGGGTGCAAGCACATATTTTTCACACCCTTATGTGTAGGTTTTTCGCTTGTTGATGAGGATGTGGCATTGTCACTTGCTGAATGTGTGCGTGTATGCTGACTGCATGGCTGAAAGGAGGGAAATAGAAGCATCCATCAAGAATGTGTAAACAGCCGTGGCTGTAAGCCAGGCCACTTTTAGGTGACTCTGTTGTGGTGCTCAAGTGGTAACACGTTACAGCATCTTCTCTTCTGAACGCTGGAGTGAAACATCAACCAGGTGTGACTCATAGCACAGTGAAGCAAAGTCCAGCTTAATGGCGATGTAGTTCAGCAAGCCTTTTTCACTCCAACTCCCTCTGGCAAGTTGCTATTTTGAGACTTTGAATGCCTTGTTCTGCCATCTCCCTCTGGGCTTTGTGAGAAATGCTGAAGCGATCACAACACAATGGGTTTGGTTCAGAACATTTCAATATAGATCATTCAGATTGGCACCAGGGGTAAACAGGCTGGTGTTTTTGATATCAAGAAAGTGACAGCTTGTCTCGTTGCTGTTTTTTTTCAAAAATGTCAAAATAAAGTCCAGTGAGAACATTTAATTTCCACACGTTATATTGTCGCCAGTTTTCACACCATTACTGTTGCAGCTTGTTGGTTTGCATAAGCATATCTCTGAGTAAACTTCACATTTAAAAGTGTCTTTGCCAAAAAAAAAAAAATGTGTCAAAAAACACATTGCATTAAAACATAGACTGAAGAACATTTTATGAATCCAAGGTAAATAAAAAAGATTCAACATTTAGGTGATAAACTCAGATATCAATTTCTCTCAGACTCATTGGGGTTTAAAAGTTATTTAACCTTCAGAACAAACCATTTTTTTTAAATGTTTGTCTTTGGTTGTCAACAGATTGCATTAATTCTTACACAATCTGCTCATTTAAAATCATGGAAGGAAGGAAGGTAACGGTTTTACAACATCTGCTTGATTGAGATAAAACATATCCCAATGTTTCGCTAATTTACAGTATTCCATCCAGCATTTGTTGAGAAATTAACATGTTAATGATTGTATTCTGGCAATATATAATTTTTTGAATTTTTTAAATGCAAACAGAGAAATAAGTGAACCAGGTAATGAACTGATAAACCTATGATTGCAAAACAATGAGCCAGCACATCTCCTTGTTAAATATTCAGCTGAAATACCAGAGACCAATTACAGACAGAGCAAATAAAATTTTAGGTCACTGAATTACTTCTGTAAAACTTTATGTCAAGAAAACAATCCACTGTTATTTAATAAACTTTCAAACTCCTTTGACTCATTCAGTCAGACAACCGATAAGTAGCAGATTCTCTCCAAACCTATATTGGTAAATATTATGGCAATATAGTTTTAAATTAGCCATACTAGACAGAATAAAAAAAATAAAAATAACAGAAAATGTTATCAAAACTAAATGAAAACTAAAACTGAGCCTAAACATGGTGACAACCAAGAAATCTCTTTGGGAAATATCTTTCCTCCCTTAATATCCTTGCTTCCAGTTGTTCTAATTATTTATTTTATGGCTCAGACTGAAGGTATTGGCCAGTTTAAATGCATAATTATTTCTTTTGCAGCCGATTTTGACTTATAAAGCTCAAAACACTTTTTTTTTTTTTTTTGGTATGTTCACTTGTTATGCCTATTTCATGGGAGATTGACTTCTTTAAGGCATCATTTTTATATCCCATAAAACGTTAAATTTCGTTTTGCGTTTAGTACAAAGGTATAGGGTTTGCAGGGTTTGGATTTGCACTGCTGAATAAATTATCTTAAGGGTTTTTACACACTTTGGTCCCTTATACCAAAACTTTGGTTACTGCATGTAGCCCAAAATGTGCTTGATATTTGTAAGTGAAAACCAAACAAGCTTTATGAAAAACTATGGAAACCAAAGTTTGGCAAAACCTGATATTATTACTGCAGAAAGACAGTCGAAAAAACAAAAAATGACAAAGACACTCATAACCAAATTAGGCAAGGACTGGCACACAATTAATGTAAAGCAGACCTTAACTTATCTCTCCATATATTCATGCATCGCTTGATATCCCATTGCATTCATGATTCATATACATTTAGTCAATTTATCATTTATTCTATCCTCAAAGTTTGCAAAATGACATGTATTGTAACAATGTAAACTACACATCACCTGCACACTACCCTAAATAACCCACTGCATGGTGGCAGCATCATGCAGTGGGGATGCTTTTAGTTATCAGAGAGTTTATGGAATGATGAATCGAGCTGAATACAGGTTAATCTTGTAACAAACATCTTGGGGGGTAATAAACACCTGAACCTGCAACAAAAAATTTTATAAAACAAGGATAAGTTTTTTATTTTCCAGAAAGTTGTATAATAATTATATTGAGGTAAAATACAAACTACAATTTTATATATTCTTCAGTTTCTCATTCATTATTTATTTTTTTGACATTTGTGATTTGATAATTTCCTCACTAATATTTAGATTTTAGCAGACAAGAATCTGTTCCTCTTTATCATTACTATTCAAAGGTCTGAGCTTCACAAGCCCTGGCATCACTTCACTCCACTCAGTACAAGGGGGCAGATACATTGTGTAGGCATTACTCACCCCCACAAAGACAGTCAGTCACCAAGTCACAACTTAATCATTGACACCACTGACACAAGGGACACCAAAGGCCCCCAAACTTCAAAAGGGGATTTTTTCAAAGCAGCCATTCACAGGGCTTTTTCAACGACATGAAGGTCGCTGCGGCTGCAGCAAAAGAGTGGATTAGAAGCAAATTTGTTTTGAGGTGACTCATATTGTCATAATTCCAGTGTCGGCATTCTTTGGTCTTCATTTCAACGGACTTTGCACTTGTCAAATGAGAAGAAGCCTTGTAAATCTGACGCTAAGACAGAAAGTTCAGCACAATAGGCCCTCTAATTCTGAGCCACTCAAACCGACCCTTCATATCTACAGGCAAAAATAGCTATAAACTTGCAACACTAGCCACACTATTGAGATGTGGTGAGGTAATAATAGGGATGAATTACTCCTCCCTTTCCTGTGACCTAGAATTGCTTAGCATACTAAATCTTGCTTGTATGTCAGTGGCATTATGCTATCTGCATCTGTTAAAGTGAAAAATAGAGGCTTTGTTTAGTGACACCCTTTTTGTGTCAAAATGGATTGTCACAGATTGTGCCTTTACTGACTCTCTTATCCTGCCTGAGCAAAAACTAATCATCAAGTACATACCTTTCCCACCTTAAAACATTAAGGTGGAAAGATTAAGGTGTAAGGATGCTTTTCTTTAAGAGATAGACTAAAAGTTTGTTAGACGAAAAGATGTGTGAGCCTAAAAAAAAAAAAACCCTATTAGCTACTTGAATGCACTGATTTATAGGCTTCTTTAATTTATCTAAGAAGGTTATATGTTAGAGGTTAGAAATTAGATGTTGTTTTTTTTTTTCTTAATCTATTATTTTAATGTCATCTGTTTTACTATCCTAGAGTTTATAACAAAAAGGATCAACAAACTGTTTAAAAACAAACAAGGAAAACAGCATCTAATTGCTGCTTCCTGTCCTGCTATATCCAAACATTAGACCAGTTAGCTGCCCGCCTATGCTTTCATGTGTTAATATGAAAATTAAGAAGTTAACTCAAAAGTAAAAAAAAAAAAAAAAAAGTTAACTGAAAATTGATTAATGGATATATTAAATCTCCATCAATAAATCTCTTTAGTGATACTCAATTTTCAACATACCAATCAGTGAAAGATTATCCCTCCTGATGCTTATCCACAAACTAAGCAAAATAAAAAAAAAAAGACATAGAAAACAACATCTTAAAGGCACACTATGCAACATTTTTCAGTTAATTAATGTGTTCCATAACATTTTGGATGATTAAATGAGTCATTTCAGGTCGAACAAAGGTTTTCTTGGGAAATACCGTACTTGCAATTGCAGGAGCCCTCGGCCCGCACCCACAGCCTCAGAAGTCCCGTGCATCGTGAGAGTCGGTCTTGCTTTACGGCGAGAACTGCTACACGCCCCCAGTGAAAGGCATGCTCGTTGCTAGCGCAGTGGCGATATTTGTGCAGTTATCATGGCAGAACCAGCGAGAAAACAGCGAAATTTTCAAACTCGAAAATTGGAACAAAATAGTCACTTACCGCAGTAGACATGGTGATTTGTTGCGTTTGCCTGTCTGCTAAGTTCAAAACAACCGCGCCTGGCTTGACAGAGAAACCAGGAGAACAGCTGAGCATATTTACGACAGTGCACTTTTACATTCGCCCTCTGGGGGGGAGCCCCGCTCGAAAATCAACACCGGTTGCATAGCATACCTTTAATACTACTACCTTTCTTGCTATATCCATACATTAGACCAGTTAGCTGCCCACCTATGCCTTCATCTCTTTACGAGCATATTAAGCAGTTAACTCAAAAGTAAAGTGAAAATTGGTCAATGAATATAATAAATCTTAACCAATAAATCTCTTTAGTGATATTAAATTTTCAACATACAGATCATCAAAGATTATCCCCCCTGATTGTTATCCACTAACTAAGCAAAACATGTCCCGAACATACCATACCCACAATTAGATATAGTGTTATCAACCATAATGCTGTAGTGATACATTTCTTCAGCAAGGAAAGGGAGAGTCAGTTAAATGATTAGGAAACGATTGGAGCCAAAACAGGAAAATCCTACAGCAAAATGTCTCAGAAACTCCAAAAAGCTTCAATAACCCTTCTGGTATAATAAATCTTGCCCTGTGTCAGTGGCAGCCTGCTATTTGCATGCATTAAAGTGAAAATAGAGGCTCTGTTTAGTGACACTCTCTCTGTGTCAGACTGGATAGTCACAGATTGTGTCGCCCACAACCACCACTCTGACGCCTTCCTCAGCAGCCGTGCAGAAAAAAAAAAGGAAAAAAAAGATGCGAGGGCCAGTCATTACCAATGCATGGTTACTTCTTGAGTGCCACTGGCTCTTGTTTACATGTATGTGTGAGCGAGAGCATGGCTTTTCGCCTGTCTGTCTGGTCTGTCTGTGTGTTTATCTGTTTATGAGCAGCATTGGAGTGCCTGAGTGCATCGTCCCACTGTTTCGGCAGAAAAAAAATGATAAGACACCTGCATGCCGATTCAGAGTTGGCTGTCAAAAACAGGCCTGAAACTGGTGGTGGGAGGGAGAAGAAGAAAAAAAAACAGCACAGCAGCCCTGAGATATATCTATTCTTGCTCCCTGCTTCCCTCAAGCTGCTGGTAGGAGACTTCAAAATGGTTCCATTCCTTGCCACGGAGTGGGCTCTGCCCTGTCAAAATGTCTTTCAATGAAAAACACAGACTTAAAAGTTTCCTCCCTATTCTCTCTTCCCTATTGTTTTTCTTTCCCTCCTTCACTCTTACTCGGCTTCTCCTCCCTTTCTTTCCATCCATCCCTCAACACTCCCTGAAAGGGCATCTCATTCTCAGCGAGGCTCTCAATGAATGCTGCCTTTACTGTGAGAAAAACTCTCTCTTCCTCTTGCTCTCTGACTGGAGCTCTGCCAGAGCTCTTTGTCTCAGTGAGGTATCTGCCAGTCACTCAGAAGTCCATTCTTCACTAAAACATGATGTCTACCTCTTGGGTCTTGTCTGTCGAACAATGCCAGTGCTGCTACCTTTGTCAGAATCGATTATGATCCTTGCAGAGCAACACAAAGGGAATTAAGCTAATCAATAAAGGTCATTAAACAGGGGGCAATATAATACTTTACAGCCGCAATCAATGGTCAAAATTACTGGGAAAAATCTAGAAATTTCATTAATTGATTTAGTTAGTTGTCATGCCTACATTTAAATTCCATTTTTGCCATAGGCATCTTTGTACGAGCTGTATAAAGCACACCATTCAGAGATTTTAAAAGCAGGTTTCCATTCATCAAGTTTTGTAAGTATGTTTTGAAAAAAAAAACAGAGCAACATCATCATACCTTAGCTGTAAGAAAAGATGTCACCGTAGCTATTTTCTCCAGCTGTATAGAGGAATACCATATTTCCTATCCCTCACTTGTTGCTGTGCACTACCAGAAAGCTGACTGAACAAAGCCACCTACACCTAAATATCTGCACTGGCTTCTAATTCCATACACTTTGCCTTTAGAATCTTGCTATTGTTCTATACAGCACAAAGTTAACTTTGGAGGGAAAAAAAACATATTTGAGGTTCGTGTCAAATCTAATATTAGGTAAACAAATCAGACTAATCCATCAGGCTTAGTTAGTGTTCTGTCATCCAGAACTAAAGTAGAGGAGATATAATTTAGTGTTTAAACACCTTGACTTTACAACTAAATAAGAACAAACATGAGCTGTACAAAAACAATTGCCACTAAGTCAGGGCTAAAGAAATATGTATAATGTTAACAGTTACACTTATGAGTGGTTAAAGTGTGAAACTGAATACAGAATATGCTATTTCAAATTCTTTATTAAAGTTTTCCATATGAGTGCGGATGTTTTTTTTTTTTTCTTCTATTAGCTAGTCTGGAAAAACAGTTTACTGCTGTATAAAATGACCCTTCGTAAAACTAGAGCAGAATATTTATCCTTATTAATAGAGACAAATAAGATCAATCCTAGATTTCTATTTAATGCAGTTGCCAAACTCACCCAGAGCCATAGCTGTGTTGAACCATCCACTTCCCCTGCTCTTAGCAGTAAAGATTGCACGGGATCTCTTATTAATAAGATTTTTTTTATTATTATTATTATGATCATTAACAACACTCTAAATATAACTGGTTGATCTCAATATGGTAAGGCCGCATGTGATGTAACTACAGTACCAACCATACAAAATGGCCCTTCTCAGTCAAACACCAGCCGAGTGGCAGCCCACTTCCCTGCAACTCCCAGCAAAAATACCTTTCAACTGCCAGTCACTGGAGAGACTCCCTCCTTCTCCTGGGTGTAATTATTATTTTTTTTACTCTGACTCCACCCTTTCACTGAATTACAGGTTCTGACCAGGAGATGGTGCTTCTCTTTAGATCTTAATGTCAACAAATCATGACAGAAAGAACATTTTCGTACAAAGACAGGGCCACTATTAGAGTAAAAAAAATTACCTTTTGTATATCTGAAGTGCCTTGAAATGTTGTGGTGTAAATTGGTGTTTTATAAATAAACTGAAATCAACAGAAAATTGAAATTTCAATTGCCTTTTGTATGAAGCATGATTAAGTGTTTTTCTTTTTCTTTTTTGAGTACTGTAAAGTAATGGTACATTTCCTTAAGGTTATTAAGCCATTAGACTGCCATGAGATGATTCACCCCTGAAATGAAGGAAAATGTTGGTGTCTGGTTGGGATCGAGAGCCGATTTGTTCTAACCACTCCTCAAAATGGAATAAACCAAAGAACATGCATAATCAAGTAAGGCAGTTATGAATTAACCTCCACTTATCAGGAAATAACTGCAAGAAATGGCTTAACATGCCAGTAAATATCAAGAATTAAGTAGTTCTTTTCATTCTGCTCCTCAAAAATACAAATGGCATTTCTTTTATGTGTTTTGCTTCATCATCATCATTACCGCCCATATTCATATGAGATTTTGTGGAACTGGTGGTAGTAGTGCCAGACTAATGTCACTACAAATATAAATCATGTAGTATTTAACTTCAAAAGCAGCGCATCGTTTAGTTGAAAAAAAAAAAAATTCATTTCATAAGACTGACATTAAATTTATCTGAGTAAATTTGCTCCCCATGACATCTCACATTTAAGGCTTGTATCATAATTCTCCTGACACGTCTGCAAAGCCATCCTGCTCATTCTCGTTCCATTATTTCAAGTGGCTCTATCACCTGTGGCCAAAAGGATCTAGCCTAATGGCGATTTTTATTAGATAATTGGTTATCTTGACATTTGAAACCGGCTTCATAATTTGTGCGTCTCTATTGTGAGTGGCTCTTTAATTAGAGAGAGCCTGTGCTGAGCTCATCATTCCAAGAAAGGATTTCAGGTCATTGGCAAATTACCCAGTTGGCATTCTTTTTGGACATGTTCATTAAAAATGGCACTTTCTCCTTACTGACCTAAAATGCCTAGCCACAGAAAGCAAATTCACATCTAAAAATTGAGATGTGTCCATTTGTTGAAATAAAATCTCAGGGAAATGTGTTACTCATCTTGCTGAAACTGCTGTTGGGTACAACCTACATGGCATGGGGTGATGTGTAGCATGGGGGAAGTTGTGAGAAAAAGGGAGATATTTGTTTGCCATGTTAACTCCAGAGATATAAAAGAAGTAAATGTCCTTGTAAACACTTCAGCTGAGTGAACCCTCTCACTAAGCCTTTAATCTCTCCACAGCACTAATCTCAGTAATAATTCATTCTGCATCCTTATAAATGGAAAATATTGATTCCTCTGACGAACACCCCAAAACATACAAGCCTGCCCTAACATTGTAACTGAAGTAAAAAAAAACAAAAAAACAAACAAAAAAAAACTAAACAGGGTGGTGTTTCCCCAAAGAGTACTGTCCCTCTGTTACAGGCATGCCAAAACAGACTGACGCCATGTAATATCTTATGCAACGGCAGCCATCACAACTAATAAGTAAGTTTCTCTGTGTTTGCTTAAGACTAAAATGGACATTTGATGTTTGCTGTATCAGTCACATTGCCAGTTATTACTGTTTGTATGAGGAGTGATTCTCTGCTTCAACAAAATCCCAATCCCAATGTCACCCATAATGTTGTGTGCATTGCAATATTTTGAGCAAAAAATGTGCTCTTACCCTGCTAAATGGACACACCCTGCTCTTATTGGTTCAATAAGCAATTAATGAAGATTGGCCACCAGGCTGGTCCAATTTAGCCATGAAACCTCCTATACTAAAATGAGAGGTGTTTCAGTTTCATTATCCAACCCCTGTATGTATATATATATATATATATATATATATATATATATATATATATATATATATATATATATATTAAATTATTAAACATCTTTTTATGATTTCTTCAGGCCTTGATAGTAAAAGAAAAGGTTAAAAGCAAACTTCTTCTGGCTAATATGATGGGTGAATTATATCCTGTCACGGCCAATTACCAGTTTGGTGGATAATTTAGAGCTAGTTGTAATACACTGTTGACACAGAAACACTAAAGTACAGTAGCCACTTGATAAAAAGACTTCAACAACTTATTCATTTTGCTGCAATTTGCATCTAATGAGATGGTGATGATGTAGCTTTTTTTTTTTTTTACTTAAATAAAGCTCTCTTAAAGATTACTTATCTTCTGCTTTTTTGTTAACAAGTAGTAAGTGCATGAAACTTAGATGCAGCTTTTAACCAAACCGACCTGGTAACCTGAAAAGCAATTGCCTGTTGTCAAATCATAAATTCATGTCAGGAAAAGGGCATTATAGAACATTCCCCTCGACATCATTCTAATAGTAATAATTTGATGATGGTAATTTAATTGTCTAGTGCTGCTTTTAATGTTTCAGGACTGTGTCAACTTGCTCTAGTGATTGAACCACGCTCTCTATCAGAAAATCCAATAGGAAATTTTTTTTCTTAGTAGCTGATAACCTGTATTATCATGAAACAGGACAGAGGATCTAGAATTCAGGCAGAACAGACCATATGGTAATTCAAAGCATTTATTATATTTATTATTATAAAGAAGAGTGGGCTGTGGATCCCAGATATCAGTTGCTAGGGCATCTATCACTGAAGCTCTGTTGGAGAGAAACACAGGTTAGTGACCATGATAATCTGACGGTGGATGATTATCCATGTGAGTCACTGACCTAGTTTAACAGTTCAGTCCATTATCAGAGAACAAGGTAGGATCCTGTGGTGGGCGCTGCCCAGAGTGGTCTGTTCTTGTTTTGCTGTGGCACCATCCTGGAGGAAAATATCGGTTGTGGTGTTGCCATCAACACCTTTGTTTATGATGTTGGAGCTTGGCATGTTCTTCAGGGTTGTCCTGTTTCTCTGACTGTGACTAACTGTATATGCTCTCTTCCATGCTTGGGTTAAGGGATTGCTTTCGAGTTAATTAGTCGATGCAATTAGCTGGTTTTCTTTAGATAGAACAATATTTACCAATCTGACAGTATGAACTGTTTCTGTTCCTTGGGATGACATGTGTTGTGAGTTGGCACAATAGAAATAAACTGAAATGAACTGGAATTAGAAACAAAGTGACACAAAGGGCAGACAGACATACAAATGGTTCACATTTTTAGAAAACTTAGGGCCGGATCTATCCAAGGTTTGCGTGTATTAAAACGTGAGCTATTTCACTGCGCACGCTAAAAAATGTACAAACTGATCTATTAACAGCGTGCTAAAAGGATTTGGTCTTTAAAATGTGCTAAATAGCGCCTCTTATCCATTTAGTACTTTTTCTGCAATGAATATGCAATATGGGGCGTTTACACGCAAAAGTGCGTCTTGTGGGAGGAGAACATGTAAATATATTAATTAAGCACTCGCAAAGTGATTTATCAAACCTGAAAGCAATTTTGCTAACGGTATCTGACTCTATATTTAACACGTTTCAAAAGAAGGTGCAAATGGTCTGTATGCGTAATTGCGCACACATGGCAGCGGTTATTGTCGCAAGAAGGAGACATCGAAATGAAGCAAGGAGACGCAGAGAACGCATTTTTTCACTCCGTGTGAGTATTTTTGGAATGAACGAGGAAACAATCATCAAAACATATCGTTTATCCAGCATTGCCATTTTGGAGCTGTTGGGGGAACTCAGAATGGATTTGGAGCCAGCCACAAGGAGGACCCACGCAATACCAGATATCACAAAACTCCTTGCAACATTGCACTTTTTTGCATCTGGGTCATTCCAGCGTACGGTTGCAGCGAGAGCTGGGATCTCCCAATCTCGTTTTTCAGAAGTGCTGTCCGACATTCTAAATGCCAAGTCGCCCTGACACCCTACAGGAGAACCCCGACCTCCCCCCTGCGCCTGTGGAGCAACATGCCAATGCTGCGGAGATGCGTACGCGCAGTAATCTCATCCACAGTCACTTCTTGTGAGCCATTTGGTATGTGCATTTTTCTACAGGCCAATACAAAACACAAGTTTTTTTTTGTTTGTTTTTTTACTGCAGTGAAGTAGAAATTCAGCCACATACCACCTTAGGGAATAAAGGTTGCCAAAGTTTCATATATATATATATATATATATATATATATATATATATATATATATATATATATATATATATATATATGTGTGTATTTTTATTTTATATATTTTTTTGGAGGGGGTGGGGGTGTCACTGTAAGATTTAAATTTCTTAATGCACTAGTTTGTACAAACTACAAACTACTTTGCCGCAAACCACAAAACGCGCAAAACCATCATTTAAATAGGGCGTCTCCAACAGTTTTGCACCTGCCACCAGTTACGCAATCACTCTTGTTAAATCAAACGCAAACCATGGTTCAGCCCCTCGCGCAAAATTCCAGTTTGCGAGCGCAAATTACTGCACGCAAAATTGGATCTTGATAAATCCGGCCCTTAGTATTGATGAGTTTTAGGAAGGTACACATCAAAATACTACTGTTGAAATTGGAAATGATAATAGAACATTACTTAAACTTGGTCACCTTTGCCTTTTCCTGATGAGGCCTTACTGAGGAAACTCATTCCTTTTCACCTGTTTCGAAGTCATGACAGTAAGAGCATAATCTACTGTAAGTAAAAGACTGATGGCTCATAACCTCTTAACAGAACTCAGCTGAAATAAAGACTACTTTGTGGGGATTTGCATCTTTCTCCACCCAATTTCGATCATTCAAGTCATTTAAACTTGGCAGAGGTTAGTGCATCAGCCCAGAGCTTACTCTCTCCCTTATCTGTACCCTGCTCTTTGGCCTTTGATACACCCCTTCTGACATCTAGCAGTTTCCCGGGAGTGCAATCTGTCGTCCAGTGGTATTGATCAGGCACACAAGGTTTTGATTAGCACACTTGGCTGGATAAGGGGAACCTCTACTACATGATTGTACCCCACCACTGCAACAACCTTTTTTCTGGAATGGCCTAGGAGTACTTCACTTTATTAGAAATCTGATTGAATGTACCATAAACTACATTACGCCCACCCAGGGTAAAAATAAATAAATAAATAAAAAATATATATATGGTATTTTCTTAGTATGAATGAGCTCTTTTTCTAGGGGATTGTTAGATAAAAATATGACAAATGTGCACCCAAGAATTGGGTGGTAAGCAGGCAATTTTATTGCACAGCCACTTCCTTCGATATAAACTTACTTCTACAGTAGCTGCTTTTCTCTAGATCACCTCAAACTGTTTTTTTGTTCTAAACTTCCTTCCCAAAAAAGATGAAGTCCCAGAATCTCAACAATATGCAGAACATATAACCCTGCTGAGTATTATTGCACATCCTGTTATAAAGAAGCTCCCAACAAATATAAAAAGCACCTCCTAAAACCTAATAAATCAAAAGTGTTGTTAATCTTCTTTAAATCTTTTAATTTCATCATAACTTTTACAATTTTACATGGCAGCGTTCCAAGGCAGCGGCCAAGAGCAGCTCCTCTCGACAGTTTCACAAAAAGTTGCCACTTACCGGTAAAACGATACAAACTAAACATCAAACCCGCATCTATGATCGCCAACGCCTGCTGGAGTTACGGTCACAAAATGTTTTAAATACTGAGATTTTTGACAGTTTAAAAAGCTGCGGAGTGCTACGGATGGATGTCAACAAAACAACAGCGGAAAATTACTGATGCTGTACCGCGACGATAGAAACAAGAATGGAAACTCCTCTGAGACTGTTCCCATGCAATTTTAGGCATCTAGAGGGGAAGCACAGCCTTCTCTAGATGTTTCCCTGCCAAATGCTGAAACATCCCCAGCTGGCTCCTCCCGGCCCCCTCCGGCTTCCACACCTTCTCCAGCATCGTCTGTCACTGCTAAACCTGTCGATGGCACAACTGCTGCTTTAACCAGGTCAGCCTCTTCAACCCAGGGGGCTAACACCCTCACAGCATCGTCATTATCATCATCCTCTTAGGAGAAGCAAGTGCTTCAGGAGCTGGAGGCAGTAGTAGCAGCTCAACAACAACAAGGTTGAACTTTTAAAAAATGTAATTGTCTAGAGAGCTGTTCTACACAAAATGTATTTTTGTTTACACTTGTGTATACAAAATGACAAAATAAATCTGTCTAAGTCTAAGTCTAATGCAACTGTTAGACTGCTAGACAATAATTTGATTATCTTTTGAAATAATTATGTGAAAAAATATTTTAATGAGATAGCAATATAGTGATAGATGGTCAAGTATAAGGAAAACATCTCTAAAAATATGTAGCATACAATTTTAGATAGGTAGCTCTCAGGTTACACTAAGTCATATAATAGGTGGATCAGAGGTCTCCTTGCAATGGATCATTATGAGTCTGTACTTAAGTCTCTGCAATATGTTTTTAAATAGGCACATAGGTCTTTGAATATTTCTCTCTCATAGTTCTTGTTTCTATCTATCCAAATATAGTGTGTTTCTTTGCATTTTCATTAGACCATTTTCTGTTTCCTTTGAATATTTCAACATTGTAGTTTACACATTCTTAAGTTTTAGGTCCAGTTTGTCTTGGCATTTTAAGGCAATTATGTAGGTTTTTTGCATAATTTTCTTTATATCAGACCCCTTATGAATGTAAATATACTCTGACCCCTGATTAGCAGTAACCAAGGGGCAAATTCCTAGAAATAACTCCAAAACCACAAAAGTAGAAAGAATGTTTGTTCTTCACTTTTTTGGAGGAATGAAGATTGGATCCCTATGTAATGCATACTTCATAGTAGATCAGGAAGTGTTTGCTCTTGGGTATAAACCTTGTATGTCTAAAACCATTATTTTATTGTGAATTTTGTTGGCTTATCTGTCTGCTATTTTAACCAATAGGATGTGTTGAAGTAAACCTGCTATTTTCATGAATTTTTTGAGAGAATTATGTATAAAGTAAGGAATTCAGTCATAATAAAAAAAGTTTATTTGAATTCTTTAAATCAGTTTTCTGTCCAACAGCAATGATGAACTGCATGGCATCATTGTATCTAGACAATAGCTGTCACTCTGATAAACAATCAGATTTTTATTCAAAACTGTAAAGGTTAGCTAAACTTAGACTAAAACTTTTTTGAGTTTTAGTTGACTAAAACTATCACATACATTAAGGAAAATCCAGAGAAACGAAAAAATATCATATCAGTTTTTTAGTCTAACGACAACATTTAGCTAAGTTAGCTCTTGTGTTAAAGGGGAGCTAAGACCAATGTAAAGTGGTGCTCAAGGTCACAGGATCCATTTAGGGACAGATCTCACTCTCTAAAGTAATATAGGTGATTTTTTGAAAAGGGAAGCTTCACAGCGCATTGATACATGCCAAGTGAAGTAATTTCAAATATCTCAAATTAAGCCAATACTTTTCTCAAAAGTTACGTAGTGTTGCTTAAACTGTAACAGTAGATAGAAGGCTGACAAACAGAGATCAGTGGAGAAACATTATAGTGGTTGCCATATGACAGAAATTGAAGCCAATCCTTTAGAGTTAAATGATGAGTTTCCATATAAAAAGTCCTCCAAACAAAAGTCATGGAGCGAGACTCGAAGGTGAAGTAGATGATCAGTCAAGAGTGACGTCTAACTTTGCTGAAGAATGAGGGACACAAGGTCAGGTCAGAAAACTCAGACATTATGGTCTAAGAGCAGGCCACCCATTGGCCTATTCAATAGCTAAGCAATTAGGTCTTGCCTGTCAAGGTTTAATACCTACAGTTAGGGCTACTATTGTGTGCCGCTTAATACTATTTCAGGCTTTCACTCACTTTTGGGCTTTCATTAAATCCTAAAGAATGCAGGGCTATTCTCACTGAAGCTTAAGTTAAAAGCACCTTTTTTTAATATATTTCCTTAACTCTCAGAGCCGACTCCCTGCATTTCTCCAACTGCATAATCATTCTGGACACAATACCTCGAACAAGGCAATTTGAAAAAAATAAAAGGAGATGATTCTTAACATATGACTTTTGCTGTTTTTGACCTTTCTGAATTCCTGCTTGTCAGATGTTTCATTAGGTTTCCATATTCTTACAGTTTTAAAGTTTAGCCAATGCCTGCATCTCAGAGAAAGTAACTTGAGTTCTTCATGTGACTTGCTGAGTTTCTTTCAGAAAAGTCATAAGTTAGTTGTTGTTGGGATCCATCTTTCATCTGAAAGGTTTCCACAGACGTTTCATGGTCATCTGACTCCATACTTCCTCTTTGTGTTCCGGTCGGGATGACTGAAACAGTCCTCCTGTTGTGAGGGGGGAAACTTATCAAACAAAAAAGCAGAGGATGGACATGGGCACATTCCTTTAGTCTTGTTCATTAGGCGCACACTCGCTGCGATGCATGCTGTGGGCTTTTGGCTTGGTTTGGCCAGCCACTCAAGCACTGAGCGCGTCAACAGATGTAGCCTGGTCTCTCCAAACAGAGGGTATCTGACATGCTCAAACTTGGCCAGGAGTCTGGGGAGCTGTTGATTGAGTTAGAGGGAAAAATAAGGAAGGCAAAATGTAGGAGACCAGGAGCCAGAAAGGAAGAGTATGCTGAAGGGAAAAAGAGAAACAAACAAAAAGAGGGGTGGTTATGGGAGTGGGTAAAGAAGAGTTGTTCCCCAGAGGGATCACTCTTGGAGTCTCACTCCACTGGTCCTTCTAATGTGTGACGCTCAGGAGATTGACAGACTGTGTAAAACTCAGCCCACAGGAGAAAACAACAACAACACAAGTCAGACACATGAAAACGGGGCAAGTCGACTGGGCGATGTTGAAAAGAGACTGCTGCAGGGGAGTTGGATGGACAGCAGCGATGCTTAATGTAACCTTCACACATCCCTAGTAGGTTTGCTGAGCATGTGATCCTGCTTTACACTCATGCCACTCCATTCTTTTAGATATGGGAGTTGTCCTCCTTCACTCAGCTGCTCTTTCTTTGCTGGGGTCACAAAATAAACGCTGTCCTCAAGAGTAAACATTATGATCAAAAACACAATGCTCAAAATATAGTATTCTTTAAAGAAAAAAAAAATTCTGGCTATTTTCACAATTGGAGCAAAGAGTCAAATAGGACTCAATAATGAGTAGCCCCACTATTCTTATTGATCACTTCAGTCATTCAAGATTTTACACGTTTTTCCAGGAGGTTACTAGAAGAAATGCTGCAAGTATTTAAGATAACTTATCAAAGGGTATTAGCTGTCCAGTGCTGATGCTTATTTTTGCAACCCTTCACTATTGTTCTCAGTGGGATTTAGATGATCAGGGAAAAATACATGATGGTCCAAAAGAGGGATACTGCTTTCCTAGAAGAATACTTTAGTCAGATGGGCACTGTGAACTGCAGCATTTTCCAATTGAAAAATCCATAATCTTACACATGGACAAAGACTTTTAATTATTTCCAACACTGGCTACATTTCCATATAGCTGCGGTTAGACCCTCTATTCAACCTAAACCTTTAAAGGGAAAAGCACCCCAGATTATGATGGACTGTAGATGCAGTCTGATGGTAAAACAATAGTAAACTTAATTTGAATCGCAGGATCCTCTCATGACTTGACAAGACAGCCAAATGGATTCAGCTGACAATAAGAATTCCTTTACAGAGTCTAGAATCTTTGTTTTCATTACAAATTTTGATCAAACTCGACATTCAGCTAATGTCGAAAAAACATATTTCAGACAGTGTATTCATTTATTGTGAAACATCTCCAGCACCCCTTTCTTCTTTCAGCATTGTAAAGGTTAGAAATATCGAACTTTTCTTAAGATTTTGAGATGGATTGTGTCTAATTGAAATAGAAAATATGAACACCTAAATATGCCTCAGCAACTGAGGTATATTTGTATGATGAAAACCAAGTAATAGAAGTGGCTTTGAATAGTGTGAAGGAGCTATGCAGACACAAGTTTTTTTTTTCAATGAAAAGTGGCCATGATCCAGCCTGCAGAACTGGGAGCATCTCAGAGGATCTAATGGACCCAGGGCTGGTTTGTTTGGCTTTCCAAGGTAAATCAAGCATCATGACTCTATCCATTAAATCCTGGTCCACCTGGTAATCAGCTGGGCAGTAGCTAAAGATGGTCATTTGAATAACATTGTATAGCTTCCAACCAGAAGAGTTTGTCAGCAGAGGCTCTACAAGCAACTATATTTCAACTGAAAGATAATTTATGATACTACCTTACAATAATCATTTACATTTAACTTGCCAACATCGTTCAACTCTTTTCTTTTTTATTATTTATCAGAATGAAGGTCTGATTGGGCCAATAGCTTACAACATTGAAGGAATTTTAAGAGGCAGTATTTCCTCACTTTCTTTGTTTATAGGACCCATTTACGTGGAGTCCAGTCTTTTGTCATTCAAAGAAAATTTGTACAAATTCAATTTTTAAGTTGAGTAATTAGGTTGACCTACATTTAGAATCTGAATCTTAGATGACATTCCATTCATCTGTTCGTTCCATTTCATTTAACTGCATTGTTCTGTTAGATGCCTCGAAATCTACAGTAACTGTATTTAAATAGGTGTCAATCTACAAGTGCACAGCTTAGTAAAACGTGGACATGGATTTCCGCCAACTTTCACCTGCTTTTACACCTGCTCCATCAATCATAACTAGTTATTAATTAATGTACGAGTTGTATTCGGATGAATAATGTTCAATCACACATTACTGTCCTTACAAACAACACTTGGCAAATGATCCTTATAAAGCCAATTAAAGTTCACTGCAGTTGTAAATAGAGACACACTGTAATCAGTCACCATAATCTATAAAGAAATTTTTTTATGAATAGAACAAGAGTAGTTAGATAACTTAAATGATAAGTTTTATCTATGCAGCTCATATATTTATACCCATTATGTGCTAAATACAGTATGTTAGTTTTTTAAGGAAGACTTAGCTTGCATGCATGCATTTTCTTGTCTTGCTCTTGAGCCTTATCATATATAACAGCTGCAGTGTGTTTGAGCATTGTGTGCATCTATTTGTGTGCTTGTATGACTTTCTGTACATTCCAACACTGTTTGCAGCCATATGGGAAACATAAACCCATTAGCATTTAAACAGTCTGCTAGGCTTACTTGGGTGGAATGCAGCCCCAGACAGAACAAAATAAACAGAGTGCCTCATTTACACAAAAGCTGTAAGTCATTCTAAAAAGTAGAACATTGACAATGATAGTTAAAGCGTATTAGAACAAGGAGTTTATCTGTGTAAAAGATGAGTAACAATATTAGCTACCTAAAGTTTTTTATGTTAGCCTTGTCATTTTTATTACAAAATGGCAGAGAACTATATAAATTATAGTTATTTGAGTTCTACAGTGCTAAGGAAGGTTTACCCCAAAGACAATCATCTTCCATTCAAAACAGAGGTGAAAGGAATTTCCTCTAAGGTTGAACGAAACAAAGATGTGAAACCAAATTACTTGGTCCAATCAAGATAATCTAAAAATCTTTACTGAAGACTGACTCTTCAGGAGCCCCTTGGATAAAATGTCTAACACTTTAAAAAGCTCAAACGAAAGTGTCACTTGTCTTGTGTCAGTCATTTGAAGGTCTTTAAAACAGTAAAGGGCTTGAAACATGAAACTTAGAAGTAGATGGGCATGCCTGTGCATTTTTTATCAAAAGATACAGCACAAATTGTCTAAATGCATAAGGCTGTCTTCATGTGCAGACATAAACTTGTTGTGTTTGCATTCAATGTTTCTGGTCCCTTGGTTGGTTTATCCTTGTCTCTTTTTTGCAAATATGTGAAAGGCATAAAACTGAATAGTTTCTTCTGGTATGGTTTCACCTTGATCGATTCAGACAAAATGTTCTTCTCGTTAAACTATGCCTGTGTGGTGGTTGACTCCTATAGCTTTGGGCGTTGCTTTCTCCAGAAAGGTCATGAGAACCTTGTTATAGTGCATAATATTATAAACTCTGTCGACCTTAGAACATTCTAATAAAATGAACTCTCCCAAAATTAACAAAAATCTACACCAAGTTGTTTAACAGAATAATAAAAAAGAGTATTACCTGTTGCTCTGAAACATTTTAATAAGCAGCACTTCAATAAATGCAACATTTTTAACCCTAAGCCAAACCCTAACTTGTGGATGGAAATATTGATATAAATTTCTTTTGAGCCACTGAAGGCAGACTAAGCACTAGTAGTACTTGTACTACCAATCAATTTTTACCAATTATACGTACTGAGGATGGTCTGTGAGGTAGTTGATGGTCCAGGCAGCAAGGACAGACATCTTGCTGCCTGGACCATCAACTACCTCACCAAAAGCCCTGAGTACTTGCAGCTGCACAGCTGTCAGTCAGAGGTGGTAGTCTGCAGTACCAGGGCCCCACAGGGTAGCTGTCATATGCTGACGTACTGTATATACTGTATATATCCGATGCACATTTTTCTTCCTTTTTCACCTTCTTCTTCTCTTTTAGACTATTTGAGCTGATGTAACGTGTACATTTCTCCACTGTGAGATCAATTAAGTCAATCAATCAATCAGTAAAATCCAGCCTCAAAAGCTACCTTTTAAGGCTTTATGCACATTTTTACATTGATGCCCATGATTACGTAGGTACTGTAGATAGACCACAAACTAATCATCTCAGTAGTTGCATGTATAACTGTATCCCTGCTGTCTTTCTTTGTGCCATGCCACTAACTATTCTTGCAAACTTTTAACTCCTTCTTCAGCAGTTTGTATCAATGAATGCCAGCTTGCGTGTGCAACGCATTGGTGTACGTGTGATAAATCCTTCGTCAGAGATCGCAGAGACAACAGCGGCTCCTTATGAAAAGCCAACACATTCCCGTTGTGTCGGTTTGAGTTACCACTCAGGCTGCCCACATGCATAGAGTGACACAGGAGAGAAATTTGACCACATGTCACGAGAAGCTAGAACGTTTTCTGTTTCACATGATGCCCTTAACTATGGCTCTTTTAAACTCGACAGTGAACAAAGGATGGTTTGTTTCATCACTGCTTCTTGTTCTCTACGAAACCATATTACTGACAGTTGAGCTTGTTTTCTCCTGAATCTGTTGGCTTTATTTGCTGACACACCACAATTCTGCTGCATCTCTAAATGTATAAGCCTGCCTAAACACAAGAGAGTAGGCCAATTACACAGCCTCGATTAAATGGCAAATCCCAGTTAAAACAAGATGATATTATGAGCATGGGGTATCCTAGCAACCTGATGCTGTCAGATGTTTAGTTGGGCATTGCATAGATTATTATTGTTGCTAAATGTTATTGTGAAGGAAGTATGGACAAAGAAAAAGAAAATAGAGAGAATGTGTGTGTGTGTGTGGGGGGGGGGGGGGGGTTCACTATGTTATAATATGTGCAAAGGACACAAAGGGAAGGCCTTAAAAGAGGTCAAACAGTGAAGGCAGGAAGCAATGAAAACTATGAAGTGGGTGACCTAACTGGTAAATGGAAAGAGAGGGCAAAAAAAAATGGAAAAGAGTGGTTCAGTCTGAATAGGAGAGAGGGGAAGACTCAAAGAGACTAAAATAAGAGACAGAGGAGAAAACCTTGAGGGCTCCAGAAGGAATTAGACAGCTTAGGGAGTATTATGTCAGTGTACACAGGGTTTAGTGTGTAAATCTGGATTATGGCCCTTTTCTTTGATAGAAAATGCCACCTTATAGACAGGGAGCTCTGTTTTGTTCTTTGGGCAGGTATCAAAGAGGGCATCCTGCTGTTATTTGAAATGTATGGTCAGAAGGTGGGCACTTTATCTCTTTCACAGAGGAATTCAGCTAGTATTTGTAAAGCCAACAACTCTGTTTCCTACTTTGTGGGGCCAAACTATACATCGAAAGGGCTTGCAAGTTGCAGATATGAATATGCAATCTAATTAATTTTTGTTTTTACACAGCACTCCCCAAATGAAAATCAAATATAAAAAAATGAAAAAATATAAGCATTCATCATCAGTTTTTGTTTCATACAAGGCTTATTTATGCTTAAACATGAACACATTCATTTATTTCAAACAATATATCATCACAAGAATCATGTGAATACAATGTACTTTGTATTTATAACTACCACTTAAAGTCAGTATTAAAAACATACGTGAATATGTACCAGTACCAATAGATATGTTGGTATTAAAAAAATTCAGCCTGTGGATTTTGCAGTAGATTTTCCAAAAAAATGCACATTTTATCATATCATGTGGTTCCACACAAGTTCATGTTATACAAAAAACAAAAAATCGTATTTAAAAGAGAGAGGATACTATTTTCTCAATGTGTTTGGCGACACTACCTTATACCACTGAAATACATTAAGTGCAATCTATCAACTTTTATTAACTATTATACGGAAACAATTTCTATTGAACAAATTCTAAATCAAATTAACTATACATCAGTAAACTGATTTTGAATTTAATTAATACAAACGTTTTGGGTATCTGAGGTGATAAGAAAAAATTCTAAACACTGTAAAAAAAATTGCATGTCAATGAAGAAAAAGTTAATTTTGTTGCTTTATGGAGCATAGTGCAATGCCCACTGACAACATTTCTGATTTGGTCAAAATGACAAAAGAACTGTTAAGTGATGCAAGCATCCCTATGAAGAACTTAAATAAAGTATTTCTTAAACTAGAATAAAATTAAAAGTTTGAGCAATACCTAAAATGCTTCTAAAATATTTGGAACAAGTACAAAAGTTGGCAATAATCTGATTATATTTAATAATTAAAGAGGCATTACTGAGTTATCCAATGATACTGCCACCGCTGGCCATTTCAAAGAACTGCAGCACTCCTCTGCTCTGTCTCGTAACTCGTGGTCGTAATTAAAGGTATAGTGGAGGATTTTCCTGAATTTTTAAAAAATCCCCGCCCTCTCCACTTTAAAAAAGAATATGCACATGCACAACCCTGTACCCGCTCCCAAGAGGGAACACCTATTAAACCTGTGCGAGAGCATGCACAGACTAATTTCTCCTAGTGAACGCTCTGTTTAAAACTTACTGTTTGCATCGCTCATACAAGCTTAATTTCCAAAAAAGGTTTAGCAATTTTTCCACTATGTCAGACTCACCACCAGAAAGTGAAAATGAGCACATATGGGGATGAGCACATAGGACAGCCCTATATAAATAGCCTGACGTAGTCCTACTCAATTCTAGTCAGAATATGAGTCTGATACTGCTCCATGGAGCTGTGATTATGGGGCATGTTTTGAACGAACCAGGAAAAAAATGCCTCTGCACTTAATTGGACAGACGTACAACCAATAAGAGCAACGGAGTGTGTGACGTATGTTAAGCAACGCATAGTTGTTGTCAACAAAAATCAAAGCGTGCAGTTTCACGCCTAGAATAAGAAGATGACTCTTGATCGCGTTACTCTGTTGCTCTTTTAAAATTAAATTGCTGTCGATATCTTCTAGAACAGACCTAATAGCAGAATCTACTCACCTCAACTCTCCGGCGGCAGCCATTGTTGTTGTCACAGCGCGCATTGGTCACGTGGTTAATTACGTTACTGTTGATCATCTGTCCATCATAGTATAAAGCCCGCCCTG
Source organism: Cyprinodon tularosa (assembly GCF_016077235.1). Classification (NCBI taxonomy): domain Eukaryota; kingdom Metazoa; phylum Chordata; class Actinopteri; order Cyprinodontiformes; family Cyprinodontidae; genus Cyprinodon; species Cyprinodon tularosa. The sequence goes on along the minus strand of NW_024039120.1, from coordinate 61,292 downwards.
ACAATTTGATTGGATCGCCTGACAGTGGGCGATAATACTCGCGCTACTATGGAGCAGAGCCAGACCGAACTTCCCCGAACTCAAACCTTGTGGGCGGGACTAAGTTCGGAATGGCACCCAGGCTACTATGTAAACATATCACCAGAATGATTGAAAATTCGGAGGACCGCTTATTTTAATGATCCACCCGGTAAAAGAAAATCCTCCACTATACCTTTAAGAAGGTTAGTTTTATTTATTTTTTTACTTTTTTCCCATTATCTGGAGTTCTTGCTTCTTGAATATAATGTTTTAATTGTTTTGATAGGTTGGACCAATTTAACTATCTATCATTAGATTAGGTTGCAGTTTAAGTTTGTGATACAACATTTATTTTTTATGTTTATTGCAGTAGTTTAATTTCACCGATTATTTGCCAGATATATACATTTTATTTTTTACCACTTTATTAATACCAATTTATTAATATATATGCAAAAACTTTTCATACGGGTCTTCAGTCCATTGTCTAATAAGGGAGTCACGCACAACTGTAAACCTACTAAGACATCAGACAGGGCAAAATCCATTTGTGTATATGTGTATATTTGTTTATGAAAACAAATTAAAACTAGAACAGTAATTCCTGGTTTTATGGTTTTAGCATTATAAAATGTAAAAAAAATAAATAAAAAAAAAGATCTAGGTGTAAGACTATTCTGGACTGCTATGTAATATACTCTTGCACCTAAGGAAAGGTTATAGCGAAGCGGCTTATAGTAGTGGGTATGTACGTTTAGGGGCTTTAGAAAAAAAATGGTGTACCACAAATATCCGTTTCTGTTTAAACTTTGAAACAATGTAACAGAAAAACATCCATACAGGTGCATGCACTTTTACATCCACATTTGCACCCCTTAACAAACATTATTTTGTGTACATCAAAAACACTGCTTCCTTTCATCAACACACCTACACAAACACACACACAAACACATCATAGACTTGGCACTATCAACTCCCTTCACGTTTATTGTTATCTGCATGAAGGATTCAAAATGATTGGTTTGAAATCCCACGCAGTCCTCCTACACGGTAATGTGCTGTTTTTGCACCATAGAGCTCTCATTCAGGTATCTTGGCAAATAGGGCTATTGTGAAGAGTGCATTACCCAAAGGTTTTACACCCATCTCTAGTGGTATGTGGCTAGTTTTGCTTCATACCTCTGCAGTCAAGAGCATATGTGGTCATGCTTTGGCTAAGCCTCAGTGTTGTGAACACAATTTTGAATAAGCCTTTCAGAAATTTCATATTTTTTATGTATCTTGTCTAGCGGTAACAAGCGTAAAATAAATATATGGTCAACTCTTAATTAACAGGCAACCTTCAAGCTTTTCCATGTTAAGCTCATTAACAGCCTACCATGTACACTGTGCTTTTGGTGAGCATTTTCAAAACACTCTCTTTAAGGCCGTGATACTGTAGAGCTCCTAAGCAACCGTTAGTGCTCATTACTTTCAGTACAGTGTAAATATCATTATGCTGGCATTTTCCTTGGATAGCAATTTCTAACGTGCTACTGTCATACCTCTGTGTGTGTTCACGGGCACCATTTCTTTGCTTGGTATCACATTAATTTATGATGACCTTTATGGCTTTCTTTTTTTTTAAGTTTTATTTCTAGTTAATTATAATGAGGTTATAATTGTGCGGTGATGGCAATAACCAGAATAATTACATTTTAACACCATGTTGTTTCTTTTCTATTCAATTGTATATAGTTTTGGTTTGCTCCCACTAGGCTTTCTGCAAATAAAAAGGTCTTGTTTTATATAAAATTATTTTATATTATATTTACTTTATATTAAAAAAAATGTATTATAGTTGAATGATTGTTTTATTTTTTATTTATTTTTTCATTACATTAGATAATATATACTAGCCAATAGTCACCTTTAGTTATTTTATTTTTATTTTTCATTTTAGCTTATTTTATTTTTTATAAGTTATCTTTTGAAATAAAAGGCATGACAAATGGCATCTATAAAACCTCAGAAAACAATTTCCTCAGCTAAATTGTATAGCTTTCAAAATAGATTTAAAATAGCTTTATAATAAATAAGCAGGTTTCTTTTATGATCATTTAATCTTTAATGAGTAGGCATTGCTAAAAGCAATGTTTTGGGTGAGGAGTTTATTTCTATAGCACCTAAAAAATGTAGTTCCTGCTTATTTATGGCGTAAAAATCTAAAATGGAGACAGAAAGGAAGGTGAGAAAGAAAGAGGATATAAGAACTATGTGGAGAGACAAAGAAATAGACAGGAAAGAGTGTATGAAAAGAAAAAAACAAATAAACAGCAAAAATAGCACAGAAGATAAACAGTAACTACTGGAAGTCTGCTTCCATACTTGTATGAGATGAGAAAAACACAAAACAGAGTACATAGAGAGATTCAAGAGTAGCAGGTATCTCTTAGATATGCATTTGTGTCAAAGGCAAAATCTATGGTGATTACACAGTATTATTCAGTGGGGTATGTATCTGTAGCTGCCAATTAGTATATAGTATTAAGTGTGTATCCATGAAAAAGTAGAACCAACTCCAGTTGTAGTATGTATGCATAGGCATGGTTGTTTATAAAGGATTTACAAAGCTTCTTCGGAAGCAAAGCGAAGCGAAGCGGCCCTGTAGGGCTGGCAAGAGACCGGCCCTACAGGGCCCTGGATAGAAATAGGGGATGCAAGCCCCAAATATATAGAGGCAACCCACTCACTGGGACACAGAAGGGCAGACATAGGGATTGCTCCACCCACAAGGTAAGGGCAGAAGCAAGCAACTGGAGCCTGCCCCGCTTGACCAAACCTCAATCGGGCCTGTCTCCAAAATTGTGGCCCCTTCGGACTTTGGCTGCGAGCTCATGTGCTCCGCAGGCAGCCATCAGGAATTAGACGGTGCCCACTAAAGTACCCAACGCCACACCAAGGGAATCGTCAGCAGACACAGGTACATGTGTCAATAGGATGTTCAGTAGGTAGGGTGGGGGAGGCAAACACCCAATATGACAAGTACACATTAACAACTTCACATCCATCCAGTCACTTTCAAATCATCCCACTTTTACACCCATACAAACATATATGACCACATAGGGGCAGATACTATACATATTCTTACACTCCTCATACATACACTATCTTCCACTCTCTTTTTTTTTTTTTTGTTTTCTGGTATTATTAAAACTAGTTTAGATATTTTTTTTGTAAACAAAACAACATGAAACTGCTAAAACAAAAAAAAAACAACAAAACAAAAAAAAAAAAAAGAATGTTACCATGAAGCTGTGCAAATGCTGCTTAATCTCATGATCCTATAATCCAAAGGGACACAAAAAGATTTGTGGTATTGCCAAGCCTCATAATGTGACTTTTGTTTGCATCACAAGGAAAGAATAAAACAAATCTGACAATTGAACAATGTTACTGGCTCTATTGGTGTGGTGGATGCACAAAACACAACCAAATTCTGATTAGAACCTAAAATGAATGTCTTCCTCACTGACCTTCTGCTCCTTTTAAGGTTGATGCAATTATGGACAGAAACAGCAAGAAATCACCATCTTCTTCTAACATTTAATCTCAGTTTGTAAATTCTGTAGTTTTATCTCCGTTCTTTTTTCTACTCAGAGAGGAGTGGGAGAGAGGAAGTCGTGTGAACTCCCTAAATGAAATGAAAGTTATATGGGTGATGCTACTCCAAAAAAGTCGTCCCATCACGGCATGACTCACATTTACACAACCCCTGCAGGCATAAGAGTTGTGATGTCTCCTTCCCCGTGTCTTTGTCTCTCCCTTACTCTGTTTCTCTCAGTTCAGAATCTTGATGTCAAATAGAGTCAGTGCCCACATTGCAGGCCTGAGGGAACATAGAGACAAGTCTGCCATTCTGCATCAGACTCTTCATCTTTTGTTGGCCTTTTTTTTGCATTGAGAATATTACAATGGGCAATCACATATTTGATCCTTATTTACAAGATTAAATTTATCTTTCAACCAATTGAGGATAGATTATTATCTAAAAAGGATTCAAGCAAGAGAGTATAGGCTTAAATAAACAGAACAGACATGAGCATGTATTTTTACTTTTAATTTTTATGACTCACAAACCAGTGAATATTCAAGCACTATTAGAGCCTGCTTGCTTCTTTAATTATGACAGCCATCTGTTGGTGCGCATACTGTTATAAGCATTTCACTGGCGGCAACTGATTTTGAAATAAAAGAAGATTTTTAGTAATATCCATGTTTATTTATAAAGGAATCTAGCAATGATGAGAAAAAAATAAGAATAAGATCAAGATAATACCTCTATAAGGATTTGTCAGGAAGCAGTGAAGAAATTGAGTGGGTGAGAAGGGAGAAGAAGAAGCTAATGAAGGGGCGATTAGGAACAGCAAGTGTCAGATAGCAGTCAAAACACACAATAATAGATACCAAGAATGGAGAAAATAGAGTGTCCTGTGATTGATATTGTTATTCCTACCTGTGTGAGTGTGAACTGGGACCATCATGTAGCAAGGCCTGCCAGGTTGTATTTTCTTGAACAGGAGCTGTAGCCGGGGGGGCAGAAGTCTGGCATTAGCATTCTGTGCTGCAATAGGCCACCATTAGCTGCTTGTCACCAAAAGATGGGTGGTTTCATCCTCACCAGAGTCCCTCCAGCAGGGTTGTCTCAGGCTCCTGTTGTGCTCAATGACCCCACTCATTCTCTCTGTGGAATTGCGCCACCTATTCTTCCCAGACAGGTGTTCTCCTTATTACATTAATCCTCCTTTTTTCAAGCCCAAATGCAAGCAACAGACTACAGCCCTTATCTAGAAACACTGATTTTCTTATTTTCTTTTGGAATTAAGTTAGACAGATATTACCCTAATTAATGAAAGCTTGAGTGGTGCCGTACGGTCAGTGAACTTTGGCCATTGCTGATCTAATCCCCTGCTATCTGGCGAGACTCATTTCACGATTTTTATGCAGTCATATTAGGGTCTGAGATGGAACAGATGCCAGCGAGCACACAGGCTAATGAGGTAGTAGCGTAAGGCTCAGAGTTCGCTCCGTACCTTCCACCGCTGAGACCTGAGTTTGTTTGGAGCTGTGCCATCGGTGCTCCATTGCCCATTGCAGGGGAGTCAGAAGATCGCACAGGTTTTTCCCATTCTGCAGCAGAGAATAATAATAAGTAATTGAAATACAAAACCTAACTATCAGTTCTGCCTAATATGCAGCAACAAGTATGAAAGTGTTTGTGAAGATACCACTTTTTAAAATCATAATACTTGCCCATGATACATGTAAGTACATGTATATTTAATTAATGCATGTACGGTATATTAATAGAAATATATTGCCCAGTGACTACAAATAGTATAATGAAGCTTGTGTACAAACCAGAAGTCTTACTTCAGTATAAAACATGTGGGTATGTGTCAGTGTCTTAAGCAGTACTGGTTCATTCAGTAAAACAATTCCAGGTTTCTGGTGTAGCCAGAAATTGTACAAGTTAGATTAGTTCTATTTCATACACTAAAGTAGATGTTACTAGTATGGAAGAGTTGCATTATTTTTTTAAGTCCAAAAGGATGCCCAAGTAACTGTTACTGAATGACTGTAACTAGTTAATAACAACCTTTGACTTTACACAAAACTGTGTGTGAGTGTGTGTGTGTTCTTTTAATGTTTCTTTTTCTCAGCAAATCTGATGCATGATGAGCTATGGATTTAGTGTCATGACTCTGACATGGATGAAACTGTTGATCAGACTGAAATGAATAAGGACCCTAATTTAAACAAGTGCAATGCTTTAGATCAGAGTTTGCTGAAGTACCTGTAGGGGCCGGAATCCCTGAGGTGTTGCGAAATGGTTTCACAATAATTGTGATGTGAAATATTATGAAAAACATAATTGCAAACACCTACAGTAGTTAAATGGATAAGTCTATAAATGGGTGCATGATTGCTTTTTTAAATAATTTAATTCACGTCGTAATCCTGGGACAGGCTTATTTAAATTTGTTGCGATTCTATTGGTCTAGCAGCAATCGACAGGTGTGGTAATCAGCATCAAAATATAGACATTTTATTAGGCACAGTTAAATTAAAGACTTCAGATAATGGTAGTTTTCTGTTTTTCTAATGGTGGTTTGGTTCCTTAAAAAATTTCAGAACCACTCTGGTAGGAAACACAAACTTCACAGTATTTTGTGAGTTTAATGAACTGACAAAAGAAACACTTTCCAGTATTATAGTAGATGACATGTGTCAGAATGTCCCAAAAGTCATATTGCAACAAATATGCAGTTCACAGTGGTGTCGGATGTAGGAGTTTGCCCTGAAATCGAAGGGTTGATGGTCCAAGCCCCGACTCTGACTTTCAGTGTCGTTGTGTCCTTGGGCAAGACACTTCACCTGCATTGTCTACTGATGGTGGTCAGAGGGCCCGGTGGCGCCAGTGTACGGCAGCCCCGCTTCTGTCAGTGAGCCCCAGGGCAGCTGCGGCTACAATGTAGCTTGCCACCATCAGTGTGTGCGTGAATGGGTGAATTAATGTAGTGTAAAGTGCTTTGGCCAAGTCTCCTGACTTGAATAAAGGTGCTGTATATTTCACAATTATGCTCTTACTATGGTCCTTCATATATATATATATATATATATATATATATATATATATATACATATATACACATACACACTCACCGGCCACTTTATTAGGTACCCCATGCTAGTAACAGGTTGGACCCTCTTTTGCCTTCAGAACTGCCTCAATTCTTTGTGGGATAGATTCAACAAGGTGCTGGAAGCATTCCTCAGGGAGTTTGGTCCATATTGACATGATGGCATCACACAGTTGCCGCAGATTTGTCGGCTGCACATCCATGATGCGAATCCCCCGTTCCACCACATCCCAAAGATGCTCTATTGGATTGAGATCTGGTGACTGTGGAGGCCATTTGAGTACAGTGAACTTATTGTCATGTTCAAGAAACCAGTCTGAGATGATTCCAGCTTTATGACATGGCGCATTATCCTGCTGAAAGTAGCCATCAGAAGTTGGGTACATTGTGGTCATAAAGGGATGGACATGGTCAGCAACAATACTCAGGTAGGCTGTGGCATTGCAACGATGCTCAGTTGGTACCAAGGGGCCCAAAGAGTGCCAAGAAAATATTCCCCACACCATGACACCACCACCACCAGCCTGAACCGTTGATACAAGGCAGGATGGATCCATGCTTTCATGTTGTAGACGCCAAATTCTGACCCTACTATCCAAATGTTCGATGAGCTTGTGCAAATTGTAGCCTCAGTTTCCTGTTTCGTAGCTGAAAGGAGTGGCACCCGGTGTGGTCTTCTGCTTCTGTAGCCCATCTGCCTCAAAGTTCGACGTACTGTGCATTCAGAGATGCTCTTCTGCCCACCTTGGTTGTAACAGCTGGTTATTTGAGTCACTTTTGCCCTTCTATCAGCTCCAACCAGTCTGGCCATTCTCCTCTGACCTCTGGCATCAACAAGGCATTTCCGCCCACAGAACTGCCGCTCACTGGATGTTTTTTTCTTTTTCGGACCATTCTCTGTAAACCCTAGAGCTGGTTGTGCGTGAAAATCCCAGTAGATCAGCAGTTTCTGAAATACTCAGACCAGCCCTTCTGGCACCAACAATCATGCCACGTGCAAAGTCACTCAAATCACCTTTCTTCCCCATACTGATGCTCGGTTTGAACTGCAGGAGATTGTCTTGACCATGTCTGCATGCCTAAATGCACTGAGTTGCCGCCATGTGATTGGCTGCTTAGAAATTAAGTGTTAATGAGCAGTTGGACAGGTGTACCTAATAAAGTGGCTGGTGAGTGTATATCCTTCCTGTGGTGTATCAAGTACAATTTGAGTAAAATATTTGGCATTATGATACCAGACAAAGAGGGACCCAAAATTAAAACAGAAATGCACAAAAAAGTAAAAAAAAAAAAAACAAACAAAAAAAACAGATGGATGAAATGAATTCAACAGATTTATTCTAATTCCTTTTAAACTTCCTTGCCTCCCTGGCAGCAAGAAAAGCTGAGAGAGAAAATCAGTCCATCATTCTTTTGAGCAGATTTTGAATTAAGACCACATTTTATACCCTAAAACCCAATGAACATCAAAGATCAATGGCAGCTCAATTTTGCATGGCTGATCATTAGAGGATGCTCTATAATAGCCCACCAGCTGTTCGGTGGAAGGAAGATTCTTCTAAGATAATGGATTCTTTTCATTTACTTGCATGTCATGCTCATTTTGTTCAAATATGTTGAATTCTAACATATGTGTTTAAAGCATATTTTCAGAAATCTGTTTCCCTCCATGCTCAGACTCATCCCTCTCTACAACTGAAGCACAACTGGGTCACACGAAGAAGGGAGGAGGTGCAAATCCTGGGTTGTGTCAGCCCTGTATTGGCCGCATATTACAGAGCTTAAAGATTAGCTGCTGATTGATGCACTGGCAGCTCAGTGAAGGTGAGAGGAGCTACAGCTGGGGATCTGTCGGAGAATAATACAGGCGACAGCCATCCTGGTGTTTGTAGCGCAAGCCAAGAGGGATTATGGGTAGTAGGCTTTAATATCTGATTTTAATTAGCAGTTTAATACAGTGATCACGCCTCATTAGGGAACTGGGGATGCTGAGACTGCACGTGAATTTACTGGAGAGTAGAAAAGGAATGCAGACATTTGTACGGTTTGTGCGTTTCTCACTTCTATGATAAATGGCCTGTACTTATACAACCCTTTTTCAAGTTAAGGGACTCCAAAGCACTTTACACTACAGTCAGTCATTTACATACTCTGATAGGGGAAAACTACAGTACATTGTGGCCTCAATGACAGGAGGATGTGTGGCTGCCGTACTACAACAGCACCACGGGGCCTCTCAGCAACAGGATAATATGGGTGAAGTGTCCTGCCTATGGACTGAAGGAAAGGGTCAGAACCAGCAACTCTTTGGTGGCTCATATTTTTTTCTCACCTAAGGCTAGCAAGAAGATGACCAGTTTAACAATAATATTATTCTGAATTTGAAAAAATCTAATAACCACAGTATTCCTCTATTTTGAACATGCTCTTTAAAAATAATGTTAGTATTCATACTTTGCTGCTAACAGTTTAGACCTACTCTTAATATTCAGGTAAGTGGGGCATCGGCTTAACAGAGATGAACATCTACAAAATGAAAGCAATGTATCTTGGAGTAATAGTCCCATTTTCATTTCAGTGATATCTGCCCTCCGTTATTGGTCAATATCTCCAAATAGTTTGGTTTGTTCTGTTGACAATTTGCACATATGGTTGAGAGTTTAACTTTTTGCTGTCAGTTCAGGGTGTTTTTTTCTTTCTAGTCAGCCTTGCTTTAAGGCTCGGAAGGACTACAGCTGTGGAACGTAATAATTGGAACAACACAATCTGAGACCTGCAGATTTGCATATTGTAAGGTCAGATGTGGAATTTGATTCCAAAAATCATGTGTGTATAAATGGATTGATTTTGCTTTGTTTACATTTATTAATGACGAACCAGTTTGTCTATCTAATACAATTGCATTTATCCAGAACCATGCAACAGCAAAAAGGATTTTTGCTTTAATCTGTCAAGGTACCGTGAGTTAAATTATTCTCCAGCATAGGCTGCATGAACAAGAAGTTGATGAAAAATTATGCTTCACATCATGCACACCTATTGGATTGAATAATATTCCAAAGGTAGTAGACACATGTCATGCTGCAATGAAAATGTGATTTGAACAGTAATTCAGTTTCCTTTACATTTGATGATTTTTACCTTCACCATCGTGAGCTGCCTGCAGGCATTCAGCTGTTTGTTGGGAATTTCCCTCAGCTTTGCCCTTGCATGCCACTTAAGGATTTAGGAGGAGTGTATCAAATCTGTGAATAGTCTTCTCAAGAGGAGGATAAAAAGATTAAGGCATTTTAACCCCTGGGAAACACCATGCCCTTTTGCTCCCGTTGTCCAGGAATTAGTCTGGCTCCTCCAATTGTGTCCATTTCCTGGTGATGATGGTGGGACACTCAGCAGAGTGGCCAGCAGGCTTGGCATTGTACCAAAAGGCTGCATGGCTGGATGGAAACAGAACCCCCATCTCTGTAATGGTATAATAGAACAGGGTTGCAAAGCTCGACTGGTCAGCTGGTAACACACCACTGCCCTTTTTCTCTCTTCCTAGTGCTCCTTTTTTCATCGTCCTTGTTTCACTCGTTGACTGATTCCAAGCTCCCCCTGCACCCCCCACCCTGGCTATCGTTGTTCCTCCTGCACCCACAGCTGCCGCTATACGGTGTGATGAATTCAATCCACTTTCAATCCCCTGGGTTTAGTTCAGGGGCTGCGTTCATTTTGTTGAAGGCAGCTTCGACCACCTCTTTAACCCCTTGTATTGCTCCCTGCCTTTTTTTCTCAGTTTTCACTAGTTCTGAAAAGGTGCAATATAATTTACTATACATATCTGGTGAGATATTGTGCAGAATCACAAACTTTCCATGCAATCCTGAACATTTAATATCTCCATGACAATAATATTACTAATACCATGTTAATTTGTAATTTTTCTTGAGCTGTTCCCTCACCCTAGAAATTTAGCTGATCAAACTAAACTGTTAGCTACTGATGGAATATTTGGTACAATCGCCAAAAGGTAAAACCCTCTACAGAGAGCATTAAGCCAGTAGATACATAGGAATTACGGCCAAGATTATAGAGGAAAAAGTGTGTCTCCATATGAGCTGAAATATCAGAGGATAAGTTTCATTGCACCAGATGTTGCTCATCTTTCAAGACATGTTTGTGTCACCCCGGCTGTCTCCCTAATGCCTTCATCTGATACCCACATATCCGTTGTTCTGCCTTTTCAAAGGGCCCTCTGGTGTCTTCCAGATATAGCTCTGCATTATCACAATGATCATTTGGACGGTGTGATGGATATCTGTCTTCCTTGGTCTCACACTAAGATCTAAGAGGCTGAAATAAAACGAACCAGGATGTTGTATCACTGTCATTCCTTTTCCTCCTGAATGAAAATCAATTGGCATTGATTAGAGGCTACATGTATGATAATTTCCCACATGGATAGATTTCAGTCCAAGAACCTGACCCATCTGTTTTGAGGAAGTACAGTAGCATTTATGATATGATTGTTAAAATAAAAATATGTATTTTCAGAGAACCAGATGATATACAGTTCAGTGGGGGAGTGAAGATCAGTGTGGATCTTCTAATCAAAGAAGAAATAGAAATTGTAAGGTTATCCGCTGGACTGCAAAGACTTCGTCAAAAGGAGCTGAAAATCTAATCTTTTCCGTGCCTCATTGAGCTTGCCTTTTAACACCACCATAATTAGTTTTTACCCAGCCGGCAGCCCTTGCTGTCTGGTTCTGTGGGCCGTGTCTCTGCAAGAATCGAACCTGTCTGGCAAACAGAAACAAACTGCCCTGCACGACTCCACTTGTTTGTACGCTTTCACCGGCAGATTGCTTATTGAATAGAAGGCATGACAGCTTAAGGGGATGGAGAGCGCAGTGAGGAGTTGAGGAGATTTCCACCAAACACGTTTTAGAACACCTTTAATTATTTTTCATTCATTTAGGCTACCCTATAATTAATCTGTCTGTATGTTTAATTAAAAAGAAAAGTTAAAGGTGTAATTGAAAGAAATGCTGGCCTGATGTGTCCACCCAGAGAGGAATGTGAAAGGTAATGCGTCATGGCAGCGGGGATGCATCACTTAAGTTAATCTGATGTGGACCTCAAGTAAGACTTAAAGAAAAGGAGGAAACCCAGATTTACCAACCTACTTCCTTCCAAACCATCAACAGATCTGGTATATTACATTGATATATACCTTAGTTGATACCACATGACCTTCGGAAGTGGTTTGGTCTGTCGACAGGCATTTAAAACAGCCTCACTACTCAGTCAAGATGTGGGAGTTTGTAGGAGAGTTGCTGTCAGTTGGATAGAGTTTGGATAGATTCTAAGAATAGATTGGTTGTTTTTCCACCAATATAATTTGTTAAAACAATTTTAGCTAGATAAAAAAAATGTAATGATCAAAATCTGAGCAAGCTGCCGGACACGGTTGCATCATTTGTTTTGATTAGTATTGCTTTCTGAGCAGCTGCTACTATGCTAGCTGTGTCAGCTGTAAGATGGACCTACACTTCCGAGGTTGTTGGTTCAAGACTCATCATAGACTTTTAAAAGTTGCGATAAAACACAAGAAGTATTTTGGCTAGTGTGACTAATTTGTATTGGTTTGCCCTAGTACATATATAGATTGGGTAAAAACACGACCAAATTAGATTGGTTGGTTTAACCAAAAGATTGCTTGAACACATAACTTCCAACCCGATTGAAACCAAAACGTTTAATAAAAAACAATCATGTTTGAATAAAATGACTAGCACCTTTCATTTTTTCTCATCAATGGCCAACTTGCACTAGCATTTTCAATGTCTGCTTGAGCTAATTTCACTAAAATGGCAGAAAAACATTTTTTTTTCTCTTCTAAGATATTTTATACACAAAAAAACCTACCAAAGATTTTATTGAACAGACCAATCATTAGCAAGTTCAAAGATACTTCGATGGGAAAAAACAAAAATAAAACAAGAAAAACAATTGCAAAGCTATCACAGATTATATTACTAACTGTAGCTCTACACTCCACCAGTAGGTGGTGACATGTTCACATGAAGCTTCATGAACTGTAGGGGTCACTGACACAATTTGGCAAAATGGTTCAAAGGCCTCATGAGGCTTTTTCACACTATCATTATTACACACAATCTCTGTGTTCCAATTTATGGCATGTATCTTCCAAGGTATCGGGCAACCTGGACTGGATCCTTCGGAGTCCTTGAAAATAAGGAGACCGGAAGAGTTTTGGCTGTGAATTCAAGGCTTTCTCCACCGTGAGCTCTGTGGCTTAGCAACCGTGACAGTTGACACACAAAGCAGAAAAAGAATGAATACCAAACTTTTCAAAACTTTCTTTTTCTTTTTTTTTATTGTAAAATGAACAAAGACTACACTCATGAGAATACGGAGTGGAATAAAGGTTACAACCACCGGGAACGTGAGCAAATTAATGCAAAGGTAATGATAAGAACCTTAGTTAAATTAACATGCTGCTGTCATTTTGAACATCTCCGATGTTGCTGCTATTTTCAAATATTCATTACTGTAAAAAATGTCCATAGCTCTATATTGGTTATTTATTCTTCAGGTTCACAGTTTTATATTGTTAAAACACTTTACAGTACAGTATTTATCTTATATTCAACCAAAAACAATACTTAGTTAAGCAAATTGAGCAAACTAGCAATTAAAAATAAAATCATATCATATTTATAGTCCCCACACTGCAGCTATATTAGAATCTGTCCTTAAATTACAGCCAAACCCATTAGTAACAGATAAAACCCTTTAGATAAATCAAACATTACCACCACATATCTGACTCAATAAACATTAAAACAACTATTTTCATTCATTTCAGATGGAACTATTCACATACTTGAATTACAATTGAACTTCCAATATACACCACTGTTCGGTGCCAAGTACCATTTCCTCTGATCACAGAGCAGCCGGCTTGCTTGATCTCGCAATGAATCCTGGGAAAACCAAGGATACATCGGACCTGTCCTTCAAATCAGGCAAAAAGAAGGACGCATTTGCAGGCTGCATAACGAGGAGTCTTGGACTCCGACCAGACTATGACTTAATCGGCCTTCGAATCTGGCCTTCGCAGGACGCAAACAATAAATTCGAACATACACAGAGACTACATGTTGCCCAGCACTGACTGATTACAAGATTGTAGAAACCTGTGATGCTAATTACACACCCTAATTTAACATATCTCTTTGGTCACATTATGTTCAGTCTTCAGTCTTTTCAGGGACTTCCATCATTTTTGTCCAAGCCTGTTTCACAAGTTCTTCTTTTAAATCCTTCTCATGAGTTTATCATCTAAAATCATTCTGCTGAAGCATAGCTTAAATTTAATTTGTTGATTTTAATAGATCTTTTGTAGATACATGATTTTTTTTTCTTTTTTGACATGCCAGCTGAAACCACATTTAAGTTTTCCTCAATTGCAAGTTTATTCTGAACAAATATGCACTATTGAGTGACACAATTCGTAATTTTTTCCTTATTAATTTTTTTCCCCCCGTATGCTGAATCTGCCTTGTCAGATTAAATGAAAATACAGAAAACAGTACATTGTGACTTAAACTACTACATACAGTAACTATTGATATTGTAAGTTTTTTAAATCAAAATCTATTAAATCAGTTTTTTGATCAAGGACAGTAAGTAGATCAGTTACTCAGTACTTGTGTGCCGTTTTTACCAAATGCTTTTTTTTTACTCTAACTTTAGTAATTTCTTTAAAGTTTTTACTTTTAAAAATATGATATAGTGCTACTCTTAATTACCATATTTGGGTAGTCTAAGCACCTCTGGTTGTTACATGTTCTATGATGCGCTATGCGAGTTGTTGATGTAGTTTTACAATAATTTTGAATGGCCAGACACTCCTTGGAATGCCCACCATGGATTTGTTCAATTTTATGATATTTCACCCTTTTCTATGCCATCCCAAAGGTCTTTTTAAGAGAATTCCTGTGACCTAGTCATGGAATAATAAGCCTTAGGCATGGGAAATTTCAATGCCAGTGTGTCAATGAAATTTTAAGGTTTAAATGAAAATGGCTTTTTTGTGTTGGGTCCAGTTCAATTTAAATGTTTGTCTGTTTTGTTTTTTCTTAAACTTAGTCTTTTAAATCATTGAAAAAATAGTTATTTATTTTGCTGTTCTTCTCTTGATTATCTGATAAATAATCATCAACACAGGGATGCACCAATGTGCAGAAAGTGATCCAGAAACTGTATAGTAAGTCACATAGTTTTCCTTCCAAAAAAAAAAAAAAAAAAAAAAAAATATATATATATATATATATATATATATATATATATATATATATATATATATATATATATATATATATATATAAAGCTTATGTCTAGACACATGATTTAGAAGAATGGTGTGCTAGATATGGATTAAACAGGCTTGGCAGGCTTGGCAACAGTATAGACTTGTGAGAAGTAAATGAAAGAAATACTATATAAAGTAGAAGGAATGGGTGGGTGGCATGAACTAGATTAGTGGTACAACAGGTGGAATTAATAAGTTGATTACATGCTGGCAGAGACTAAGTGAAATAGAACTAAATAAATGTCAAACCCTAATCTGAGTAAAGGATACTGGCACAATCTCAAAAAAGAAATAAACACAAGAATAGCTAGAAAGGTAAAATAATAGAAATACACTGACATTAAAAAACGTCTTATGAATTTTAATTCATTTATTTTAAGTCAACTGATATTGCAAAGGTGACAAAACATTAACAAAAGGTAAGACCAAAGCAGAAACAACTTAGATAATGATGAAGTCAAAGAACTCTAAATTGTAACATGTTATTAAAATTTGAGCATTTTGATAGACTAGTGTCCAGGGTATATCCTGCCTCCTACTCCATAACTTCTGGAAGCACTAGAGCTCATAAATAATGGAGAGATGAATACCTGAGCTGCTATATTCCTTGCAAGATTAGTGGTAGGGGGGAAACAGTATTAAACTGGAAAATGTTAAGTACATTTTGTGGTTATACACAGAAAAAATGCCAGTGTTAACCATAACACCAACAAAAATTCTATATCTGTCCCCACTAGCTAGTGTTAGAATAACATTTATTAAAGTGTTAATAGACTGACACCAATATGTGTTATATATTAACCAGCCATTGTTGATTAACCAACAATACTGGGTGTGGTATTATAAGTATAATGGGAAAAAACCCTAAATATTCAACACAATGCACAGAAAATAGAGTTTAACCTTTTTATTACCTTTACCTAAAAAATTCACAGCTCATATTAAACCGCATGGGGCACAATATACATTTTTTCTTCAATATCAGCTGTAAACTGTCAGTCATAAGGCTGATAATATATCAGGTCCTAAACACAGTTAACAGCAAACACATCGTACACAATCTCTATTTCTAAAGCACTCAGGAGCTCATCAAAAAAACTCTGTACTTGAAAGAAATGCTTAATCGTTGATGACTATGATTTATCCAATTTTTTTTTAAAAAGCATTTCCGCTTTGGAATAGAAGATGGTATCTCTTTCAAACAAAAAATTTGGTAACACCGTTTGCAGCCAATACGTGAGGGTGTGGCTCAAACTAAAAAACAAATAGTTAACGGTCCAATCTAACAACGTAAATATGTCACAAGTTACACTGGCAGTGTTGTTTTACCGCTATTGTTAATAACACCGACACTATTTAAATAACACTACACCTAAGATTTTCACGCTGGCATTTTTGCTGTGAGGGTCAGTGATGAAGCATGTATAACCTAAAGTTTAAAATAACTCTTTAATACTCATATTACCTTTGTTTATTTGGGTCAGGCCTCACCCAGCTTACTTTGTCATTGGTGGAACAAAGACAGCACAAATTCATTCTTATTGCAACAGTTAAGTCTGGTCACTGTAATCCCCTTATTAGACTACTGGCTGCTGGCCTACATTATTTATCCAATGCTGCTTTCTACAGCCTCACAAAGTACATTTGCTAAAAGCCCAAAGGCTCTTTGTGTTTGCACTGAATTGAACTAAGATGCCTCCCAGCATGTTATTCTGTGTCCAAGTTCAGAGTAAGCCTGATGAAGCCAACTATAACAGAACAACCATCTTCTCAGCCCTACATTATTCCGAGCTCTCTAACTAAAATAGATTATGTAAAAAAGACCAAACCCTGCATAGTCAGCCTGATTGCTAATAGCGCATCATATTGGATCTTGGCGTACTGCCTACTCTGCCAAACAACATCTGTGACACGTACACGTGAGTAACGAGGAGGACAAAGTGATTTCAAAAGTCATTTGATTCGAGTCAGTGGTGGTCCAATGTTTCTGCTTGTTTTGACTAAAAAATAAATAAATAAAAACTGAAAGCAGCAAATTAGAACAAAAGAATGACAATTAGTAGGCAAAACAAACAAGAGTTGAAAGATTTTTACAGCTACCATGAGGGAAATGTTGGCATGCAGCTATTCTACAGATTGCAGCATATGTTTCTTTGTGTTTTTTTCTTTTCTTTTCTTTTTCTTCAGAGCATTTTTACAAAAAAAAAAAAAATCAGGGTTGATTTATCAAAACAACATAATTACAGTTCTTCTTTTTCAACTTCAGAACGAGACGTATTTTACAAATAGGATTGCATTTACTCAGATTTATTCATACAATAAGTAGAATGTTTTATAGATATCTTCTCACTTTATAATTGACTCATCATTTAGATAATTTTGAAATGTGAGAAAAGAAAGGAATAGGACAAAGTAAAAACTTTAACTGAATCAACAGAATGATCAAAACAGACTTTAAGTGTTGCTGTGGCAGTATACAGTTAATTCTGTGTGATAAACTTACATACTGAAATGGTAAAATCAAAGAATCTAGGAATATCAAAATAATGTTTGAAACTAAATGTTCAATGAGAAGAGTTGTATGCTTACAGAATGGGATTTCAGTTACTGAACAGAAATAAGTAATGTACCAGGGTGGCTTAAACTGACACTAATTCAAGTTATTTAAACTTGGATATTCTTCTTTGTAGTACTAATAGTATTGATAATTGATAATATTAAGATATTTTCAAGGTTGCCAAATAGCACTGAAAAATATTTGTCTTATGACCACTACAATTATCAAGATCTCTTCCGACTACTAAAGGTTGTTTATTTGATTTTTTAAAAGAATTTTTCTGAACTAATAAAGGTAAAGCTAAATCTTCTACTTCAACTTTAGAATGGCCAGCCCATAAGGACATTAACAATGGACAAAAAGGCATTGGAGAAAAAGCCAGGGAAAAACTACCTCTTTCTTCACACAAAATGACTTATTTTGAAATCCAACAACAACAACAAAAAAAAGTAACCCGAAATTGTTTAACCTTAAATCTTGAAAAAATATCTAAAATGTCTTTACAGCTTCACTGTGTAATGCAGGCACTCTAAAAGACATAAATGTAATGTTACAATTATATGGTCAAAGCAGTGTGATTCCTCTCTCGCCATAAAATCTAACATTGTCATGTTTGAAGTTTTTTTTTTAATGATGAGAAACACTGTGATGAAATCCCAAAGCCACAACTCTACCCCTGGGAAAAAGACCACACTTTAGAAATGCTGGTGCTGATCCTGTCTGAACCTTTATCTAGGACTAACTCCAGAAAGTAGGTTTAATCATTTAGTTTCACAGTTCTGGCCTCCAACCCTTAAACAGTTTTGGAATCACTGTTAATGCAAATAATCATTGAAAAACACCTAAGTGTACACTAGCTGACCTACAACAAATTTTGTGAGAGAAAAGTATTATTATCACAAAGCAGTGTGGGATAAAGCTTTTGACCTGCATGACGAATAAGTGTTATGCTGTTTTGACTGTGTGATTTGTCCAAAATGCTGAGGCTCATGTTTGTAAAATGAATCCATCCATCAATTTTATTAACTAGCATGTCAAAGCAGAGTGGTGAGACAGCTAATGATTATTTTCCAGCAAAAAGGGGATGAAAGGTAGGGTTTGATGTTGACTAGTCTCTTGCCCATCATAGGTCAAAACAAAGTCACACAGAAAAAGAGCCCTTCAAGCACTCGCATATGCCTAAAGTCAATATATATACTCCACTGGCTCCCAGATCAATTTTAAAATACAATTCAAAATCGTTCTTTATACTCTCAAAGCCACCTCACTGTACCCCCAGCTGGACTTCTCACCATGGGGAGCAGAGACTTTGGTCGTCCTGCAGTTTTTCCTAAAGCATGTCAAGGATATAAGATGTGTTCTCTACTATGTTTTCAATTTCCATTGCAAGATTTCTCTGTAACTGTCACCAGCTTGTTGATCTGCTAGAAGAAAACCGCTGCATTATGAGTGATTCTGGAGCTCAGAATGTTTATGTTTAATGTTTATGCAAAGAGACATTGCATTTTCCATTGAATATGACATAATTGGGCATGAACACGGTTAAGTTTTATGTAATTCTTAAGCGCTTAACAATTTTGCATCTAATTGGTGCCTACAAATTTGCTGATAAAGTTAAAGCCAGATGTTTAGAGCATAATCTGATCTTATTTTTTAATCAGTAGATAAGAATAACTTTCTCATGTTTAATGGCCTTTTATATTGTAAATGGTAAATAGCCTGTACTTAAATAGCGTGTTTTCAAGTCAGGAGGCTTGATCAAAGTGCTTTGCACTACATTCAGTCATTCACCCATTCACACACAATTTAACACTGATGATGGCAAACTATATTGTAGCCACAGCTGCCCTGGGGCTCATTGACAGAAGCGAGGCTGCCGTACACTCACCCAAGGACACAATGACACACAATGAAAGCTGGAGCCAGGGATTGAACCGTCAATCTGGAACTCTTATCAGCTTCTGCTGGACCACCCGCGAGGCAAGTCATCTTTTAAAATCCACTTTATCTAGCTCCTGGACTAGCCTCGCTCTAGCACGTCAGCAAGCTTTCACAGCAATGAACTTTCTTTCATCAAGAACATCATTATGTCTTTTTCCATTCAGATAGGTGGTCTCAGTGCCTCGTTCAATAGCATCAAGCTACTATTGGCCCCTGATCTCCCGGCTCCAACTTACCGCAGCAGGCCCACACAGGTATCTCGCAAGCTCACATTTTAGGAACTTCCTGCTCCTACTTCAGCTTGGCGTTCATCCTCTACATCTGGTGATCCATGCAATGCTCACAAGGTTGGTCTCCTTTTCTACCACTTATGTCCTCGATCATCAAGCTTAACAACTCTTTGCTCACCTGGAGGGATTCATGTCTCTTCCCTGAGTCATCAGCGTGGACCTATCAGGCCAATTATTTTTTAAGATCCGCTTCATCTAGCTCCTAGACTAGCCTCCTTATAGCACACCAGCAAACTTTCACACACCTCACCCCATCTCCTCCCTCACTGTCAGACTATTCTCAGTCCCACTCACCATCTGGCTTATTCTACCACCAGTGTCTGGTACCCGGATGGAAGCATACTCTTAACCTTTTCCTAGGTTACTTATCCAAGAGAATATTGATTCACAACATAAATGTCTTCTGCCGAAGTCTGTGCACCAAAATTTCCATCATGTCAACACAACTTTTCCAATTGCAGCTTTTCTCTTTGTACGTCTCTCCAGGCTTTAAATATAAAGATAAGAGATAATAATTTATTGTGAAGAATCAACAACAAAGGCAACACGATCACGAAGTGATCGTGATTTTAAAATTGTCTAACAAATAAGAAACTGAAAAATTGGTTGTGCAAAATTATTCAATCCTTTTCAGTTAATACTTTGTAGCTCCACCTTTTGTTGTGATTACAGCTCCAAGTCACTTGGGGTGTGTAGCTGTTTAGCACATCAAGAGACTTGAAAAACAGCTCAAGCTCAGTGAGGTTTAATGAAGAGTGTTTGTGAACAGCATATTTTAGTTCTTATAACATATTCTTGATTAGATTCAGATCTGAACTTTGACTTGGCCATTCTAACACCTGGATACGTTTATTTGTGAACCATTCCATTGTAGATTTTGCTTTATATTTTGGATCATTGTCGTGTTGGAATATAAATTTCTGTCTCAGTATCAGGTCTTTTGCAGACTTCAACAGGATTTCTTCCAGAATGGCCCTGTATTTGGCTCCATCCATCTTCCCTTTAATTTTAACCATCTGCCCAGTCCCTGCTGAAGAAAATCAGGCCCAAACCACGATGCTGCCACCATCATGTTTGACTTCTAGGGATGATGAGATATGTTGCCTTTTTGCCAAACATCACGCTTTGCATTGTGGCCAAATAGTTTAATTTCGGTTTCATCTGAGCAGACCACCTTCTTCCACATGATGCTTTGTCTCCCATGTGGCTTGTGGCCAACTTTCAACAAGAGTTTTTTGGAATCTTTAAGAAATAGCTTTCTCCCGTAAAGGTCAGGTTTGTGGGTTTCCTGCGGACAGAGTCTCCCACTTCAGCTGTATATGTCTGCAGTTCATCAAGAGCAGTCATGCGTCTCTTTGCTGAATCTGAGATCAGTCTTCTCCTTCTTTAAGCTGAAAGTTTAGAGCGAAAGTTGGGTCTTCGTAGATTTATAGTGGTCTGATACTCTTTCCATTTTAATATTGTCACTTACTTAGTGCTCCTGGGATTTTAAGTTTGTGAAATCTTTTTTGTATCCATATATGGCTTTAGACTTTTCCACAGCAGTATCATGGACATGCCTGGTGTGTTCCTTGTTCTTTATGATGCAGTAGTCATGCCTGAGAGGTGGGTAAACCATCTTTCTATAATTTTCCAACTGACAAAGGTACCTAAAAGACCGGCTTAGGTGTAAGATATACGAAGGATCGGCAAAAATGTCAAAACCTGGAGTGCAAGTCAAAGTGTTCCTACTTCTATTGTTGACATTGTAATATTAGATCTATTAGAAGATGCAAAGGTATTATAAATTGAGTGTTCTTTTAGTGGAGACAGAGGAGACTAGTTTTCCTAATCAAAAAGGAACAATATGAAAATAATTTAGAAAGAGGATTCCAAAAAGGGTTAAAAAAAAACCCCACTGTACTTTGTTTTCCAAGTTTGAAGATGTTTTTGCTTCCCATCCAGAAAGCTTTCTCAATTCAAAATGTCTGAAGTAGCTTTGAGTTCCAGGCGTATAGAGTAGCCCAACAATAGCCTTGTTATGGCTTAGAAAACATGCAAATTGACTGAAGACAGGTCTACCTCTTTGTAATGGGGAGTCATTGAGGTTGTTGTTGGCCTCTAAATTAACCTGAAATTGGCTGATGCCTCAGTAATGGGGAGTCGTTAGAGTCGTTGTTGGCCTGGCTTAACAGGCGCAATGTTTTGACCATCAGCATGGCGATGAGGATTAAGATGATAGCATGAAGGGATCAACTCTGTTTAACTCTAGACAGAGGATGACGTGTGAATGCTTCTTTTTAAGAGGTTTGTGGGTGGTTTTTAAGAAAGCCATTTTAATTTAGCCCTAACAGAGCTGTTTTGTGGTCCTACCTCCAGATCAGACACCACTTAGCTACATTCTCTCTCCCTCTCCAATGATATCTCCGGTAAGTTTCTCGGATTGTCTGCTGTGCTCCTTCCATCTCCTACAGTTAGCCTACAGACTTGTCTCGACAGCCATAGCCTGTTGATGATCTGACTCCCTGGTGGGCTTTTCCAAAGTAATGCTGTCTTCCTCTTCCCCACCCAACTGCCTTCAGTGCTTTGTTTTCTCAGCTGACTCATTCATTCTTCCTCCATGCTCCCTTGACATTCCTTAGCAAGCCTCTGTTAGCTGTAGCCTCTGCTAGCCCTGGGGCTGCTTCCTCAGCAAACTTATTCAATCTTCCCCCATGCTCCTTCAGCTTCGATAAGCTATAGCCTGGTGGTTTAGAACTACATTTTTGTCATATCTGCCTGTTTGTATTGGTAGAAGGTTTTATTGGTAATTTACTGGTAATTATTTATGGTTCAAACCACGTGTAAAATTTACTGAGAGGATTGTTTACCTCGGTGGTTGCTCAACAATTGTTTACCCTTTTTAAGATTGCGGCGATCAAGGCAAGGCTCACACTCAGATGTGTGATGTCACCACAATGCTATTTATATGCTTTTATCTAACTGAGGGGTTTCTTAATTCTGGACATTGAGGTCCAGTGTTCTACACTTTTTAGATCTTAGATTCCACACATCACACACAAATGACAGAATTATCAACTCGCTGAACACAACTGATGAACCCTGATCTAACCTATTCCATTTTAGCTCTGGCTGTGTGTCTAGGGTTCTTGATATGCTGAAAAGGTTAACCACTACACCCCCCTTAAGCCATTTAAAGCCTATTCAAGATTTTTCCTGTATTCAATTATTTTGACACATCTTTTTATCAAATCTGACAGGTTTTCACACCCTTTGTGAAGACAATATCCCTTCAGAATAATTCTGCCACCATCATGAAATTGTAAATATAATGTGCTTTCTTAGTCAAAGTCAAAAGTCAAAAAGCCTTTATTGTCATTATATTCTGCAACGGATACAATGAGATTTTGGGACTTCCATATCAGCTACCGTAAAATAATAAAAAAAAAATGAAAAAAAAAAAAAAAAAAAAATATATATATATATATATATATATATATATATATATATATATATATATATATATATATATATATATATATAAATACAGTATATTAAAAGGAAAATCTCCAACTATTGTATTTTGTGTGCAGAGAAAAATAAATTTTGGCCTTATGTGACCATGATCCTTTCCTCAATAGTTACAGCTTGTGACCAACTGCAAAAATACATGTGGGGGCTTTCTTTAAGCAAATGCTTTAATCTTGTCATTCTTCTTTAGAGGACATATTGTGCTGCACCGATTTAATTGTTACAGTTTTGACAGATTCTCTCACCTGAGTTACCGTGGGACTCTTAATTGTTTTAGGCAGAAATGTGGGTTTTGTCTGGGGTCTAGCCTTGTTATTTCTATTTTTGGATGAATGCCCTAAAGCTTTCAACAACTTTTCCTTGCCTTTGTGATGCTATTTGTTTATTAAGGTACAGAAATATGGAATGGTAGAAAAAATAAGCTTAAACATTGTTTGCTTGCTCCAAATGCCCTTTACAGACACAGTTAACTTAATTTTAGACAATAAATTCCATTAATATCCAACCCACTCATTTCTGTTGAATATCATTTGTAATAGAGTGGTTTAGAAAGCAAACACTCGAAAAATGCTCTAAAGGGGTTCAAGGACCAAGGCTAATTAATTAGCTGGAAAGTGTCATATATTACTTTCCGTAAAAATTCAAAAAATATCCACTGGACTTGGTTTTCAAGATTTGAAGACGTTTCGCCACCTCTCCAGGAAGCTTTCTCAATTCAAATGTCTGGGGGGATTGTCTCCTGTAATACCTGAAACCTGTCTATGATTGTTAAGGGTTGGTCGTTAAGGAGGTATTGTTCACCGGCTGGAGCGGGTAAGTCCCTCGTTCCTCTGTGATGGGGTGGGGGGTTTGGTGATATCTGGAAGGGATCATGTCTATGATTGAATTGTATGTTTTTGGAAGCTGGAATCTCAGTCCACCACCTCTGTTTAAAGTTGGTTTTTCTCTCTTAACATAGATGGCTTCCTTCACGCCCCTCTCAAACCACCTATTTTCTTTATCCAGAATATGGACATTCTGGTCCTCAAAAGAATGTCCTTAGGACAGGAACATAGAAGGAAGCCATCAGATTACAGGCTAACGATGGAACTAACGACCCATTCATCGGTTTCTATTGCATGTTTCCAAGCGATACAAGGCGTTGTCTATATAAGACTCAAACTCACTGCGGATCCAGACATTTGAATTGAGAAAGCTTCCTGGAGAGGTGGCGAAACGTCTTCAAATCTTGGAAAACAAAGTCCAGTGGATATTTTTTGAATTTTTACGGAATGACTATGACCTGGATGACTGAAAACCGTCATCAGCATGTCATATATTAAATTTTTAACTCTAAGGGGATTGTATTTACTTTTTAGCAGAAATGATGCCAAAGAAAAATATAGGTTTTTAGGAAAAGAAAAACAAAAGGCTATGGTTATATCAGCATGTTACATATACATTTTCCATATTTAAATCCCATACCCTCCCAAATGCCCCAAACTGTAAGCCATTTCTCTTAATTTAAAATAAAGTAAGCCCTTAGATATGTAACCTGCAAAACATGTAAGAGAAAAGAAGTAGTAAAAGAAAAAAAAAAGGTAACAGAGGGAGAAAAAGGTAATCGGGAAAGGATTAGATAAAATAAAAACCAAGAGATGGATGGAAGTCAAAGAGGAAAAGGAAAGGAAAGGGGAAAAACAGAGGATGAAAAAAGACAAAGAATGAATGCCAAAGCGAGTCGTGGAAAGAGTTGGGTAAAATGAGAGGGCTAGTGTCATGGTTTTGGTTCTCTTTAAGTCTTATCTTTGAGTTTTCGTTGGTTTTATTTCTATTATGTGTTGTAGTTCTTTTTAATTGTATTTGAGTTCTTAGGTGTCTCGTTTGCCCTCTGTTTCTCTTTTTTGTCAATCTCCTTTTCTCTAGCTCCTTTCTAGACTCCTCTATTCAAACATGCTCCCAATATGCTGATTAGCATGGTCTTTGTTTCTATATCCCATATATGCACCGCCTGCTCAGTCACTGTGGCTGGTTTGTACTGTGAAGTTAGGTGGAGGTTTGATAGGACCCAAATGCAGACACTGAAGCTGAAAACTTGCAGATTTAACAAGAAAAAAAGGGTAGCAGCACAAATCCAAAAACATAAATCCACAAAAACTGAGAACCAGGAATACTCACAACAAGGGGGCAAAAAAATTATGACAAATTTAAAATGGTATGGTTACGCCATTTCAAATGATTGTCCGAAAATCTAGTGGATGAAAAAGCATTGAATTCAAAATTTCCCACAATGCACTTTGAGAAGTAGTGATCCTCCATGGTCACTAGATGAACAGATATATCCCGGAAAGCTTTGCGAGGAGAGCTCTCCTCACAAGCACCATACAGGGAGGCAGAGTAACATCACCAACAGGAAGCGAAAAGTAGTGATCATCTGTTTGATGGCTCAGTTAACTGAGTTAACTATAAAGTCCACTATATTGTCCCCAATCTGTATAGTAATTAAGGGATCCAGGGGTTAGGGCAGACGTTCGGACACAGCCTATATGTGCTGAAAAAGTGAGTTCTTCTAAGTCAAATAAAAAATAAAATAAATAAAATAAAAAATAATAATAATATATATATATATATATATATATTTTTTATTATTTATTTATTTATTTTTCTTTCGTTTAGAACTGCTTTGGCTGTTCAAGTTAAAAGTGTTATCCGAGGTATTTACCTTTGGCCTCGAACTGTTTTGTTTGCTTAACTACCTGCTTTTAAGATTTTTGATATTTACTTACTTTCATTCTGCTTTTATTTTGCTTCTACACAAAAAAACTTGTGTTGCGTTGCCCAGCCAAAGCTAAATATTTGTTTGACCTGTGTGCTTGGAAACTTTCCTCCACCCTATAAAACACATCAACTAAGATTTTATATTCTCCATCCATTTTTTTAATTTAATGTCAAAGCATACTACAGAGTAAAATCAGTCAAATCATACAGACTTGACTTGGACGTCAAATTTCAGATGACTGCATGGAGTTATTGACTCTGCAGACTTCACTTGTTCTGTATGATCATGTTCGACAGTGGATAGTTACTTGCATTATGTTGTTAACATTGTAGTGTCTCTCACACAGGGGAAAATTATCTTTAAACAGAACGAAACCTCCAATTTAACATATTCCATGGCCGATAGGAGGTTTGAGATGACAGAAGCATGCACATGAAAGGACTGTAGAAGAACTGATTTATACATGCCTTATTTTTTTGATTAGGTAAATGTAAAATAGCTCCATAGGTGTCTTTGTCTAAGAATTAACCACTTAGGCAGATGAGCCCTGACGGGATGTTCTGTATACAAAGAATTAAGGAGAGCATACACAGTTAGTCACAGTAAAAGCATAGTCCGTACCCATGTTTACGAGAGAAACAGGACTAAACACTTAAGATAGTGTCATGATGGTTACAAAGTTCAGACCCAAATGCAGAAAACCGAACAGAGAGACCAGGGAAAAGTTTTAACAGGTTTTATTGAAGAGGTTAAGCAGAGGGAGAAGTGTTGCTCTGAACACTGCTCAACTGTAAAGTGAGGGGAAAACACAGCAGGTAGTTCAGGCTCAGTGGGGAATTTGAATCGTGTACTTGGAGAAGAGGATTTGGTTGCCGACTCACATTTCCAGGGAAGTTGTTGAATCCTTGACTCCTGTCTGTGTGCCGAGGTTTCAGTGTTTGTCTGATTCGGTGGAGGACGGCACAGGGTTTACCCAGAATGCGGTTGTTAGTTGGTGAACGGAGAAACTGAATGCCACTCAGATTTCCGGCGGTACTTGAACGGGTCATAGTGGAGAATAATCCCTTTCACAGTGAGAAGCTCAAACGATCTCTTGGGGAAAGTGGATCCAAACCTCCTGTTAGAACCCCCAGCTGAGTTTGAAGCTCAGTTGATCCTTCCAGGGACAGAAGGTCAGAGAAATCCAGTTTGCAGGATGACTTCCTGCCGAGAGGTAAAGACAAAAACAATTTAAACTCAGGTTGACAAAAACTCAGCTTGACTCAGCAAAACTCAGCTTGGCTAGAGTACCCAAAACTGGCAAACACTCTTGCATCGAGGTAGTGGCAGTCAGCAGGTTAAGAACACTCCGTTAACGAGGTAACGCCTTGCAGGTGTATGAGGAGGAGAATCAGAAGAAGGCGCCTCCTGGTGGATGAAGGGAGACAAACACAGACACAAACACAAAGACAGGAGTCCTGACAGATTATTTATAAAGCCTCTTTCCCACTAAAAATAGTGTGCTAACCCGGGTTTTTTAAAAGTGGGTCGACAAGCAAACAAATGGCATTTAGCTCCCTTCCTATTAGCAAAAAAAGCTGTGTCTAACCCCCGTTGGTAAGCTGCGTGGCCTCTGTCTCCTCATGCAGGGTTATGCTGCGTTCACACCGGACGCAGCAGGCGCGACAGAAGCAGCGAGTTTACATGCAAAGTCAATGGTTGACGCGCGTCAAGGCGCAGCAAAATGTCCCGCAGCGCGTTTTGAGCAGCAGGCGCAGCACGTCTGAGCAGCTGAAGCAGTGCGTCGGGTGCGTTTAAGCATCTGACGCGCGTAACGCGCCGCAAATGCGCTGCTGCTCGAGATGGAAAAATAGAATTTTTGCTGCGCGACGCGCTGCGTCAACCAATCAGAGAAGCTGATCTGGGAGCTGGCAGGGAGAGAGACACAGCTCTGATGATACAGAGCGCTATGATCACTCCTCTTAAACAGTTTATTGACGCATAATTAACTTAAAATGCATACATCTGCCGGCAGAATATGTTCGCTTTTATTATCCTGCCGCCTGCAGTTTGGATTATTTAGATGAAAAACACGTACCAGCGGTGAACCGTGAGGAAGCGACCCGGCCAGAGGCTGCAGATGAAGGGATTCTTACTGTCGGCGCACCGCTGGTATATGGGGGTCTGAGCGGCTCCGACAGGAATAATATTAGAAGGCAGGATGATAATCTTAATGAACTGACTGCACAGACGAAGTTTTCAGGTGGACTTTCTCACTTAAAAACATATTAAAACTACTTTATTCCCACTGATCACAGCAAATATAGCTGCAAGGCAAAGAAAGGACAGTGAAGCTCCGCCCAACTCGGTCAGACACACTTTTGGACCGCGCAGCGAGAGCAGCAAAGCTGCTTCAGCCGCGCATCAGAACTAACTGGTACAAGCAGAAAAAATGAAGCAGCAGACGCGATTTTGCTGCTTTTGCTGCGTCCGGTGTGAACGTAGCATTAGCTTTAATGCTGTCCCCAGTGCAACAGAAATCAGGAAAGTAAACAGCGGGGAAAGAGTAACTGGTAAGGAAGCCAGAGTGTAGTAAGTGTGCTTTATTGTTTCGCTCTTTTGTCTCTCAAAATCTCTCTTACCAGGGCTAGCCATGTTTATCGAATGTAAACAGTTGTTTTGGCTTGTTAGATCAGAAGCGACTGACGCGGTGTGTTAATGTCAGTACATTGCGTTTAATGGTGTATCATAAGTTAGCGGCAGAGATGGCAAAAGTACTCACTTTCCATACTTGAGTAAAAGTACAGA
Source organism: Cyprinodon tularosa (assembly GCF_016077235.1). Taxonomy (NCBI): domain Eukaryota; kingdom Metazoa; phylum Chordata; class Actinopteri; order Cyprinodontiformes; family Cyprinodontidae; genus Cyprinodon; species Cyprinodon tularosa. Next base: position 32,356 of record NW_024039120.1, on the reverse strand, counting down.
TAATTGTTTTAAAAAATACTCTGGTAAAAGTGGAAGTACTGATTAAACTTCTTTACTGAAGTAAAAGTAACAAAGTACAGGCTTGTAAATTTACTTAAAGTATAAAAGTAAAAGTAGAAACCACTTTTTTCATGCCGTTGCCTACTTTTTAAATGGATGTCTGCCAAGTAGATCTCCGTTGTGTTCATTTTCAATCATCTCGTCGTCCATACTACTATGCTAACGCCACCAAGCTGCTATGATTTGCCGCGAATGAATACCGCCGAATCTGTCGATTCATCTTGTAGCGGTGCGTCAAATGCAACATAGATTCCCATCCAATTAGATTGAATTTGGTATTGATGACGTTAAAAATAATAACGGTAACTCCATTGAAATGATTCAAAACTAAAGTAACGAGCCAATTTTTTTAAAATGTAAGGAGTAGAAAGTACAGATATTTGTGTAAAAATGTAAGGAGTAGAAGTAAAAAGTCGCCATAAAAATAAGTAGTAAAGTAAAGTAAAAATATCAGAAAAATCTACTTGAGTACAGTAACGAAGTATTTGTACTTCGTTATTTCCCATCTCTGGTTAGCGGGTCAACCCTGCTCTGGTGTTCCCACAGCATGCCAATCAGAATCGAGGTGATGTTGATGCGGGTCGCTTGCCGAGTGGTTTGACCCGGGTAGACACGTGTCAGTGAACTGCTCTCACTACCACTAAAAGCCAATTGTTATCATGTTTAAATGGGTTTTTCTGCCAGTTGGTAAGGGGTATCATTGAAGTTGTTGATGACAGCAGTCCAGTTGATTCCTCCCTCAAAGCTTCAAACCTTGTATTTGTGGGTTTCAGGTAAGTATGAATCTAAAGATGTTAACATCCAATTCATTCATGCCAACCCCTTTGAGAACTACATGCCTTTTACATTATTTGATCAGACTTTTTTGTTTAACTAAGCAACTTTTGATCTTACAAGAATACATATCCAAACAGTAAAGTGCTTTTCAGTCTTGCCATAACATGATCCTAAAAGCCCAGAAAACTCTCTAAATTGCTGAGAATGTTTATTTAAAGTGTAATGCTTTTTCATATTTTAACACCACATCCTCTCAGCTGCCTCCTTTAAGCAGCTTAACGACTCTCAAGGCCATTTTCACACCAACACTTGCTGCTATGCCTAAAATCCGTTTGGGGACTTTCAGGCAGTTAACTTACCTGAGGCTATTACAGCAATTTTTTTCAACTTGCCAAGTGCTTGCCACTGTAACATATTCTCATCTGCAGTTTCTCATTTTCCCTGATGCCTCCCAAGGTGGTGCTATTTGATCAAGGCTTTGTCCGTCACATTTTATTGGTTTATACTGATGCAATGGGAGAGAATGAGAGACAGGTCTTTGAAAAAGGTCAACAGTCAATGATGAAATATGAATATCTCCTTCCTCTGTTTGCTAGAATGATATTACGTGATATTTGGACTCTGCTATGAATTATTCATTGGTGACCAATGCCAGTCAAGTGGATGGTTCACACAGTAGCTTACTGTCAAAATGTTACATTCCTCAACAAAAAAATCATTGCACTACACTATTTAGAAGATTCAGCAAATTTGAAGTTATTTATAATCCATTTCATTCTGATATGCCAGGATTGATTGCTATATAGCTAAGTAAAGTTTGTAATTACACTTTTCTCACACCAAACCATTACCAAACATCAAAAAGTTAATCATTGAATATTCAAACATTAAAAATTCAAACACATAAATTTCAAAATTTACTCTAAAAAACTAAAATCTTATGGTAATGAGATTTATAGTAGGAGCACTTTTTCAATAAGAGATGATTTATGTGTCTGAACATTGAAGGCTAAGCTGTGGGCTCCGTCAGGGCCCATCACTGATTTAGCTCTATAGATAAAGTGAGCTTCTTCTTTTGGCTTGAAATATAGGTCGTTGCTTACCTTAATTTGAAACTAAACTTACTGGATTACTTGTCATTTTGTTACAGCCAAAAACTAACAATCACAAAATGAATATCTTGATTTGTGGTAAGAAGCAACTCTTGAACCGGAGTTCTCCATCAGTTTACCACAGGTATAGCACTGAAAAAAATCGAGACACCCAAAAGGTGCCTTCAGTTTAGCCCCGCCCCCTGACACAAAAACAGTTCCAGTTTGTAGTGGCAATCGTAGCTGCAGGGTCGTTTATCAACTGTTTTTTGCAAGTTCTGCAGCTAAAATTACAGTTTTATCATAAGTGTTTACTTTTTTATGGAGAATATTGACATTTTTAGTGTTTAAATTGGGAATTGTCATTGTTAAAATTTTTGTTTTTGCATTTTAAATGTTTGAATTTCAGTGTACGGATTTTCAGTATTTACTTTTTCAGTATTTATCAATGCCAAATCTCACATTCAATGTCATTCCAGGCTCTCACTCATTTAGCATTATAGGTAGACTGTTCCAAAGCCCTGGTCCTGAAAGGCTTTGTCCAATTTTGTTTTCAACTGTATCGTGGAGCAGCTAAAAGATTGCGATACTCCAAACTAAGTGAATGAGCTTCAGTATATTTTGCAAGAACACTATCTTATAGAAAATTATATTGGTAATCTAAGCCTACTAATCTAGTTGAAAGAGTGTGTTATATGTTATTTGTATGACATATACAGTACATACATTAGCTCTCTATGGGCCTCCAACTGTGGATTTTGAAAATGCTGTTAGTCAAATAGTGTCCCATTATCCATTCCAGTAATAAAATTAATACCTCTGCAGCTTGCAGCCCTTGTGGAGTAAATGCTCACTTTATTTTCCAATCAACATCAGTAAATTAAACCAAGAAAGCTGTACTTAAGCTTGTCTTAGCTTGGGCATCTCTCAGAAAAAATAAATGCGATCAGTGGACACTAGTTCATGACCAGCTCATATAGTATCTCTATTCTGGGAGGTGATGCTAAAGAGTATGGCTTATGGACGTTTTGTCTTCATCTGCATTAGTTTGTGTGTTTGCTTGTCTGTCTGATTTTTTTTCTGTTTTAAAAATTATTTTAAAAAAATCAGAGAAGGTGTGACTGGCAACAAATGATTACATTTTCTTGATTTTGTGGATCATCATCGAGATCAAGGATTTTTTTTTTTATTCTGTGAATAGACTTACTGTAGACTTTACAATATATAAGGGGGAGTGATTTTCTAGGATGGAGGAGTTTCGAACAGTTGTCACACGCTATTCTAGTGCTCCACCCGTCTGTCAGCTTTTTTTGTGCCTTTCTCACTTCTTATTACACTTTAACATGATAACCATCTGACACACTTTATTTTAGACCACTTAATTTTACAAAACGCAGAAATGGATCCATAACTCTGCTTTTCAAATGAGACAAGACCATGTTTGCTAGCCCGAAGAGTCAGTCTCAGGGGGATCTGATTGGGCCTTAACTGAATTTGACGGGTCATATGAAGCCTGCAGCTCTTCCCCTCAACAGCTTTGATAACCTCTGGAGGAGAGAGCAAGAGGAGTAAGAAGCAATCTGGAAAGAGAGTTCAAGTGATTAAATGCAGCAGGTTTATTGGAGCTGGGGAGATTTACTGTATGCGTTTGCATTGCGCTTACCTTGCTGCAAGAAAATTATGTTAAAAGGAGGGGATTGCATTACTAAAGCTAACAAATGTCAAAGAACCATGGGGGTTGTCATTACATTTCTATTTGAATTAGGAAATTCAGTTTTAGGGATAGTTTTAGCCTAAGGCAGGGTAGAAATCTCTGCTCATAAATTAAGGTGATTTTTTTTCTTGTCTTCATGATGCATTAGACAGCTGGTTTGTTCAAAATTGTTTGATTCATGACTAGTTTTACTATTCTATGAAAATCCAAATTTAAATTTAATACTTTCAGAGCTGAACTGTAAGGTATTCATGGTCCCTTTGGTTTTAAAAAAAGACAGCATCACAAATATCACTTTTTAAGCAGAAGCCTGTGTATGGCACCATTGACTTACGCCTCTAGGAAGCCGCCCCTCCTGCATTAATGCTGGCGTGCAACTTTAAAAGCATTTCAATCAATAAGACCAAGTCTCCTAATGGGGCCCTCTTTCAGGAAGGGGAGCTGGAATATACGTTTTCATTACAAGGACCAGATTGCAGTGCTCACTCAGTGCACTCAGGTCTGTATTGAAATGAGAGGTGTGCATGATTACTAGAGAGAGTAAAAAGCTTCTAAGAGATGTGGGATAGTGAAGATGGATACATGAGGACTTTATCCCTTCATCTTTCCTTCTTTGATTTACCTTTTAATACCAAAAGGAAGAAAGTTAAAGGGATTTGATGATGCTGAGTTATAGAATGAAGTATAAATGATTTTATTGCATTTGGCAGTGAAAATAAAGTGAGTATTAGATTACTGAAAAAACTGTCCACAGCTATATCTATATGAAGAAGTCCCAGTTAAAATAGTTTGAAACTGAGACCAGATGGATGCATGGATGTAATTTTTCTGATTTTTTTTTTAACTTATTGTCTCTTTAGCAAAACATTTTTGAATATAAAATGATGTTATTTGATGACAATGTTTATTTATCTATTTATTCATAAAGAGGGCAGCATACAGTATTTAAAAAAAAATAAACATAGAGATAATGTTTATGATTATAGCCTATGGATCATTTTAATCTCTTCTCCCTGGGTAGGTTTATGCTAGGACATAATACTGTACATATAGATGTTCAATGTATTAATGTAGATTGCACAGTCAACAATTAAACCAATAACTTCAATCTACAGGATTCATTCATACAAGGAATATTTCAAAAGAAGAACCAGTTAAATTGATTTTCGTTTCTGATTAATGGTATTATGCTAATATTGTCCGGTATGGATGACCTACTGAAAATAAAGAAAACACCCAAGTGAAGACTGTTAACTGAAAATAAGAGTATCACTATTTTACAAATTTTTCTTACATCCCTTTAACAAATGGGAGCAGAAAAAGCTCCAAATCCTCTATCCCAGAGTGTTTGAATCCAGTCCTTGGGGGCTATTGTACTGCACCTTTTAGATGTGTTTCTGTTTTAACACACCTGAATCAAATAATTAGGTCATCTGCCCAACTCTGGGGAACTTGACATCAACTGCGGAGGTTATTAAGTCATTAAATTCCGGTGTGTAGGACCCTGAATATAAAAGTTACAGGATACCAGCCCTTGAGCTCTTTAGTTTGACACCTCCACGATATCCCTATCCTACCTCCATCCTGTCAGACTGTTATATATATCTATATATATATATATATATAGATATATATATTAGGGATGGGACGATTTATGAAAACCGTCAGAATCGTTCGGTTCGACTGTCTCGGTTCGGTTCGTGTGTGTTTCGTTCGGTTCATGCGCTGCTCCTTTTTCTCATAGAGGAAGCGATTACACTCCAGAGCAGAAGGTGGCGGTACTGCGACCAAAGCCAACCGCCAGTAGTAAACAAGAAGAAGAAGAAGCGAAGCAGCGTAGCCGGGTGTAGCAGGGGAAAAAATGAGTTGTTGTGGAGAATTGTGTCGGACTGGCGAGTAGGAAAGAACTGGAGTTGGAAGACGCGCCAGCAGCACTTTATAGGTCTGCTGTATGGGAGCGCTTTGCATTTAGAGTGACCTACGATGACAGCGGAAAGAAAGTTGAGGATAAAAGTGCAACAGTCTGCAAGCATTGCGCAACACGTTTTGTTTATGCTAACAGCAACATGTCATGCTAACCCCGAAATCCCTCATACTCCGTCAGCAACCCCCGCTGCGCTCAAGACCGGCTGCTCAAAGCAAAGCCTACAGCCCCCACTGTGGCTTCGTCCGCTCCCCTCTGAGTTCCTTGGAGATGGTAGAGAGCATGTAACCTAACAACAGCCAGATGCATGTCTCGCTCCGCCTAGGCAGAGCGAGACATGCATCTGGCTGTTGTCAGGTTAGAGAGCATGCGCCAGATGATTAAATTCAAAGCAGCAAAACATACGGAAATGATCCAGGGTTTCAGTGGATCATTAAAAATAATTACAATCCATTATTTTTGGGGGGATTTTGTCATTAATTTCATAATTTTTTATGGAATTTCGGTGTAACAATCAACATGTATCAAATCGAACTGAAAACCATGACCAGAAACCGTGAATCGAACCGAACCGTGGATTTTGTGAACCGTTCCACCCCTAATATATATATATATATAAGGTTTTTCTAAAAGGCTCTCCTAATAGCTTGCTGGCAGGCATCTTTGACAGAGCAGGTGTAACTGAGACAGATTGTGGGCTAAATTGGTAGTGTTACGCCTATTTACTCATGAACTGACTGTGGTCATAAAAGCCCAGTTTTACCCTGGTATAGCCTCCTTCCCAACTAGCCTGCTACTTTAAAGAAAGCTCTCAGCTAAAGCTGTGTGTTTTGAAAAAGCTTTGAGAATACCAGTGCACTCATTATTCCTTCACTTAAGAAGCTTGCTCTGTGGACAGACTAACTTCATAGTATGTTCCTGAGCTAACAGAGAAGATCCATGAGGATATATAAACATAATATACTATTTCTTTGTTTCCTGGGGTGGCTGAACTGTGGTGTTCCTGGTTGTTCCAAGTTAAGTTAAGTTTCCCTTTCACAGCGTTGAGTCTGTAGCCAATCCGTGGCTAAAGGGCTGGTTATAGTCCCGCAGCAGTTTGTCGCAGTGAGCTTCTCACAGGTATGATGCAGATATTTTTAATTTATGCCCAATTTTGAATCGTTGTCTGTCCTTTTCAATTCCATGCGACAACACAAGTTGCTGGTGTATCCAAGAGCTGCAGGGACCTGCCTTCCAAAAACACATCAAAAACTAAAACATTATTTTTTTTTTTGCTACTTTAACCATGCCTGGGCGGGTATTTAATTAGATCAGCCAAGTCATTCTTATTTTTTTCTCTTCTCTTAGCTGTTAAAGAAACTGCAAATTCCCCAACATTGAGTAAATTACCTTGCTGGCTTTTTTTAAAGTTAGTATTCCATTTTTATTTGAGTATTTAAGTAATAATGGATACTTGCAACCTAATACTTTGTCATATATGATTAACCAAAGAGTAATCTTTTCTTTTTCAGATGCCTGCTTTGTTTTGGCTCAGTTAACGGAACTAGTGCACAGGTCCAATTTACTTGTTTAGTTCAAGTTTAAACCATATATTGTTCTCAACACAATGACTAGTGCTATTATGGGTATTGGTACAATTTAGATAATACAGTATCCATGGCAGATGGTGATGTTGAGTTTATGTGCATCAATTGTTGCGGGTCGCGCTGAGTTAAAGTACAGGGCTGTTTTTTGGGGGGGGGGGGGTTCAGTTCTACCCTGGCTACTTAAGATAGAAAAAGCAAAAATGAGCAAACTATATTGGATTTAACTGAATACTCACTATTGACAAACACTTTGCATTTAGTTATACCAGAAGAAAACAAAAGTAATGATTGTATTTGCAAAGTAATCCGATTTTTTATGAGGTATTGAAATGGTCTCTTCCTCTCTGAGTGGCATTGCAGCCGAAGGTACAATACTATGGATAGTGACTATCACCAAATCCTCACAGCATCTTCACAAGGGGTTTTACATTCTTGGATTGAGACACATAATTCACACCTTTCTCTTTTAGGTTCTTGTTTGCTGTATCTGGATTTATATGATTGCTTCAACAAATTAAAGGATCATCCGTTAGCTTTTGGAAATTGTTCTGAGGTATGAGCGAGACTTTTGAGATTTAAAATTCTTCTGATAATTTCATGTTATTTTGCTGATTCTATGGTTTTTGTTCCACATGACCACCTCTGGTTTAATTTGCAGATTTACCAGTCAGAGGCTAAGAAATCCATAACATCATGCTGTGACAATGAGAAGCTTTATAGATAGATCCACAATGAAGCTCAGATTAATCTAAAATCATGCACAGCTCCACATATTTAGAGAGATGTTTTTTAATTTTTTTTTCCTTATTTGCTTTAAACCTATTTAGAAAATTATATATTTACTTATGTACTACTTGTTATACAAGCATTCTGAAATGTTGCTTATTTTCACCATCATCACTATTATTGATCACTTGAGTATTTGGCAAATAGATAGTCCTAACAAAAAACTAAAAATACATTTACAAATCTATGTTAACATCTATTAATAACCTGCTGTGGCATGATGGAAATTAGCTGTCTTTCTAAATGAGGTAACTATTTATCATTCAACAGTGTAGAATTGCTTTGTGAAGCTCACTGAAATGAACATAAAGAGATCCATGTAGATTAACTTTACAAGTCTGTGTCACAAAGAAAGATGGGATGAACCAATCTAAAAGGGACATTTGGCAAACTAAGAAACTAAGCAAACTAAGAAAGTAACAATATGTCAAGGGTTTGTTGACAAGTGGAATCATGTTTTCAATCTCTCATATCTTGCTTCACATTACTAGTTTCCTATCAAAAATATTTCAAATTTAAATTTGAACTATTAAGTGTTATAGCACACACTTTTTTCATATTCTTTTATTATAATATATTTCCAGTTAACAGAATTATGATTGTACAAGGTTAAGAGGCCCAAAGAGGCCCAAATCTACAGTGTACCATACCAGGGAGGATGTCAGGTGCAGACAATGTGTAGACGCCCAAGGAACAATCCAGCATCTCACAGCCGAGTATAAGATACTAGCGGGAAAGGAATACAAGGAACTGGCTGGTATAGTATAGAGAAACATTCTATAGCCTGCCACCCAGGGAGATGGCAAATAATGAACAAGCTAAGATCCTTTGAGACTTTCAGATACAACCAGACAAAATGGCTGTGGCCAACCAACTTGACATGTGATCATTTATAAGCTCAAGGAAGAACTTTAAAGAGCCTGGAACACAAAGGCAAATGTAGTGCCTATGGTATTCGAAGCATTTAGGGTAGTAACCTCCTAGTTTTTGTTGTTGGGCAAAAGTAAATAGACGTAAAGATCTGCAAGATTCTGATATTCTTACAATTTTAACCTATCTTCTATCTTTTGTTTTCGTCAGATAATTAAACATAAAACACATAAAAGTTTGGTTGTAGAACAATGTGAAAATGTATAAGGGTTTTTGTGATTTTAATAAAAACATTTTAAACCTGAGCCCTGATGTAGTCAAAGGTAAGGTGAAAGAAAACAGTTTATTTTCAGAAAGGAAAGCTGACATGTAACACCATCTATCTCATTACTATCATTATTTGCTTATGATGTTTCATCTTCATTTTGTTGCTCTGTGATATTTGACTCGGCTTCTGCTCTTAATGATGGCGAGCTCTGGTGATGAAAGTCAACAGGCACACCAAAGGCACTGCAAGATACTTCACACATGTAAATTTTACAGTTTGGAACCTCAGAGCTCATTTGCAGAGCCATAATACCGTGAGGCAACATGGCCGTATCCACACACATGTTTCCCTGAATATGATAATGTAATTTTCTCTCTAAAAGAGATGTAGATCCCAAAACCTTATCTGAATTAAAAAGTAGCAGCTCATACACTTATTAAGATGCATATGATGCATGTGTACGCTATATGGCTCTTAAAAAACACACTCTGGATTTGAATTTTACTCTAATTTAATCTCACATAAATCTAATAATAGTGGATTCTGTTTTTCGGGCTAGCTTCTTTCTAAATACTCTGTATGTGTATGTTTTAAAGTGATTTCAAACATTATATTCAAATATGGCTGCTCCCTTTGCTTCCAGAATTTCCCTGTTATGGGACAAAAAGGGATTTTCTATTCTATTCTAAAACCCTTTATTATGCATATATTGTCACAGAAGGTGTATCATATATTATGCAGGTGTGGATGGAAGCAAAATTAAAGTATGCACATGATTCTAGGACCAGAGTGTTAATGTTGTATATACATACGCATCCATTATTCATAGGTTTGATATGTGAATCAAATGCTTTATGTATTTCAGGGTTTTTCCCTCTGTTTAAATTTATTTTGAGCTTCTTTGTACTTGTAGTTGTTTTCTAGCAGTGTCTTGTTACTCTCTGTTATAGGGGTGTAAATGACACCCAATCATGGCGACTGGATTCAGTATCAATTTCCTGACCCAACGAACACACCACAATACGATTTGATTAATTGGTTAAGTTTTTTTTAACCTTACAGGCTAGACAATGTTTAAAATTCAGAATAATGCAATAAAAGCTGTAGTATTGTTATGCATTTTATTTGATAAAAAACAGCAAAAAATAAAAATTGTCCTTGCTTTGGCCATGGCCAATAGTAGAACAGGTGGAAAAATAGTAGACTAGTGTTAGTGAGTAAGATATGGGGTGGGTAATGTTTGGTTTCTTTAAAGGTTTTACCTGTCCCTGTGCAAATGGGTTTGGTTGATATTCAAGCACAGAATCCAATACGGTGCAGTGTGGAAACTACAAATCTGGTAACTGTGAGTAGTTGTGAATAGTTTGTAGACTATTTTCCAGCACCTTGTTTTTGTGGTGCCTTATTTTAAAGGCATGTTTGACATTACCACAGCGAGCAGAGAGTACTACAGCTGCAGACCCATCCGTGAAAATATTTAACTTTTAACCGGTCCACGGCACAAAAATGGTTGAGGGCAACTGGGATAGAGGCTGTTGATTTAGGTAGTGGAAGAGCAAGCAGAACTATTTTAAGTCACCATATTAGAGGAGTGCAGTGCAAAACATGCCGTTAGATAAAAAAGGCTGGTAAATATCAAATACTTGGCTGCTTTTAAGAATCCTGAGGTCTGAAAGTAACCTGTCCCACATACTCTACCTCTAAGGAGAACTATCTGGTTCGGCAGATTTTGTGTCCTGTTTTCAGTAACATGCTGTCCACTGGCACTGTTAGGTGGAACAAGGGCTCAGGTTGTCCGAGGGATTCTCACCTGTTTAGCAGTTTTCCTTGCCATCTGAGGTAAGGAGAGGGGAGTTGAAAAATATAAGTGGTGTAAAGAAAAAAAAAAGTTTCTGATGTAAAGCTACTAAGACAGATGGGGCTAGCAACATTTTGAGAGGCTGACGAGAGCTCTGAGATAACTTTTTCTTGTTTTAAATAGGACTGATTCTAGTTCTAAAAACAAACTTCAGCTGGAACTTTAAGGAAAACTTCCTTAAGCCTGTTTTTTTTTCTCTTTGCTATACAATCTATTAAGACTCTGTGACTCTTGTTTCTTGTAGCTTTTGGTCTGGTAATTTGTCTATGATTTCAGCGATATTTAAAGCAGTATGCTGTCACTTCCTTTGAAACAATAAATGATATTATTTTCTATTCTAATTTTCTCTTCTCACTAGCAAATGTAAGTTGTTAGAGAAGAACTGATATTTTGCCATTACACTGAATTGCAAAGAGCCCAATAGCCACGTAAGTGACATTTTTAAACACATTTATCTGTTTCTTTCCATGTGTGAAGATCATATGTCAGCAGTCATATTAATGAAAATAGATGGGGTTTGATATTTCAAAACTTAGAATATGAATTTACTTTTTTAAATCATTTTATGTGTTTTTCTTATGATTCCACAGAACAAAATGCCTAAAAGAAAAAATAGGTACAAAAGTCTCCTGGAGATTTCTCTCAGGCAGTTAGTCACAACAGAGTCAACACTTGAGAGTCAGCAGTCCTGTATCTGTCCTACAGAGACCATATATTACAGCAGCTTCCCATGCTTTTAGAACATGGAGTCGTGTTTCATGTTTTTGACAGCAGGGAATTAATCTTTTACAAATCTCATTGTATGGACAAACACAGCAGGTTAGCAAATGCAAGTCGTTTGTTTTTCAATGATGCATCTGCATGTAAGAGAGAGAAGGGGGAGAGGAATAGAGGGAGATAGAGAAAGCAGGGGGCACAGCAAGGGAGGGGGCAAAAGGTTTTAACTCTGTGTGTGAGCTTGTACAGTGCACACACCCCCCGGGCATCCCATGAAGGGGTTCTTTTATACTTCACAACCTCACTAGCACCCCCTACAGTAATACCACTGCAGCTTAGAAACATGATGATTTCACAGCTTTTCAAATCCATGTAGATCAAAGCTCTGTATTCAAATTGTGTGTGTGTATTAGGAGATGTGGTGGGGTAGACATAGTCTATAAAGTTCTAATTTCATGTAAACTGTAAAATGCCTGTTCGGTGTAAATTGTTTTTACTTCAAGCCCAATAGCAGCTTTCTCCCTTCCCTGTTAGCTCCCATTATGCTAATTTTTGCATTCAGCAAATCTAAGTTAAATCGCTCAATTGGGATACTGCATACACAGTATTACCCACTTTTTGATTATTATTGTCTGCACATCAGTAGGCACATTTTTGTACAGTGGCTCTATTGTTGAGGTCAATTCTATTCTTTAAGTCATGTAACTGCATGTCATTTGGCTCGTACCATCCATAGGGGACCCGTTTGTTACATTGCCCCCAACTCAAACAGGACAGTGATTGAAAGAATCTAAATGTTGATAGATAGCTGAACAAGAAAATGGGCACTGAGCCCAATTTTGAATATACCTAAAATACCTAACCAAGAATTAAGGGGCTTTGGATGGTTACTTGGTAAAGACTTAAGGCAAAATTAATGAGATGGTAATGCAGTCTAAATTAGACTAATATGATGTAGTTAAAAAAAACACTTGCATAATATCAGGAAACAACTGTTTTTGCCAGCTTTTCTTGCTGTAAATCCACTTATGGGCTCAAAAGCAAAGGGAGCAAAAAATCCTGCTCTCTGTCTCAATCAATAGATCCACATTAAATAAGCTTAACTGATTAATTTCAATTAGAAAAGATGCAGACATTGACTAAAGATGAAGAGAGAATTATATGTAGGAAAATTTGACATGCCTGTGTATCCCATAATGCACACATTTCTATTTATAGGATTGAATCTGCTCATCAAGGATATGAATGCATTATTAGTTTTGCGCTTAGTGATTTTTCCATCAATATTGAGTTATCCACCATATGTCAGCCTGGGGTTCATCCTTTAACCGATGGGTCCCTGTTTTTAATATATGCTCTGTCCACCTCTGTCTTTTTGTCCTTGGGTAACCCACCTTATTCGATGTGGATTGTATAGCACCCTTGCATCTGTCAGCCTGCCCAAGGGCAGCTGTGGCTGCAGTGGGTGAGTGACTGATTGTAGTGTAAAGTGGTTTGGAGTCCTCATATAATGCAAGTAAAGGCCATTTACCATCTGACCCCAGCTGTCACCATGAAATAAAAAAGAAAGTTGTTTGGTGGTTCAAGAATAACCCCAAACCAGCAAGGCTCAAGCCTATAATCAACTAGGAAACCATTGAATGTAAGTGACAGTATCAACAGGAATGTTTAGAACCTGCTCCAAAACCCACACCTTGAAATGCCCAGGTGTCATTCATGTTTGTCTTTTCAGTTAATTGTCATCAGCTCTTGCTCCTTGGCTTATTTAAAGCCTTCACACTGAAATCCCGCATAATCCGTAACCGGCCCGTTCCATTCCACCCCACTCCATTCTGGACCGCAAAGCAAAGCATACAGCCTCCGTTGTTCATCTCGTCTTGCTCCGCTCTGACATTCATGGAGCTCGGGGAGAGCATGCGTGATATTATTATGATTAAAGACAACACTTTAGGTATCTTTTCAAGATTACAATGATAGGCTTTACAAAGCCATACAACAATCTGTAAAAAATAAAAGTTGTGTTAAAAGGCTGTGGGATGGTGCTTTGCAGAGATTTGTTGGGATAAGAGTATAATTTTTGCCCCCAGATTGTTTGAAACAGTTGAATATTTCAACAGGACAATGATACCAAATGTACATCAAAACATATGTAGAAAAATGATAAAGCTTAACAGCTTTTAAAGGCTCCAATCTGCCCCTTTGCAAAACATATAATCTATCCTTAACATTAGGGTCACTGTCATGACACCAACAAGTTTCAACAAAGTCTGCAAAATCTAGCCAAAAATGGATATAAATAAAGAGTTATATCAGAAGCATGTGCAAAATTGTGTAAGACATTTAAATATGATTTAAGTATGATTACTTGTGTGTTTATATCCAGGTCAAAGACACACAGGGAAAAGGTGCAATTGGACAAATTTTACAAGTCCTTTGTCACTAAAATCTTAGAAAAGATAGAAAGAACATGATAAATGTAGGTAGTAAAACAAATAACACTGTTAGAAAATAAAGATAATCCGGGGATGAAAGGGGATCCTGGAAGATGATTGGCTAGAGAGGGGGTGTGGTCCCGGCTTGGATTGGCTGAAGCTATGAGTGTGGGAATTCAGCAGGTGGACCAGGTGAGGCTGTTAAGTCTTCTAGATGGAATTTTCGCCTAGACTTCATGGATACAAACATCAGGATGAAATTCTGACTGTTAGGATAAGAGAAAATACATAATAACGAATTATTTAATAAATTTTACAATTAGTTTGGCTGCACGTGGAGCATTTTGTAAAACAAGTTGAGATATTTCATCACCGTGCAGCAAGAAGGTTCCGGGTTTGATTCCTGAACCGGGGTCTACATGGAGTTTGCCTGTTCTCCCAGTGCATGCATGGATTCTATCCAGGTACTTCAACTTCCTCAAACACTCTAAAAACATGACTGTTAAGTTAAATGGGATCTGTGCATTGTCCTTAGGTAAGAGTGTTTGCGCATGGTTTTATGTTTCTGTGTTACCCTGTGACTGACTGCGACCTGTCCAGGGTGTACCTCGCCCCTCGCACATAGACTGCCAGAGATGGCCACCGGTCTGACCACAGCTCTGACAGAATAAGCAGGAGAAGATGTATGGATGGATTTGTATTTTGTATAGTTATTCCACCCATAAAATTTAAGGCTTCAATTAACTTAAAACACACAATTATCATGCTTTCCAAATATTCAAAGGACTATATTTTAGAATATGAACTAAGTCTAATTTAAAAAGGTTTTTACAAAAAGCAAGTAATTGAACGACATTTCTTTCATCTTGGTCATGTCTCCACATTTTAGTTGCTTACAGTAATAACAGCAACCGTAGTCCAGGCATCAGATGCCTTGTTTACTAGACCTTTCCTACAGAAACACAAAGACGGCTGGTGTAAAGGCCGCTTGAATATATTTTTCAGTCAAGGTTGACCTTTTATGTTGGTACAACCTCAAGTCACTGTGAAGTATAGGATGCTGTAATAATGGCTCACAAAACTCAGCTAAAAAATATACATTTGAACTATATATGTCCCATGTTTTTATCTGAATAACGATGAGAGATGTGCATGTGTAATGCAAGTAAAACTTAAAGAGTGTTACACTGATTTAAACTGAGCTGTAATTGATGATTTGGCTTTTTTTCATATAGTACTTTAATATTACTATCACCTCAGCATATTCCATATTGCTTTTTTACATATGCAGTCAATAGGGAATGCAACCCTGTAGGCTGAGTAGGCATTAATTGCTTGCTGCTTAGCATTATGTAGCTTCTATGCCTGTTGTGGTGGGACTTAAATCCATTTTTATCGTGCTCCATCTCAGATAATTTATTAAATTTTAATTGGCTTGAAGACAGTTAAAGGAGGGGCTCCTCAAAGGAACATTCACCCAATAATTTTAAAGTGATAAGAAATTGGTTAATATTAAGTTGTGATGTTTGTCCTCTTCAGAAGATAAATGCACATCTCCTTTCCTTGTTTTTAGTCTTTACCATTTTGAGGGGCAGCTAAGGTAATTGAGCTTTTTTGTTCACATTATATTAATAAAGTAAAAAAGAAAATATATGATTCACCCATTAACATGAATTGCTTAGATAATGATCAAATATGAAACCTGTAATTGTTTTAACCTATAAAAAGGGTGTTAGTGTTAAGCCTTTTACACTTTAATTTTTTTTTTTGCTTATTTTTTTTTTTTTTGTTGGATACTACTCTGCCCAAGGTTGCATGGTGCCATAACAGTCCTGTGGCATGTGACTGTTAAAAGAAAAACTCAAGTTTCCCAAATCTTTATTGTGAATATTTTATTCAATTGCCCTTTAGGATGAATTAAGTATTTTTGGACTGAATTGAAATTAAATCTGAGGCTTTCTAAAAAAAAAATTCTGCCAGGTAATGAGTCAGAATGGCAACAGGTCAAAAAGAAAAGGGGAATGTGACTGTGGTATCATCTTTATATATAGTTTGTTCATCACCACATATAGCTTTCGTGATACAACACAGATATCAGGGAAGTGGCATTTGTCCTGTGCCAGATTTGCCTTGGGAGAGAAACATCTAAAAGCTTTTGAGATACTTACACCCCTGTTTGAGTGGCTCTCAGTTGTGTTTTTTTTCCATTGAGACCAAGGGTCGGTTCCTTGTGGTTTTGATATGCAAGAAGGAAGATTATACATTGTTTCTGATTACCCACTAAAAGCAACTCAGGTTTCTTAGACTTATTCGTTTTCTGGGTGGAATATGAGAAGATATGCCAATTGGAGAATTTTGCTGTGCTCATGGGGGAATTGAATGCTGATTTGAGCAATGATGGGGTTACATGAGAGTGATTGAGAAGCACATCCTTAAACTGGTACTTACTGTGTTTGTATATTGGATTTCTAAGCTTGGCACGAGATGTCCATAAAAATACTGTACAAAAAAACAAGGTTGACCATACTATAAGTGTACTTAATACCAAGCCCCATTAGGCCTAATATAAATTGTAATTGTTAGTAAATGTATCATTAGAGCTGCAGAATTATTTCATGAACACTCAAGTAAAAAAATGAGCAAATATATCAACGGATCTGTCAGGGTCTTACTCTCTGTTTAAATGTATTTTTAGTTTCTTTATGTTTGGTTCTACCTGTGCTGAGGTCTTTAGTTACGCACTGTTGCCCCCCTTGTTCTTGTTTCTCTCCACTTGGCTTCCTTCTAGTTTTTCTTGCCCACACCTGCTACCAATCTGCTGATTAGCCTGTCTTGGTTCCTAGCATTTTGCAGCTCTGCATTAATCCAGGGAGCCAGCTTTCTATTTGTACAGTTTTTCTTTTTCAAATGGGATGTGTTGTCAAAGGCAGTATGCAGAGATCTAGCAACAACACCAAACAAAATCATCAACCTGTGAAGGGGAAGAAATTAAACTTTTGCCCTCTGCAGCACTACTCAGCGACAGAGAGGAGAGAGAATGTGAAACAGATTCTTTAAAATTTATAACTGCACTATCTGTTAAACTGTTTCTAAACTGCTAAAATGAAACCATCTTTTGGGGGAGGAGAACTCTGTTAAAGTAATCCTGAAAGTTATTAAAAAGTGGTCAGGGAGGACAGGTTTGTGAGGAAATGCTGTTATTTCTTCGTATTCTATGCCATATGTCTGCACAATGTCCAAAGTATAAAGATGAGAATGTGTGGGACTAGTCACATTTTGAAAAAAGCCAATGGCATCTAAGATCGCATTAAATGCTGCATTTAAGCTATCACCTTCAATGTCAGCATGGATGCTAAAATACCCCACTATGATCACCCTGTAAGTATTTAACACCAAATCAGATAGGAACTCTGAAAAATCTAAAAATTCAGAGTAAGGACCTGGTGCAATTCAAAGTTACAAAACAAGAATGTCTTCTTGCTTTGAGATCTGGATGAGGGAAATTAAGGGTTAAATGTTCAAAAGAGTTGTATTTATTTACTGCCTTTGGACATATCAGTAAGTCAGACTGAAAGATAGTTGCTACTCCTCCTCGCCCAGAATTTCTTGGTATGTGAAAATTTAAATAACTAGATGAACTTGCTTCATTTATGGTCATATAAATATATATTTCTGAAAATTAAGTAAAACCCTGAATCATGAGAAACTGGTGCTGCAGTGAATTAAACTGCTGCTCCTTGAAGGCTGAATTCTAAATAATTAAAATCTCTGAATAGAATTCTTTCCAACCAAGCAATAGTACACCAGACTACTTTCATCTCATCAAGTCATCATGTTAAGACTGGACTCACTTGATGAGATAAATGGAGTCTGGTGTGCTACTGCTTGGTTGGAAAGAAAACCTGCAGCCACACGGCCCTTTCTAGAACCAGTTTGACATCCCAGATCTAAACCCTTCCTAAGCCTTCTCTAAATGAAGTGGCACAGTCCAATTGGCCTTGGTGCCATTAAGAAGATTGTTTGCATTTGGGAATCTTCAGTGATGGGCAGTAGCGCCGCTACATGTAGCGAAGCTATTAGTTTAACTACATTTTCCAGTAGCTTGACCGTAGCGTCGCTGCTTTATTTATCAAGTAACTTTCCTGTAGTGACGTTATTGTTTTGATCAAGTAGCGACATAGCGTCCACAAACGCTACAAAATCCAGGGCATAACTAAGAAATGAAACCAGGTTTTCTATTTTGAAACAACAATCAGAGCTATTCGTTGGACATTCACACATGAGCCTCTATTCTGCCTCTTCTGTGTGTATCTACCGAAAAATGCGCATGCGCACGGCAGTGGAACTCAAAGAATGACACACACAGACACACACACAGAGCCACACACACAGGATGGAGGAGGAGACCGGAGCAGAGCGAGAAGAGCAGCAAACTGTCCCTACCACACCGTGGCCTTATCTTCAGAGATTATAAAACTTGTTGAATCCTCAGATAAAAAAATAAGTGTACAGATGTCTGCTTTGCAATAAAAAAAAAAAACTGTTGTCAACGTCCAGGACATCCAACACCAACCTGAGAACTCACATTCAGGTGAATCACTAATTTCCCTCCTGCAGTATGCAAGTAAAAATATCTAGCCTCAGTGTAAATCCCAACTCACTTTAGCCAAATGCTGTATCTAAATTATTAAAACGAAAGCTACCCACCTACCAACAAGCAGTGTGTGATGGAAAGGGACTAGCCAAGTGGCTAAGCAGAAGTGTTTAAAAAAAAAAAAAAAAGCTTATGCAATTTTTATAATTGTAACATGAGTGATTTTCAAGGTTCTTGGCCATAGAGAGCTCATGTGGCCAAGATTAGCCATTTGTTTTACATAGCCAAACACTCATTAAAACAAGCAACTGCAGTATATCTTTTGAAATAAAAATGTGAAAAATATATCAGCTTTAATTTTATTGGCACTTTTAATTTCCAGATAGTTCAATCTGATGTGTGCCACTAAGATACTCTAATTAGAGAGCAGTAGCCAAACTTAGATATTGTATTTTCATGGCCTAGTTTACCAGACAGGATGTTTACATAAATCTGTTTTTAAGGCTTTGCACAGATAAGATAATTTTGGGTATGGAGGAACAGCTCTACTGTATATAAAATAAATACATAAATAAATAAATAAGCATTCAATTAATTGCCCCCAAAAATACAATGAATAAATATGTAGGTAGAAATTAAATTATACGGTGAGACATAAATATATGTATCACTTAATTAGCTTCTTTATTTTTTAACCTTCTTTTGTACACAGTTTCATTTGTTACTTGAATCAACTGTTAATTGAGGTCTGAAGAAGTTTTCTCTAAGGGAGACCCTAAAGAAATAAGATGCCTTTTGTAGGGTTTTGTTTTCCCTAGAGATGTCCATTGAATGTAAACTCATAGCCATGTCTTGATGTGTAGAACACTACACAGTACCTTTCATTTGGTTCTAATAACAGCAGATTGTTTACTAGTTTGTCTACTAGTAATTAATTCAGTTTTTATTTTAATATGCTGATCATAAAGCAATGTTTACACTGTGATATGTCATTGGCTGATCTTTAATAAATGTTTTAACTAGTGTCAGACTCATTTTGAATTGATATTAGCTTGGTACAAGTAGCTTCTGATGTAGTTATGTAGTTAAGCTACTGTTAACACATTAGTGTAACTTAGCTTGCTATAATTCTTTAGGTAGTAGCTTTGGTGTAGTGAAGCTTAATTTATTGTTGAGTAACTGATAGCTTAGCTCACTACACTGGGCAAGTAGCTTGCCCAACACTGGGAATCCTTTACCGGTCTAGCCACAACCACACTGCAATCTCCCAGGAGCTGGCAACTCAAATGAAAAGTATATTCATTTAAAGTAAACCAAACAAGCAAGTAGTGATAGCCCTTTCCAACCAGACTGAATTATGTGGAGCATATTTCAGTATGATAAACCGCCGTTATCTCTGGCAAGACCAATCACAGCGTAGGAGGAGCTACTTTACTATGCTTGACTCTCAGCGGCAGAATTACCCATAATGCAGCTAGACTTTTCTGCTAGCATTACAAAAAACAATCACAAGAGCATAATGTTGCAATGAAAATTAAGAACGAATAGAGAGCACACCTTATTTTTCTATTCTTTTTTTTTTGCAAAACCGGCAGAAGTCGTTCACCGGATATTTTCTTTGGCGGCTGGACATTTTTAATGGATTACAAATTACAAAAACTGTTTTTTGTGTGTCATATCTGTAGTCAAGTGGGAATGCTTATGCATTCCCACTTATTGTTGTTCACTTTAAATTTTTCTGACTCTAACTAGTCCCGCAGTTTTCCACCGATTTCAACAATTTTGGTATAAAAAAGTTCAGCTTGTTCAGGAGAATTGTGCTATGTCTTTTGGTAAAGATATTTTTTGTAGTTTTCGCGATATTCAACTTTTTCTGCGATTTTTTTTGTCCCATTGAAATGCATGTAGAATTCTTAGATTTCAGCAAAATTCAGCTAAAACTTCATCATCTTTGACCTTTAACTACTTCAGCATACTTTCAGCTAGAAACAACATTCAACTTTTAAAATGTTTCCGTATCATTCTGCTATTACTGTTTAACTCGGCTTTCAGCTAACTTTTACAGTTTTGCTTCAGTGAAGCTTCAAACTTTTAAACAATTTTTACAGATTTTCAAATTTATAATGGAAGTCTATGGACGGAATGTTCAGCTGCTAGAGTGTGCCACTCTAGCGTTTTCAAACATTTCACTCATGCCGAACAGCTTCAACTCACTCGCTCATTTTTTACTCTATCTAGATAAATTTTACATCAAAGCGTAGGGATTTTTGTCAGGATTCAGGAAATGTAACCCTCATTTGTGTGGGATTTACAGTTTTCCGAAAGTTTGGCCCAGACCACGAAGAAGTCCACACTTCCCCCATAGAAATCCAATGAGAGCTCTCTGAAAATCCGAACTGAAAATAAAAAAAAACAGACTTTTTCGTATCGCTCCCATTCGGGAACCATTCGACCTAGCAACATGAGCCTTGTGGAAGTTGTTCCTCAGACCTTCCTAGCACTCACATTGAAGGAAGTGTGTCGATATCTTTTATCGTTTAGCTAGGAAAAAGGTTTGTTCGGGGGTAACAAATCTGTCTGAAACCCAAAATCAAGATTTTGACAATTATACACTTTTTTACATCGTCACCACGCCTAGACCAAATATTGTAGAAATATGAAAGTTACACCAGTTGTAGTCCAAAGATTGCCGACACTCACGGTGAAAGAATTTTTTGAATACCTTTTACGGTTTTGGCTCACCACTCGTTTGTTCGCAGGGAAAGTTTTGCTTTTGAGAGTTCTGCTCTACCATTGAGCTGCATGTTATTTAATGAGACCAGCAGGATTTACAAACCTTTATATTTCTCCTTCCCATTAAGGCTGTGAATGAGCTACAGCCATGAAAGTTACCCCAATTGGAGACAAAGGATAGCTCTCGCTTAGACTGAAAGAATTTTTTAGATACCATTTACGGTTTGTCTTAGGCACTTGTATGTTCGGAGCTGATATTCCCATTCAAAAAAGCCTGAGAGGAAAGGAACGAAAGTGAAGCGCGTTTCTCTCTGTCACTGACAGGCTCGTTAAGCGTTGTCAAGGTAACCGAGCTTCAAAGAGATTTTACCTCTGCCACTTTAAACAGCACATTTTAATCTAATGGAGGGAGACAACACTGATTTAACATTTGGAAATGGATACAATATGACTACTGGCCATGACCCTTCCCTTCACACGCAACCCTGATAGACTTTCAAAATAAGACTCCGGGGACCCTTCAAAATAAAAGCCCCTACATTAAACACATATTTTTGTTCCCAGCATATGGCTAAACATTATGACCCAAACTCAACCACTTTTTTAAAAATGAGACTCTAGGGGGTTTTCAAAACACACCCCACAGAAAATTTCAAAATAAAAGCCTCCCATTGACACTTCATCTACTGCCCTAATAACAAGGGAAAAGAGTGATTTAACGATTGGAAAGTCATCAAGTATCACTGCTGGGTCTGACCCTTTTCTCTACACACAACCCTGCTAGACTTTCAAAATAAGACTCCAGTGACTCTTCAAAATAAAAGCCTCCATATTGTACTCGTGTATTAATTGATGCAAATGGCCCAGCATTATGACCCAAACTCTACCAGCTCTACCCTTTTCAAAACATACCCCAGAGCAAATTTCACAATAAAAGTCTCCCTTTACGCTCTATTACAGCATCTATTCACCCAATAACATGGAAAACCAGTGATTTCATATTTAGAAATGATTCTATATCACTGCTGGGCATGACCCTTCCCTTGACACACATCCATGATAGACTTTCGAAATACGACTAAAGGGACTCTACAAAATAAAAGCCTCTTCCTTAGCCATACTCATTCATTGTGCCATATGGCTCGTAGCTATGACCCAAAGTCAACCAATTTCTTCAAATTACACTATCAAGGCCTGTTGACCACACACCTCAGTGCACATTTCTTAATAAGGCTCTAAAATTTACACTGTAATAAAGCATCTGCTAACCTCGTAACATGCAGCCTAAGCCTGCCAACAGTGCTTTCATCACCACAGCGGCTAGTAAAATTCAGGTTTGTTTTTTTGATAAATTCAGCTCCTTAAGTGGTATTAGTTCTCTTTCTATAAGCTTCCCTCTCTGTCCTTCCTCTGCTTCTCATGGCCAGTCTTGCACATAGGTTTGTAGATTTTCAGTCCTCTAAGGATGACACTGTTTTCTTTATGCTGATCAACCGACACATTTTAATCATTTCAAATTGTTTTGCCAAGTCTTGACTTTTCCACATATGATTTCAAAATTTTGATACTTATTCAATACAATCTTCCTCAACATTTTACTTCCCATCCTTAAGCTACTTGTAGCTGCCATCGAAGTCAGATTAAATGAATAAATAAATAAGAGATTAATAAATATTTAAGTTAAAATTATAGAGCTCATAAATACATTTTTAGTTATAAAGGTTAAATATTAAAGTATAATTTCATGTGTTTCTTGAATATTGTTTCCTTTGATGTCCTTTCGGGGAAATAATTAGTTTGTTTGCTTTTCTTTCTGTATGTTTTAACAGTTCTCACGGCACACTATCATACTTCTTGTGTGATTAAAGCCAGTATCTAAAGAACGACTTGGTTTCCTGATTTTTCGACTTGAGAGGGAATTACAGTGAGAACTCAGCCACCGCAACGCGAGGGGAGCGCGTGACCAGCAGCAGCAAGGCGCGAGTACGCGCGCCCGTCTCTCGTCGTCGGAGCTGTGAGGATGCTTGGGGTTCCGCGGAGCCACTCGTCAAGGGCAGTATCTAACCCGCTGGTAACCTAAGAGTTGTGTGGTTATTCCAACAAGAAGCACGTTTAAAACAAGTTAAATGTGAAGATGTGGAGTAACCTCTACAACTGCTAAAAGGACTTTTGAGTTTCAAGATTCAGTCAGACTGATTGCACACAGCATATGGATAAGTTGGACTCATCTATTTCATTAAGGATGCTGTTTGAAGTGTAACTAAAACTTTAATGTGATAACTTTTCTGATCAGTCTATATATTTGTTACCTTTGATATTTAAATGTTTAAAGGTTAAGTGTTAAGCAACATTATTAAGCAATTTAAGAAGTATTTAGTTTAAAGAAGTACTGTGGTATTTTGCAATTTTCAGTGATTCTAAGTTTAAGGGTTCTCTCACTTAAATATTCATCTGACATAAATCTAATTTAAGTCTCGTGCATCTTACCTTAATATAGAGCATTTCGGCTTTCACTTGACATTCAAGTTGCTATGATCTAACTTCAATATTACTACCTCATTCATTAAGCTGCCTATAGGTATTAGTTCATTGCTAAATTGTTAATACTTAACATTGATAATTTTTGTTTTAATTTTACTGAATAGTCTCTAAACATAGGCAACCAAACAGGTTTAACTGATCTAAAGCATTTTTTCAAGGGTAAAACTTACTTTAACTTACAACACAATTTAACTCAAGTTAATTAACACTAGGTTCCTCAAGGTTTCTTCTTAAATTCTGCTTAATTCTTAATACACTAAAATGGCTGATAAAGACATTGCAAGCAAAATGCGAGACCCAGAAGTTACTCATGAAGAAGAGGAGGAGTCTGTTCACAATGTAGCCTTTGAAGCAAATCCTGTAACTAAAACTGAAGTGAATACAGAACCTAAAGACAAGAGAAAAAGAAAACTTACTGAAAAGGGTCAGGAACTGCACAATGAAAAATTAAAGAAACTTCAACGTAACTTTAACAAAACATATGAGAAATGGAAGGTTCTTGCTAAAGAAGCTAAAAGGTCACTCTCCTTACTCACATCAACCGAAGCTCTACATGAACATCAAATTCAAGTTCATACTGCTGATCTCAAAGTGAAGGAACGCTATGAGGACATTCGTAAACACAGTGTCCCAGACGCGGACACCCGACGTCGGGTTGACACCTGTGATGCTGTGTCAAAGCAACTTATCGAACAGCTGCATGTTCTGCAGGAGGAAGATGCAGATAAGTATTTATCCTGTGTACAAGCACCATGGGCTGAAACTGGTTCAGTGTTTTCATGTAAAGAAGACCAGGTGTCCATGTTTAGCTGCTCAGCCTCTGGACGTATCTCAAGACGCTCAAACGTGTCCTCCACAAAGAAGCAGGAGGCAGAAGCAGAGTTTGCAGCAACTAAAGCTACCTTAGAGGTTCTAGCAGAAATGGAACAGGAAGAAAAGGAGCTTGAAAGGCTTGAGGCTGACAACAGGAGGCAGCTAGCGCAGCAAGAAGCAGAAAACGCTGAAAGACAGAAATCACTAGAAGAGAAGCGCAGACGATTAGAGCGTTTGGAAGCAACCAAAAGACTGAATGCTGCAAAGGCAAGACTACAAGTCTACGAACAAGATACAGGCTCAGATGAAGAAATATCAAATCTTCTTCATAACCTCTCAGGGCCTTCAACTAAAACTAATACTCCTCCGAAGTACAGCATGCCTTCACAGCCTGCCAGTAGGCTCCCCACTACAAGCTATGAAATCCCAAGGCCCATTTCTCAAGCTGCTCCCCCCACTTCTTATAATAGCATGACAACGCTTGCTGAAGCGATAGCTGAGTCCATAAACACAAGCCGTCTTCCTGTGCCGGAGCCGCCGATGTTTACCGGAGATCCAATAAGGTATAACGACTGGAAAATGTCATTCCTAACCCTTATAGGCCGGAAGATTATTCCCATAAATGAAAAGATTTACTACCTTCGCAAGTATGTCACAGGAGCAGCAAGGAAAGCAATTGAGAGCTACTTCCTGGTAGGCACTGAAGAAGCCTATGATTCAGCATGGAAAATATTAGAAGAACGATACGGCAACTCCTTTGTGGTCGCTAAAGCTTTCCGCGACAAGCTGAATTCATGGACCAAGATTGGACCCAAAGACAGCATCGAGCTAAGAGAATTTTCAGACTTCCTGCGAGGCTGTCAAGCAGCCATGAGTCAGATTAAAAGTCTTAAAGTCCTGAATGACTGCAGTGAAAATCAAAGAATGCTCAGCAAGCTCCCTGACTGGCTCACTGCCAGGTGGAACAGAAAGGTAATGGAATATGAAGAAGAAAACCACAATTTTCCAAGTTTCCACACCTTTGTTGAGTTTGTGGCTAGAGAAGCCAAGATAGCCTGCAATCCGATGACTTCGCTTCATGCTCTGAAGAGTGGTGATGCCGAAAGAGCAAAGCCATCTAAGGTCCGCAATATTGGCATAAAGGTGCTAGCAAGTGCATCTGAAGAGAAGCCAGATGTTGAGGGACAAAAGGGCGATGCTAAGAGATGCATGTTTTGTGAGAAGACAAACCATGGCATTCAGACATGTCGCAAGTTCATGGAGAAGCCTGTCAAAGAGCGAGTGAAGTATGTGCAGACAAAGAAACTGTGCTTTGCATGTCTAAGGCCAGGACACCACTCAAAGAGCTGCGAAAAGAGAAGTGTTTGCAACATGTGCAAGGGGAGACACCCCACATGTTTGCATGAAGACCGTGCTAAGGCAGATGAAAGGGTCCAAGACGGACAGAGAGAGAGTGGAAAGCCCTCAAAGGGAAAGGAAATGTCTAAACAGTCCACAGACACAGAGTCTACTACTACTGAAGTAGCAAGCACAGCTATGTCTAACCAAGTCATGCACAGTGGGAACAGCACATATGCATCCACAATAGGTACCAGTTTGGCTGTCAACGACGAGAAACCCAGATGCTGAAGTTCTGGTATATGCTCTTCTGGACAGTCAGAGCGATAGCACGTTCATCTTGCAAGAAAAAGCAGAAGCTCTTAATACACAGATGGAGCCTGTGCAATTAAAGCTTTCCACACTCGCTTCCCAGCAGACTGTAATTCCAAGTCAGAGGTTAGTTGGGTTGCAAGTCAGAGGGTTTTACACCTCCAAGAAAATCCCTCTTCCTGTGACTTATTCACGAGACTTCATCCCTGCTAGTCTAAGGCACATTCCCACACCAAAGACAGCAAGGGCGTGGTCTCACTTAGAACACCTTGCTGAAGAGATCGCTCCTCTAATAGACACTGATGTCGGTCTGCTCATAGGGTACAATTGTTCCCAAGCCCTGTTACCAAGAGAAATTGTGTCAGGCAAAGATGACGAGCCGTTTGCAGTAAGGACCGATCTTGGCTGGAGCATCATTGGCTGTGTCAATCCCTGTGTTGACTATGGAGATGCCATCGGAAGCAGCCACACAACCATTGTGAAACAAGTCACACCAAGTCTAAAGTCACAGAGTAACCTAACAAGTCAAGTTTAGTACATATGCAGAACTTACGTCAAGGAAGTCATTGTTCCGACAGATGTGCTGAAGGTGCTCGAATCTGACTTCAGTGAAAGAAATGTAGAAGATGGTCATTTCTCTCAGGATGACCTTCGCTTCATCACAAAAATGGAGGAAGGCATAAAGATGCAAGAAAATGGACAACGCGAAATGCCATTGCCATTTAAAGAAGGCAAGCCGTCACTGCCTAATAACTTTAAGTGTGCTGACCATCGCCTCCGGTGTCTGAAAAGGAGATTTGAGAAGGACAAGCAATACCACAAGGACTACGTTGCATTCATGCATGACATCATATCCTGTGGAGACGCTGAGAAGGTCCCGGAAAGTGAACTCCAACGAGGCCCTTGCTGGTACATCCCGCACCACGGAGTCTATCACCATCAGAAACCAGGGAAGATCCGTGTGGTGTTTGACTGTTCAGCCAAGTTCGAAGCAGTATCACTTAATGACCATCTACTCACTGGACCAGAGTTGACTAATACCTTGGTAGGTGTCCTCTGTCGATTTAGGAAGAGCCTAGTAGCTGTGATGTGCGATATTGAAAGCATGTTTCACCAATTTCGGGTCAGAGCAGAAGATGGCTGTGTAAGGAAACTGCAACTCCTGATCAGTAATCCAACTTTGGATAAAGAAGGAAGACGTTCTGGGAAGCCTATACACTTGGAGAGACCCATCCATAAGACGGTGACCCTGATTGAAGCCGAGTGATGCCGCCACATTTTTCTTGCAATGTGTCTTATCATCCCATGTTAACTTAGTTCATCGGGTTGTGTAAAATCACAAGTGATTTGGTGGGAGTGTAGCTGCCATCGAAGTCAGATTAAATGAATAAATAAATAAGAGATTAATAAATATTTAAGTTAAAAATATAGAGCTCATAAATACATTTTAGTTATAAAGGTTAAATATTAAAGTATAATTTCATGTGTTTCTTGAATATTGTTTGTTTTGATGTGGGGGAACGCGTCCTAATTAAGGGGTTAAGGGGATGCAGCTGTGGGTCGACGGAGTGTTACCTTTAAGGGTCGGTACCTGTGGATCTGTAACGTGGTTCTGGAACAAACAATCAGGCAGACACAGCGCTGATTCCTCTGCCTAAGTCACCAGTGATAAGGACATTGGATAAAGGACTGAAGATTCTAATTTTCTCTCAAGGGAAAGCGGCCAATGAGGTACATTTTAGTTTAATTTACCGTTTACTTTGTTTGACCGTTAAGATGTAACGCAAAGAATTTCTGTTGAGTCATATATTGTATGGTCGCTTTTTTCCTTTGATGTCCTTTCGGGGAAATAATTAGTTTGTTTGCTTTTCTTTCTGTATGTTTTAACAGTTCTCACGGCACACTATCATACTTCTTGTGTGATTAAAGCCAGTATCTAAAGAACGACTTGGTTTCCTGATTTTTCGACTTGAGAGGGAATTACACTACTACTTTTTCCTTCAACCAGATAAGATTCATGTTCTTCTTTGTAATTTATTTTCTGATTCAGCTAATTTAATACTTTTCAGCCTATGTTGTGAACTTTGGCTTTATTCTGCTCTCTTTCTGGACAGGAATTAAGCTTTTCTGTTTTCTGCTAATTCATAACAGGCCTGACATGTTTCTGGAAAGTAGGTGCCCCCCCTTCAAAATTTCTTTAGAGCTTTTTTTAGAAACTTGGGAGACATTACATTTAGACCCCTTCTAGTGCCCACATTAAACACATTTTTTGATATCATGCACGGTTTGGCTGTGCAGCTTTTAAGACTTCTGCCATTTTACTGCCAAGTGATTCAACCCTACAAAATCTTCAGATGATTCAATTGTTTTCTGCAGTTTGAAGCTTCTCAGATTTTCATATGTTCCTCAGCTAATTTGTGCATCTTTTCCTTCTCACAGTTTCTTTAGCTAATTTTTCTCGTTTCATTCTGCAAAAAAAGCATTCCCACTTTGCTGTTTCTGCGAAACAGCTTTTTCTAGTTAACTTTATCTTTTCTTGTTGCATCACATCAGAAAAGAGCCTCCTTTGCACTTATAGTATGACCAACTTGCAGAGGAGGAGCCCTCATTTGAATCAGGTGTGCTAGAACAGAGACATATTTAAAACATGCCAGGCAGGGGTCCCTTAGGACCAGGTTTGGGAACCTGCCCCTGTTAGTCCCACCTTTGAAACTGAGCTATACTTGCTCTTTACCAAATGGATACACTGTGTATATGTCATATCAGTCTGCTAGGCCAGGCTAAAGAAATAACGAAATGAGTCAATTAAATGTGTGCACCCAAGTAGTAACCCATGCCAAATCCCACAATTAAAAAGAACAAAATATAGTATGGTGAAATAATATAAAGTGATGTATTTAAATTTAAAGACTGACAGGACTATTCTTTGTGTGGCTGCACATGTTGCAATCCCACAGATACAATAAAATACTAACAATTCCAAACTAGACATTCGAAAGGGAAGACTCAATTTTATAATGATTGTAGTTTGTAAAGTTTAGCTTCTTTGAATTTGATCAGAGGGCATGGGTTTTTTTAGTAAATGCAGAAAATAAAGACAAAAGATGTTCAGTATTTGATTTACAAAAAACTGTTCGTCACAGAAGGATGCAAGCTTTTTTGCTGTAGTAATACAAATCCCTTACCAAAAAGTGATATCTTTTCCTCATGCCAATATGTGGCAGATGCTGCAGTTTCAGCTTGCCTGCATACGTGGAGACAGGCACTGACTTTTTTTTGCTAACAAGCCAGTTGTGGAAAGGCACAAAGCACAGTCGTGGCAAGAAGGCCTCTTCAGTACTGTGCCATTACTGACTCCTGGGAGGATGATAGGAGATCATCATTCTGACACAAAAACTGCGGATTATTATTTTTACAAATAGTTTCCCTCCAGTGGAAAATTATCTTCTGCCAACTGGGCGTTGTTCCGCCCTCCTCATTCACCAGCAACAATGTTTCACAAAAAGAGACCCACATGAATGAAACTAATCGTTGGAAAAGAGGATCCCATCCGTTTTTTTAGTGGGAGAGGCAATCAACCAGCTCTGAGACCTCACTCCTGAGAGGTGAAAAAGAGAGGCAATGAATTTGCAGCATGGGATGCAATTTAGCAGTATTTGTGCCCAGATTATCTGGATGCACAAATAATGACATTCATAAAACGGATGTTTTTTCCTGTACTCAGATTTGCTAGTTTTTGTTGCATATGAAGACATTCATGGTTTTAGCAAATAGTGTTCCATAAAATGTGACTTAGAGTCCAATGGAAATACTTAAACTTACAATTAAGGTTTCTTTGAAATGATTTAATCTTCATAAATAAAGTATTCTCAGAAGGTTTACATGCAGCTTCAGATTTATTCCTTGTCATCATGTAAATGTATACTTAATCACTTCCTTGAACCCGGAATAGATATGCAAAATTCACCTTGAGCTCCTGTTGAGTGATCAATTTATCAGCCTGGCCATTCATTAGACAAATGATTTCTTTGGCAAAATGATGGATGGCTTGAACGATTTGACATAGCTGAGTGAGACGAAGGAAAATGACAGGTCAGGCAATCTGTGATACTTGAATGTCAAGAGACCGAGGCGTTTGGTGCTGTAAAGGGACAAAAAAATGGGTGTGACCAATGACCTCTACAGACCAATGTAAAACGTTTCTACCAGGGTAATTAAATGGAAAGTCACTGTTTCCATGTCATTCATGATTTTAATAATACATCAGAACATAGGTTTTCAACTCTTTGTATCCATTCAAATATTTGCACATTGATTTTTTTTCTCCGACTCTCCCTAATAATAGGTTTTTTTGTTAACAAAGACTCTGATAATTTATTACTGCGCAGAATGACAAGATATATTTTTTTCACCTTCGCACAGGTCTATTTGAATAGGGTGGGAATTCTCATAAAACATCAATTTCCAAGTCTTTTAATAGATATAATTTAATAGATTAATAGTTTTTCTCATCTCTCATAAAGACATGCATATGGTTTGAGTAAAAGCCGGGACCTAAAGCCTTGTTTTTCTGGCTATTTGTTAGTGTTATTTCCTTTCTCATGTCTTCTAGGGGGCCCTAATAGATTTGCCCTCTGTTTAACTCCATTCAGCTACCATGCCCCTGCTTAGATCTAACCATGACCACAATAAAATGAAGCTCTAGCGGAAGTTCAATTGAAGAAACTCTGACTTACCTCCATCAATCAGAAGCCGATCCGTCTCTGAAGCGAGCCAATCAGCTTCGAACTACTCCACCACGAAGTCCAATCCGCGTCCTGCTTCCACTTTATAAACTCCCTCAAATCTCACCCCAGCCGCTATCCTGCAATCGCAATGTCGGATTTCGATTCAGACGACAATTCACCCATCTCCATCCCCGTCTCCACCATCGCAGCTGAATCGTCCCTCATGACACGACTCCACCTCAACCTCATCAGAGAGTATTAATCCCAGTTGTCACCATCCCTCGTCTCATCGCATTGGTCCGGCAGAAGACCACCATGTTGAGCCCGGTTCTGCCAGAGGTTTCTTCCCAAAGGGGAGTTTTTCCTCTCCACTGTCGCTTCATGCTTGCTCATCATGGACAGTTCACGGTACCTGCATCACCAAGCAGGACCTTTATATCCCGAGTGTTAAGGAAGAAAATATTCTAAATAGTTAACTTTGGAAAAAGGTTGGGTGTTTCTCTTCCTCTCCCAGGTGCGCTCAGCGAGCTGCGTGTGGCCCCCAAGGAAAACCAGCAAGATATGCGAACGTCACAGAATCACAGAATTTAATCCAACAAAAAACAACTTATGAATTAACAACAAAACTGCAGAACAACAGAGACATACATTCCATTACCTGACATAGGAGGAAAGAAAGCAAAGACGTACAAGACATCTTTGGAGAGTTTGCAAGGGCAAATCTGATCTGTAACTTCTATTTAGAAAGCTTTATCCTCTTGTATCTAATCCATTCAAAAAGGGCTGGCCCTCGGTCCTCCAACCAAAAGCCATCTGTGACACTGCCTAAAACTTTACCTAATTTACTGCAAACATCTGGGGTCATTTGCTTCTTTGTTTTAACAAGAAAAGGCGGAAAGCTTGTCCTGGCATCTAGAATTCTTAAAGTCATAAAACAAAAGATAAGCTTCCACAGACAGCTTGTGGAATGCGGGGGCCTTTTTCCTGATTCAGTTTTCACACCATCCCTGGTTGTTTATTCTGGAAGACTTTTGACCTTCTGTAAACCAAGCGAAATCTCTCCTGCAGGCTTAACTGTTATTCACCCCCCAGGAGATACTCATTCTATTGCTGGTGCTCTAAATACTTACCATTAGTAGTTTTAAATCATCAACACAGCCTATTCAAAATTAAGAATTGTTTAAGTGAAGGGTTTAAATCCATGAAAGATTAAAT